>NW_022196915.1:23173704-23217541 GCF_008632895.1 Mastomys coucha
CCGCCATCTTGGATACAATCGTCTAAGCGGCCGCAGCTGACGATTGTATCCAAGCAGCTCCCTACATTGAGCAACATGTCTGGTTCTATAGCAATACCATGCAGTTTTTATTACTATTGCTCTGTAGTACATCTTGAAATTATGATAGGTGACATGTCTAGAAGTTATTTTGTCATACAGGATTATGTTAGGTATCCTGGGTTTTTTGTTCATTTGTTTTTCCATATGAAATTGAGAATTGTTCTTTCAAGGTCTGTAAAGAATTGTGTTAGAATTTTGATGGAAATTGTATCTGTCGTTTCCTTTTGGTAAGATGGCCATTTTTCTATGTTAATCCTACCAGTACATAAGCATGAAAAATCTTTCTGTCTTCTGATATCTTCTGATATATTTCCTTCTTTAGAGTCTTTAAGTTCTTATCGTACAAGTCTCACTTGACTAGTTAGTTACATGAAAATATTTTATATTATTTGTGGCTATTTTGAAGAGTGTTGTTTCCCTGACTTATTTTTAGCCTGTTTATCATTTGTATAAAGGAGAGCTACTTAGACTCCTAGAAGTGGGGATCGGGAATCTAAAGTTGGCTACCTCCTGTAGCCAGTCAGGACTACCAGTGGAGGAATAAGGACATCAACCCACCCACAAAAATTTTGACCCAAAATTTGTCCTGTCTATAAGAAATACAGGATCAAAGATGGAGCAGAGGCTGAGGAAATGTCCAACCAATTACTGGCCCAACTTGAAACCTATCCCATGGACAAGCAACAATCTCTGACACTATCTCTGATACTGTTATGCTTGCAGACAAGAGCCTAGCATAATTATTCTTTGAGAGGTTCCAACCAGCAGCTGACAGAAACAGATGCAGAGACCCTCACAGTTAAACATGAGATGGAGCTTCAAGAATCTTATGAAAGAATTGGGGCAGGAAATGAGGGCCCCATGGGGGATAGGAAATATATAGGAAGACCAAGAGAATCGTCTAACCTGGATACTTGGGGGCTTTCAGAGACTGAACCACTAATCAAAGAGCCCCACCTCTGCACATATGTAGCAGATGTGCATGTCAGTCTTTATGTGGGTCCCCTAACAACTAGAGTAGGGTCTCTAAAATTGATGCCTGTCTGTGGATTCCATTCCCCTAACTGGACTGGCTTGTCTGGCCTCAGTGAGATAGCACTGTAGAGACTTGATGTGCCAGGGTAGGGAGATACCCAGTGGTTGGAAAAAGGATTGGGAGGCTCTACCCTCTCATAGGAGGGGATGGGGGAAGGACTGTGGCAGGGGACCATGAGTGGGGGCAGTAATCGGAATGTAAAATTAACAAACAAATTAATTAATAGGAAAAACACTAACAGCAAACAAAGAAAATAAAAAGATAATAAAAACAACATGAAAGTACTATCATATGACTCTTAAAGTAAAAAAAAAGAAAGAAAGAGACACATCGAATAAGGACAGCGCTGGGCACTTTGAATTGGTTCTTATGTACTTTGTAACTGATGTAACTGACATGTGTCAAGACCTATGCTCTAGCTTATTTGTAGTATAAAAATAAAACAGTATTAAAAACTATAACACTTTACTGGTTAAAATATAATTTTGATAAAGCATACTTCTGGACAGAAAAACAAACTATTGAATAGATGTGGTTATCTCCTAACTTAATCCATAAATTTAGCATATTTTTTAACTAAAATTAAAATAAAATATGTTTTAACTTGTCAAGATTTATCTGCACATATATTATATTTACTTGTGAGAAAACAGAGAAGAAATATTTGTATAGAATAATGAAGGCTCACATATTTTATGAACATCAAGAAATGAATGGTTTAACTCTACACACTAAAAATGGAACAATGAAACAGATTTGGGATTTCTGAAACAAAATATAAGATGGATTATGATAAAAATCAACTTTAAATGCATAAAGTAACAAAGGGTGCTGGAGAAAGAGGTTGAATTTGGATATAATCAAATTAAGTTCTGATCTTATAGCTGAATATTTCCAAGGGGATTGAAGCTATAAGTAAAGGAAATAAAATGTAAATCTACAGTAGAAAAACATGTTTATACCCTAAGAATAATATCATCCTAAGTTTGATTCCAGAAAGGCAGCTAACAGCCAGGCAAGCACTTCACATATGAGATCCCAGCTCTTGAGAAGCTGAGACAAGAGGATCACCATGAGTTTAAGGCCACTCTGGGCTACAGAGTAAAAACTTGTCTCAGTATAAATAAACAAAATCTGCAGTGCAATTTGAGTTGGAACTGATCTGGAAAGAATCTTACCAGAGACCTAGCTCCCACAGCATCTGAAGATGCAAGCAGCTAAGGCAGAAAAGCAGTTAAATTTTACCCTGCCTAAAGTCTATGAACCATGACAATGACTGGTCCCACAAGATAAGCCCAGCTCCAGTAGGAGAAAGATTTTAAGAGCCAAAGGACCAGAATACCTACTGGAAAAGAACCACTTGAAGACAAGGTAGGGAAAATGTACCCAAGAAAATTTCAACAGCATGGTTGCCTGAACAAGACCTTTATAATAACAGCATCAGTTTACATGACAACATGCATGGAGAGAATTTCATAAGACCCTACCCCCACATCAAGTGTTAAAGGTAATCCTTGGCTATAGAGAGGGAGAGAGGGGGAATCTGTTTCTTCAGGAATGAGCCCCTTCCTTAGTTATCCAGTCCCAAGCAATCAGCCTTAAACACACATATATATGAACAACATTATAGGGGCTCAGTCTATAAAATCTATTGAATTCTGGCCGTGTTGGTGGTGGCAGTGGGGATGGTGGTGGTGGTGGTGATGGTGGTGGTGGTGGTGGTGGTGTGTGTATGTGTGTATATGCACAATTAAAAAAGAATAATTAAAGAAGGTAAAAATTAAAGAATAATTATTAACAAAGGCCAGGGTAAATAATACTAGTTTATATTAAAAATTATGATACCAAGTTAATTTTGTCAATTAAAGAATAAGTAAATAATCAAATTAATGAATTTGATATTGGTGATTGGAGAACATATTGGAGGGGTTGAAATGATGTGAATACAGAACTCATGTATGGAATTCTCAAATAATTTGTTAAATTAATTTTTTTACATGTAAAAAAACCCAAATGCTCAAAATTGATATTAACAGTGCAAGTAGTGTAACTTATAAATTGCATACATATATGGGTCTGTGTGTGTGCGTATGTGTATATATGTGTTTGTGAATGTCTCTATACCTCATGAATTCCTACTACTAATGACGGGAGAAGTTAGTATCAGATGCCCTGCAACTGCAGCTACAGGAAGATGTAAGTTTCCATGTAGTATGGAGAATAGAATGCTAGTCCTCTGGAGGAGCAGCCGTTGTTCAGAAATTCTGAGCCTTCTCTACAGTTCCAGCATAACTGTTTTAACAATTATGAATGAGTGGTAGATCCAGGCAGAATTAAGTGGGAGAGTGGGAATTGAATATGTTGTGTATATGTGTAGAATTACCAAAACAATTAATTATATTTTTATTTAAAAACTGAAAATATAAGTATAATGATGCATATCTTCAACTCAGAAGTCACTTCTAAGTTTGTATTAGTGGCATAATTGAACAAATTGACAAAATATATACTCTTATCACATTGTAAAATTTAGCAAATAACAAAATTACCTAACTGTAAAATGCCTATTAATAAAGGTCTGAGTACATAAGTGCTGTGCTATGTAAAGATACTAGTTTACATTAAAAAGTATTATGACACAGAGTTTATTTTGTCAAGAAATACATGTAATATTTTACTTTAAAATTAGATGCTTTTTCAATAAGCATATATATGTGATACTTTTAGAACCATAATATTGGCATTTTGCTGTGTATTTTATAATAAGTAATTTGGGGGAAAGCAAATCTTCCCATTAGAGTATAAAGTTATTAAATTATCCTGAGAGCTGGATGGTATTTATTATTAAAAAGCACTAAAATGCTCATACTGAAGAGGAAAATTACATGTGTAAAACAATTTTCACAAGGAAATAATAAGAGACATGGAAATTGTTAAAAGGGTAAATGGTGTAGTAAGAGATCTCACCACAACAGAATGACATGTGAGGTAAGAGACATATTTGCAAGCACAATTTAGTCATTCCATAGTGTATCCATATGTCATAACACCATGCAGTAAAACCTCAAATATTTACAAATTTTATTTGCCAATCTAATAATAAATTTACTGGGTAACTAAATAGCAGCTACCAGCATGTTTGTTGTTTATTAAGTAAACCCTCTGTACTACTGAAAATAGTCCAAAACTATCATAGGCTTTGAAAGATTGTGTTGGGTATCTATTGTACGTAGTCAGAGTGGGTATGGCTTGTAGAGAGCTGGGCTCACTCTTTGATTTCTATTTCCTTTAGCTTGGAGAAACTATCCATTATGACATCACCCACCCCTAATGGACCATGGCATAGGAGATTCATGTATTCCTAACTGTCTACTAGCTTTTTCCTACTGTGTAGGTAAGTTCTGAGTCCTTTAGGCATAGGGCATCTACTTGAAGCATGCCCTGTGGGTACACTGAAATACCTCATCTACTGTCCATCTTCCTGGTGCACAAATGCAAAGGGTACATGGTTTCCCAATGAGCCTTCCAAAAGCTTCAGGTACTGGAATGGATGGAGGCTTAAAGATGCTTTTATTTTGCTTTTCTGTATCAACTCATGTTATATTTTCCTCAATTAAGACAAGGGAACAATTACTTTATAATGGTATATGCACAGACTTTATTCAGTTAGGGAAAGGAATATTTAACTGTCAAGCATTTGTAGCCATATCATTCTGGCTTCAGAGAGTTAGATGTCAATCACTCAGAAACAGCAGGTGCAACTATGGAATGATAGCCAAGAAAAGACAGAAGGCAAGCTAGAGAGGAAGTATATGATGTATGACTTGAAATATGATCATGTTGCATAGCTAGTTATTCACTCTTCCTAAGAACTCTTATTGTGTTGGGCAGGTTTCCATCACTCTAACAAATCTCGTTCAAGACCATACTTCATGTCATACTGAGAACATGAAGGCCTTCCATCTTAAATGTTTTATCACCTCTCAGTAACACAAATCCAGAAGCAAGGCTTAACTGAAGGGCTTTATGGGGGATATTCAGGATAAAACTAGAGTATTTATATAGATAATATATATAAACCAATTAACTTTTATAGATATTATATTATATTTATATTTATATCCTAGGACAACAAAGCTTATCCAGAGTAACATGGTCTGTAAGCGAAACCCTAAATTTAACCCTTACACAATCTGAAAGATCACTAGGGTCAAAGCCTTTATAAAGTACTTGAAATACAGCTTAATGATTGAATGTTTGCCTAGCATACAGGAAGCTTTGAGGTCAATACCAATACCATATTACAATAGTATTAATTATCATCATTGTCATCATAATATAATTCATTAAAAGACTTAAATACTAAATCCCATTTGACCACCAATGATAATTGTTTAAAAGATAATTAAATTGCTCATAGAAAATTAACATTGTGTAAAGTGAGATCAGTGATTACCCAAGGCAAATTATGAGACATAGACACTGAAAATATACTGAGAAACTCCTTGAATGGATACTAATGGAGAACCTGTAGACTTTTTAATTGTTATTAATTGAAGTTTTAAAGTTATATAATCCAATTCTTATCTATAAAACTGGAAGGCAATAATAAAAGACCTACCTGTAAGCAAGTGGTTCTATGCTAGCTAGCACAGAAACATCAGTCTCAAACAAGTAAACAGGAAGAATGTGGGAGCTAGTCTCCAATGGAAGACCTGGAGATGGGTGACCCTTGGGAGGAATATTAGAGTATTTGAATTACTGACAGGCAGATCTTCAAGAAGCCTCAGATATCGTGGAGGAAGCAGACGAGGAATAGGGGAAGGAAGTCACCCTCCTTAAGCCAATAGGTCATCAGACTCTTAAAGGAATGGAGAATGGATATTAATTCCTTGATTTTCTATCCCTTGCTCTCAAAAAAAAAAAATCAAAGTCTTATAAAAATGTGATCTTTAGCCTCTGCCATGACTGCAAAATTTAACTAGCATGGAAAAAAAATCTGAACATTTTTGAAACATTAACTTTCCCTTTATAAGCTACATAAATTTAAAATGATGCTCTCAGCTACTCCATCAATTCTGTTAGTGTTTCCTTCAACCTAGAACAAAAGATTCCACTTGTTCTCCTTTTCTCCTTTCTCCTTTTCATCTCTCTTTATTTCATTAATTTATTCCTTCACACATGTGTTATTTTTATTTATAAAAACCTTGTGTGCCGATCATGTAAAATTTGGGAAACCTGAAATGAGAGTGAAGACCATATACTAATTCTGTCACTTCAAGATGATGGCAATTAGCATTAAGCTAGTAGTACCTTCAGACTCCTTCAGCCCCCTTTTTCCTTTTCTGCTTTTCAACACTTTTTGTGATTCCAATAAAAACAAAGTCATTCTAAAATATAAGTAGACAGCTCTTATAACTCTGATTATCTCACTCAACTCCCAAACAAAAATCTTATTAAGACAGAAAATGTTTTGATTATTAGTCAGGAGCATTTACTGCCAGTCCCAACTGTGACCTATGTATGTATGGTAATCTGTAGTTTGTTCAGTATAGGAACATTTCCTTTGGGCAAGGATATGTTAGACAATGTGAAAGGAGTGGAGGCTGAAAGGTGCAAACGTGGTTAGTTGGGTTGCTCTGACCTGCATCATGTCAGTGTGAAAAAGGTTGTGGCCAACATTTGCTGCTTATTCTGCCTGAACTCAAAATATAGCACATATGACCTGGAATCTGCCCATTTGAACCTGGAGGCAGCAACTTGGAAGCTCATCATGTTTATTTTGTGCTTCTGAATTAAAGAGGTAGGTTTATTGAACACAAACAAATAAGGAGGTGGGGTTAGTTAATCTTTGAGGGGGATTTCTGTAGGTCACAGTCTGATGAAGCCGCTGCCATCCCAAAGGATGCTGTGATTGATAGTTTCAGTACACAAGGGTCAATTGCTCATAAACACTCATATATGAGTAAGAGAAGGCTTTGTCACTTCACTGGCCTGATCCTGGGAAGCCTTTGGCATTCCTATGGGTCTGAGACATTAAAGTTCCTGACATGTCTGAGCTCATATCAATAATACACAGACAGTGCAGACTTCCTCTGCTTACCACAACTCATGTCAGAGGCTCCAGGCCTTAAAACACCACCTTCTTTAACCCCTGCATGAATATCATTAACGTTAACATACTAGTTTTCTCTTTGTTTGGTTAGCACGCCGTGACTCCTATTCAGAAGAGTCTCGCTCCTCCTTGTTGCATGTAACTATAGCAAGACTAACACAGTAAATCTTTCTCTGGACAACTATTTAGCATTTGAATCAAACTTGAACAGGGAGACACTACTACTCAAGATCAGTCTTGCTAGGGAATATTGGTTTAAACAGAAAGAACTAAAAGCAATCCCACTAAAATAGGGAAAAAGGTTGCCCACTCTCTCCCTATCTATTCAGTAAAGTTCTCAAACTCTTAGCTAGAGAAATAAGAAAATAAGACAACAGAAGGAATCAAGGGGATACAAATTGGAAAAGAAGAAGTAGAAGTATTAGTATTTGCAGATGACATGATACTTTACATAAGTAACCCTAAATATTATACTGGGAATTTATAAATAATTTCAGTAAAGTAGCTGAATAAATTAACTCACAAAAATCCCAATTTTTTGAAGAAAAAAATTGAAGATATTAGAAAAGAGAAAAATATCCATGCTCATTGATTGGTAGGATTAATTTTACTAATGACTATTGTAAAAAATAGCCATTCTACCAAAAGCAATCTACAAAATCAATGCAATCTTAATTCAAATTCCAATATGATTCTGCACTAATCTTGAAGGACTATTTCCAGATTCATATAGAAATATCAAAATTCAGGATGGCTAAAATAATCCTAAATAATAAAAGAATTTGCTAGAGGTATCACCCTCCCTGACCACAAATTGTACTACAGAGCTATAATGATAAAAACATGGTCATGTCATAAAAACGGCCATGTTTATCAGTGGAATTGAATTGAAGACATAGTTATAAATCCACATACATATCAATACTTGATTTTTTTTATATAGAGAATCCAGATATACAGAATAGAAAAAAAAGACAGAATTTTCCACAAATGATGCTGGTCAGATGGGGTGGCTAAAGAATCCAAATGGATCCATACTTATCGCCTGTACAAAATTCAAGTCCAAGAGTCCAGAGACCTCAAAATACAACCAGATACACTGCATTTGATAGAATGGAAAGAGAGGAAATATTCTTGAACACAGAAGGTAGCTTTCTTAACAAAACATTGATAGTGCAGACATTAAGATCAACAATTAATAAATAGAATCTCATGAGGCTAAAAAGTTTCTGTAAAACAAAGGACACCATCTTTGAGATAAAGCAACAACCTCTAGAATGAGAAAATTATTTTTACCAACTACACATCTGATAGAGGGATAATATGCACAACTACATAAAGAACTTAAAACAACCCTAGATATCTAGAAAACAAATAACCCAATTTAAAACTAGGGTACATATTTAAACATAGAATTATCAAAAGAGGAAACAAAATGGCTGAGAAACATTTAAAGAAATGTGCAATGCCTTTAGCCATCAGGGAAATGAAAATCAAAACTACATTGAGATTCCATCTTGCACCCTTTGGAATGGCTGAGATCAATACAAGTAACAGCTCATGATGGTGAAGATATGGAGCAAGAGGAACACTCCTCCACTTCTGGGGAGAGTGCAAACTTGTACAACTACTAAGAAAACCAGTGCGGCAGTTCCTTAGGAATATGGAAATTGACCTACCTTAAGCTCCAGCTACACCACTCTTCTGCTTATACCAAGCTACACTTCATTATAGCACCAAGATAGTTGTTCAAGCATGTTACTGCTACTTTATTCATAGTAGCCTGAAAATAAAAGTAACCTAGATGCCCTTTGACAAATAAATGAATAAAGAAAATGTTGTATATTTACACAGTGGAATATTACCCTGCCATTAAAAAGGCATAAAATTCATTAATAAATTAATGGAATTAGAAAAATTCATCCTGGGTGAGGTGACCCAGACCTGTAAAGTCAACATGGCATGTTTTTGCTTATATATGTATATTAGCTGTTAAGCAAATGATAACCAAGCTATAACCCACAGAACCACGCAGGTTAAGTATAAAGTAAGTGTATATCCAGAGGCAGACAGCTCTCCCTAGGAACAGGAAATATGGATGGATTCAGGTGGCAAGGATGAGACTGGAATGGGAGGATCAAGTGAAGAAGGGAGATAAGAGAACAATGGAGGAATATGGAGAGACAGTTAAAATTAAATACCTCTTATAGGTAGTATGTAAACCTAATTAGAAGATTCCTAACATATAGTGAAATCACCAAATAATGGGGGAGATAGGGCCCCAACTGGTCATCTCTTGTTACCAAATGGTGCTTCCAGTACTAGGATTGGATTATATCTGATTGTGTAAAAGGGTCACACAAGAACCCCCAAACAACACAGTGTGTTGCTAAGACTGTACTTACCCAACTCATTGAACATGGAGAAGTTGAACTGGAGCCTACATAGAGACTCTACCTCTAGATGCTAGTGTCTTTGGTACAGGAAGGTACGCTGCTGCCAAGGGAGAAATATAATCACCAGTTCAGACACAAATACTTTTCTCTTCAAGGGTGTCTATAAAAGCAATTTTTATTCACCTGATAAAATTGTCATCTTGGAGGCTTACTGCTGAAGAAACTCACCCTTTCTAGTTCTTTCTGAGCTCTGGCTGGCTGTTTCAACTCAGCGGTTCTGCTTCAAACACCCCTTCCAAGCTGACTGACTCAATCTGGATTCTCTTATCCTCTCACTGAATTGCTCTGCTTGGCCTCAAACTAACTCTGTCAATATGTTCTAGTTTTCTGGCTCCTTCTTATTCTCTGACTTCACCTGCCTCTACTGCATGTACTGAACAAAACTGAACTCAACTTCACCGCAGTGCCTCCTGTGCTGATGAACTGAACACAACTGGCTGACACTCTACATTCACTGTTCTTAAATAGCTTTTCTTTCCTGTGCTGTTCTCATGAGAGCTGGGCATATTCCATCTCTGACTCAGTCTATCAAATCTTTCTCTGATTTGTCACTTGATCTGCATCCCAATTAGACATCACTTTCCAACACAGCTACGTTCTTCTACAAACTAAACACAACTTAAAAGTTTATACTAAGGGCTTTCTGTATTCCAGCCATGGATTAAAGGTATGTGGTCCCTTGCCAGCACAGCCATGTTGCTGAATTAAAATTCCTCAACAGGTGCCCTGTCTGCAAGATATTATTATTATTATTATTATTATTATTATTATTATTATTATTATTATTATTATCATCATCATCATCATCATCATTATCATCATCATCATCATCATCATCATCATTATTATTATTTTTAAAAAATTGCAATGGCCTGCATCAGTCTTCACCATTTGCTGAAAGGGGTAGTTGACAAATTGCCCCCTTCCTTAACCCAGAAGCAATTATTTACCAATGAAAATTTAGTTTTCTCCAAGGGAGTATCATTGCGGAAATGAAGTTCTCTTAAGGGTAGGTTGGAGTGGTAGATGGCCAACAGAACGTGAACTCAATGGCGTCTTTGGGGGTTCCTTGTCTTGTCAGAGCTTTTTCTTTTGTGTTGTTCAAATTTTATCTTATTTTATTTTTATTTTCCTTTACTTTATTTATATTTTTTCCTCTTTCTTTTTATTTTGTGTTTCCTTTGACAGTGTATTATGGCTTCAATTTCAGTGTTTTATGGGGTTCCTGAGTGTATAAACAAGTTGAGTCTCTGTGTCTGTCTCAGTTCTTTGTTCCTCTTCTTGGGCTTTTTTCTTTCTGTTTGTTTTGCCCTATTCCAGTGTGTTAGGTTTTGTTTTATTTTATTATTTAATTGTTAAGTCTTAAAAACCTGTTTTCTAATGAGAGAAAGAAAGGTGATGGATCTGTGTGGGAAGGAAAGTGGGGAGTAACTAGGAAAAGCCAAGCGAGAGAAACTGTAACCAGAAAAAAAAAATCTCTTTTCAATAAATGGAAAATAAAAGAAAACAAACAAAAAAAATTTGGGATGATAATCCAAACAGTGGAGGAGGGTGTAAGTACCCAACTATCAAGCCCTGTAGTAATTAATACATTCTGGGAGACCTTGGTTTCCTTGAAAAAAATTCCAAGGAGATCTCACTGTGGGAGGGTGTTAAGAAAAGATTAAAACTATGGGAGCAGGCAGAGGAGAAACCTGCAGAGAAGACTGGAGCTGAGAATGTTAGGTGCTGATCCCACTTGAGTTGGAATGTTTAGTTTTGCAAATTGCTGTCTGTTCCAGTTTCTTTCCCTTTTATTTAAATCTTAGCCTCATGCTAGAACCCTGAAGATGAACTCAGGCAGAGAATAGAGGGTCACTCCTTGTCTTGTATTTGTACCTTTTACCAATATGACCACAACAAGTAAGTCTTACATTCTGCTTTTTACAATTAACAATATATCATCCTTGCTCATGGTGATTGATTTTCCCAGGACCATCTAAGATTCATTGAGAAGCACTAATATTATCTTCATTTCCTAAACCTCTGGGAAATTTTGTCTTTAATTTTGAATATTCAATTAAGTTTCTGTAATTTATTTAATTTACTAATTTTTTTTTATTTAAAACCCTTCAAATAAAGGAAGGGTTGCAAAGGGCTAGATTCATTCTTAAGCTGGGCTTGTTCTTATAGCATTTTGTTTTTATTTTTAAGCTTTCTATTATAAAACTTTACCCAGTATTATGATCCTATATTTTTACAGTAAACATTTTGAGTGATTCATAAAAGAAAAGATAAAAATGAAATCTGAAATCACCAGCACTATAATGTTGCTTTCGTTCTCACTTCCTGTGTCTCTATATGGCTCTGCATACTTCAGTGGGAGAGGAACTGAGGCATGTGTGCTGTTTCTATGGTGAAGAGCATCTTACTGTATTACCCTCTTCCAGACTTCTAGCCTTGTTTTGTCACTTGCATTTTCTTCTCATCTACAACTCACAAACCATCCAGTATATTTGCATTCTCCACACATAAATATACAGAGCTGCTATAGATGAATTCTGTTGCTATAGGAAAACAAGGAAATATAGCTGCATTTACTAGTTCTTGTTTCTGCTTCATAGTGGCTATCTGTCCAAATTAACTTAATTACACAGGCAGTTAGCAATAAATTTTGTGGACAAGTTGACCTTTATTTAACCATTTCCGCATTGATAGGGTTTTTTTTAATTGTTATTATTTGATCATTAAATTAACGATGGAATGAATATTAGGAGCAAGTAGCATAGTAAACAAATAAGTGTATTGATAAGGTAACTTTTATCTTACCAAATAGATATATGAAATGTAGGCATATAAAATCAATATCATCTATTATGGACATACATGAAGAAAATACAAATTAAGGTTTGGTCCATATGTGATGATGGTCCTATAAAATTATTGTGAGGCTGAAAATTCCTATCAGCCAGAGAAATTGTTGCTATCATGATGGAACAGAGAAGCATATTCATGTGTTTATTATAATGCTGGCATAAGCATACCTACTTCACTGAAGGTTTTATTTTTATAACAGTACAGCACATATAATTATGTAAAGTATATGGTACTTGTAATGATAATAAACAACTACGTTACCAGTTTATGTATTCACTGTGCTATAGTTTCTGTCATTATTTTGTAGTACATTCTTTCCTCTTACAAACAATGTTTGGAGTCACTCTACCAGTAGCTTCTCACTCTTCACGTTTGTGTAAATGTAATCCATGATGTCTATACAATTGAAATCATCTAGTGACCCTTTCATTCTCATCATTAAATGATACATAACTATAATTGGTCCATAGTAAATTGTCAGTGAAATAGATTTCTTAGAAATAATTTTAATAATAGAAAAAGTCACCTTAACATTAGAAAACTATTAAATGCTAAAAGACATAAATAGGAATAAGCATAACATCCCATACTTTAGACTATGACTTGGTAACATAAACCCATAATTTTTCCATAATTTCTATTGAATAATACATTAATATATTTAACTCAATTTCAATTAAAGGTCTGACTTAATGGGTTTTTCTCCTTTTGCTTTTGAAAAATAATATAAATAAAGCATAATAAAATAGTCCTTTAGCAAATATATAAAGCAATCTGGTTGCATTCCAGAAAGACAAGACTAATGAGAAGGACTCAGACAAGCAGAAGTTCAAATGCATTCTAAAGTCACTATGAAGAAATCAGGTATGGTCAACCTTTCCCTATTCCCTCTGTTAAGCACAGTATCTATTTTTTAAAAAGACATGAGAAGACTCCAAAAGTTGAAAAGCAGAAGGGAGGAAGTTTGGGGATCTGAGAACCGGAATACTAGCAGAGTAATGAGTTCTTTGGGTTTTCCAGTTTACCTACCTCCACTTGGTACTGATAAGGATGAAATCCAGGAACATGGTGTATTACTTCCTTTTCTGTTGTGATGATAAAGCACCATGATCAACACCTACTTAGGTGAACATGTTTATTCTAACTTATTATTTCAAAGAAGGAAAGTCTGAGGTAACATTACATCTTCATCTGTGTGCAGGGAGCAGAGAGTACCAACTGGAGGTGGGATGAGGCTGTGAATACCAAATGTCCACTCGCAGTGATGTCTACTGCCTAAGAATTCCATAACATCCTCAGGGAGGTCAGTTCAACCAAGTTCAAGAATGTAGACATCTGGAGGACATTTCTTATTCAATCTACCAGACATAGGTTTTTATATTTATAATTTTAATCATCCAATAAAAATCCTAATTTTCATTAAAAGGATGAGGAAAAGGGAAACTAACAAGGTAGAAAAAAATCACTGTTCTACTCTAACCAAACATTATATAAAGACCTGCATCTTTACCACACCCCTTGTAGAAAGATTGAAGCACAAAGACATTCACACTGTTGGACTTAATGGACCAGCTTTCCCACTACTTCTGGTTGTTATCATAAGAGACTAAATATTGGGCAATATTCTCAGTATACTGTGGTGAGCTTGGAGGAGTCTCAGACGCCTATTCTTACATGATGGTGGAGAAGCATCCTTCCTCCTTCCTATAGGCAGTTCAGGGGAGGGTCAAGACCTTTACCATCCTAAGTGGTGTTGAGGCCACTCACTGTGGAGTGTGTGGCATCATGCAGACAACACTACAGAAGCATTTCTCTGTCTTCCAGCCAGGATAGTATGTTCCAAGGCCCAGTGAGAGCCCCTCGACTCATGTAGCAGGAGCATGGAACATCTCAGTAGAGACTGAGTCTGAGTAGAGAATGTGTACTTTTTATCTCAACTAGTGTCAATTACAGTATGCAACATCTTATCAGGTACAGCATGATCAACAAGGGCTAACTAAAAATTGGTTGGAACAAGATACATAATCATAAAATGATCCAGATGTCCAGTTTTCAATATTAAAAAAACAACTGTTATATCAAAAGCTGTGTGATGCAAACTTTTATAAAATATGAAAGGCAGTAAATGGATGAAGATGGTGGAGATATTAGAATTACTTGACACAAACTATAAGACATCCACAATGACAATGCTTTGGCAAGAGACTGTTTACACATTTGTAAAAGGAAGTTGGGGTGGGGGAAAAACTGTATAAAGAAAGAAAAAACAAAGAAGCATCAAATGGAAATGTTAGGAATGATAAATATAGTAATACATAATTTTAAACTTAAATTTTAAAAAGCCTGAATGAATGGAGTTAGAAGGATGAAAAGACAAATGAAATAATTAGTCAACTGTAGGACAGAAGTTGTCAGATGTGAGGCTTATGTGGAAGCTTAATGGCAGAATGTGAATCTGTCACAAGGCCCTGATTTTAATCAATAGTGCTATGAAAGATGACAGATATGTGTGTCTACATCACCCTAAAAGAAGAAAGAAAAATAGCAGACTTAAAAAATTATTTGAAAATTAATAAGCATGGTCTGAGGACAAAGCTCACTGGGTTTTGAAATAGAAGGCTATGGCAAAATACAGAAGAGAATTTATGGATGCACAGAGAAGTTCCTGAGTCAAGAAAGTCAACAACAAAGGGTATGTAATTTGCTGTATGGCATTTCTCCAATACCCCTTAGGAGAAATGAAGTACAGACTGCCAGAACAGGAACAAGTCAGAGTGAGCTAGGTAGGTACACAAGGCAGGAGGCATCCATAGCTGAAGAAAGTTCTGGATCTAGAATTGAACAATGCTGCCAAATGGTCCCAATGCAGGAAATGTAGAGAAGGATATAGAGTTGGTTTAGTGTTACCATTCCTCAAATTTAAGCTTTTAATAAAATTAAAACAATGTAGTCCTCCCTTTGAATGTCTTGCTTTCTATGGTTGATGAGGCTATGTGAAAATGTTCTTATCCCTAGGGCTTGATTGAAAAGCAGTTTACCAAACATGATAAGGTGCTGAGAAATCAAATACATCTTTCTTCTTGTAACTTTTACCACACTCCCTCATTCACCAGTATAACCAAACTACACTGGTTCTGTTTGTAAACTTTGGCTTTGTGAGAGGGAATCCATCTTATCCTCTTGTATGAACTCAAGTTTTCCTTGTCAATGCTAAAGTTTCTTTATATTTCTCTAAATATACATTAGTCACTTATATTTCTTTTACTTGAATATCTATCGTGTACCATTTATACTTATTTAGGTCCTGTTTGGAGCAATTATAAGAACCTATAGGACATATTGGGATATTAATTCTATGCTTAGTATTTAGATTGAAAATGACTGTATATTTGTGCATTTTCTTTAAAAACATTTAACTATATATCTAATTCTTTGGCCCCTCAGGTGGTTCAAATTATATATTGCAAGGTAGCAGGTGGTTTTCTTTATAACTTTTAAGTTTTCTATTTAGATTAAAAATACTTTGTCTGTCATCAAACTGTTAAAACATCTCAATAGCTTTTTATTATTCCTTATATATTTTCTTTAGCATTTTTTCATTATATATAATTAAATAATCTGTGAGGTTGAGAACTAACTTTGTTTTGGCTTTCCAAAGTTTTATAATGTCCATATTTTACAATAATCAATCATATAACAAATGATTTTTAAATGTTCACCTTTCCAAAGTAATATTTCATATATCTAGGTGTCCCTGGACTCTCTATCTCATCGATTTTTCTTCCTATTTCTAGGCCAGAGCTGACTGCCCATTTCCAGCAATTTTAGAATCATTAGCATTGCTAGTGGATGGTAACAGAACGAGCTCTGCCTGCCCCATTGCCAGGATATTTGATTCCTATTTTCCCCACTGTCCGGAAGCTAATATTTCTGGACATGCCCCATTCTGTGACATACAGCTTAGAAGCTGCCTTATTGAGGAAACAGCCCAGAGTCGAGTGCTAGGATCACTTACATGAAGGTTTGGGCTCTGCCTTGCATATTCCTTTCCTTTTGTAATGAGAATCTCATGTTATCACTCAGTGTTTCATTTACCCTAATGGAATGTAAAACATAAATGCAGTTGAATCATATACAATTGTTGCAAAAGTTAAGAAAAGAATGTGTTTAAAGTGCTTAGGACCGTGTGATACACGATGGGAACTTAGCAAATACTGTCTGTACAGGCCATGTCCCTAGATTGTGATTAGATCATGAGGTCATCAACCTTCTTTGTCAAAAGACTGATGCTTTGATGAGTTCATAGCTGACTGGGCTTTTAAGAGATGGAATCTCACTTGAGAAAGTAGGTCATAAGAGGCATGTCTTTGACTTCATCTCTTGCCTAAATAGATGGAGCTAAGCAAGTATGTTCTAAAATTGTGAGCTAAAATAAGCCTTTCCTCCTTGAAGTAGTCTTTTGCAGGCATTTTTTTCACAGCAGTAGAAAGCTGATGAATATGCTACCATTACTGTGATATTTTCCCTTAGTTATGGTCAATCTCTCTCAGCCTCTATCCCTATTGTACTTAATGCTTGTGTTGGTGTACAAATTTCAAACCTTTCTTCTTCTCCTACTTGATTTCAAACTTTGTCCTAAACAAAAAACATTATGTATAATATATTGTCAGTCTTAATCAAAATACTTTAATAAACCATAATTTAAACTAATCAATAGTGTGACTACTAATTTTTTCACATGCTCAAGATAAATATAACACATAGTTCTCAATTTAGAATATTTTACCCTGGTCTCCAGACTATGTGTGGGCTTTTTTTATACATTAAAAACCACTCCAGTTGGACAGCAGATGAGTGTCTTATAACATAACTTGAGATCAACACTACCTGGAAATAAAGTAATTTGCCATTTCTCAAGGTCTTGATCCCACAACATTGGTACAATTAAGATGTCAGTCACAACTTTGGGCCACTAGGGTCTCCAGAGCCTTATGACATGTAGCTATATACTAGGGGTTTCCAGGATCCCTTCCTTAGGCATGACTAATTGACTAAAGCATCTTATATGACATGTATTATAATGTATCCACTTGTTATATAAGATATTGTACACAGTGAAGATGGACCAGAAGATGGCAAGGTATATAAGAAGAGGTGCAGAGTGCCCATGCTTTCTCCAGCGGGGCATACTACAGCAGACTCTGTTACTTACATGTTCAGCAGTCTCGAAGCTCTCCAAACTCTAGTCCCTCCAGGTCTGTGGAATTTCCATTATGTTTGATTGGCATTGCTATCCATTGATCATCAACTTTGCCTTCAAAGTTTCCTTTACTCAAAGTCATGGAGTGGACTTTAAAGTTCCAATAACCTAAACATACTTTTGGTTCCCCTGGCAATGATATCTGCCCTAAAACTTTCCAGAAGCTTGTGAGGAGCAGTAATACTAGAAGAGGTGATTCTATCATCCAAGAAATTCCAACTTAGATAAAAGCCATGTCAGAAGATCACATCATTTGGAAAATCATAGAACTCAGAGCCAGTGATAAGGCCTAGTGAGTGAATACATAACTTTCTGGAAAAGCACAACAACATTCAATCCCTAGATCTCACAGAAGAAGGAGAGAACCAGCTCCAGAAAATTGTCTTCCCATTTCCACACCTGTGCATATGCATACCTCCCTCAATGTGTTGATATAACCTTACATTTATAATAGTAATAATAATTTATCATCATCACTATCACTATCACCACCATCATCATCATGATGTTTAAGTATAAGGAATGTGGGAAATTGGAAGGAAAAAAACAAAATATCATTACATAAGATTCTACTATGGCCCTAACCTGTATGGTTTTAGAAACTCTGGGTTAGGAACCAAGGACAGAGACCACAGTGTATTTTTCAATTATTTCATACCAGGTAATGACTAGCTTTATGTAACTTAGGAAAGTATACTTGGTGATTACAATAAATTACAAACGAATTACAATTTATTTCACCTTCAGATCAATGCCCTAAACACAACCATGTCTTTCAAATTCCTGAGATCATGGTCACTGAATAATTGTATGTGTGAATCTATGTTTTTCTGTAAGGGAATAATATTTGAAATGTAAATAAAAAATCTAACAAAAAAATTAAATAAAGAAAGAAAACAGAATGCTAAAATCATTATTACATGTAAAGAAGAAGAAGAAGAAGAAGAAGAAGAAGAAGAAGAAGAAGAAGAAGAAGAAGAAGAAGAAGAAGAAGAAGAAGAAGAAGAAGAGGAGGAGGAGGAGGAGGAGGAGGAGGAGGAGGAGGAGGAGGAGGAGGAGGAGGAGGAGAATGAGAGTAAAAGGAGAGGAGGAGGACAAGGAGAAAGAAGATGAAGAGGAAGACAAAGGAAAGGAGATTGATTGGAAGAGGAGGACAGAAGGAAAAAAGGAAGGAAGGAAGGAGTAACCAGAGGTGAAAGGAGAGGTTGAAAGAATGATATGAAATGGGGCAGTAAGTGGAAACAATAATAACAACAAAGTGTGGAAAGCTAAGAGGAAGGGAAAATGAGGAAAGGAATCATACACTAGTATCCACTCAGCCAAACTCTTTCTCATTAGCCTAAAACACTCACCCACTACTTTGTCAGGACAAGCTACAATGGCAGGATAATACACAATGCTTCCTAAAATCAGTAATACCCACTCTTCGGAATTCTGTCTTGGATTTAGTTGCTACCATAGTTTAGAGCACTGGCAACCAATGATAGCTTTCCCATCACTGTGTTGACCCTTGAATAAGTCACATCTCAATCTCTTTCACCATTTTTTATGTTGTTTCTAGTTTTACTGAGTAGCTTCTTTGACCCATGTTGAAATTAAACTCCTGAATTCAATTTGATTTAAAAAAGAAAAAAAAGTCCCTACAGCCAGTCCCACAACACCCAGAGGAAGCTCCACTCTCAGGTGCTCTTACATGCCTAGGATCAGAGGTGAGGAGGACACATCTGTCCCAACACCAGGAGTAACTGGGACCAGCAGAACCCAGGCACACAGGAACTCCTCTAGTCCTTTCCAGTCTATCTGGGCTGGTTCCCTGAGCAGACCTTGGGCTCAAACTCAGCAGCTACTCACACAAAACCCAGAAGAAGATCCACTCCCAGGCACTCTAACATGCCCAGGATAACAGGATCACAGATTCATAGGATCACAGAGACACTTTGACTCTGAGGCATTCTGATACAACCAGGATCACAGGAAGGATAGACTCCAGTCAGATTTAGTCAGGGCAGGTAGCACTAGAGATAACCAGATGGCAGGAGGCAAGCATAAGAAAATAAGCAACACAAACCAAGGTTACTTGGCATCATCAGAAACCAATACTCCTATCATAGCAAGTCCTGGACACACCATCACACCAGAAAAGCAAGACTCAGATCTAAAAATCACTTCTCATGATGATGATACAGGACTTTAAGAAAGACATAAATAGTACCCTCAAAGAAATACAGGAGAACACAGGTAAACAGCTAGAAGCCCTTCAAGAGGAAACATAAAAATCCCTTAAAGAACTACAGGAAAACACAATCAAACAGGTTAAGGAAATGAACAAAACCACCTAGAATCTAAAAATTGAAATATAAACAATGAATAAATCAGAAAGAGAGACAACCCTGGAGACAGAAAACCCAGGAAAGAAATCAGGAGTCATAGGTGCAAACATCACCAACAGAATACAAGAAATGGAAGAGAGAATCTCAGGGGCAGAAGACACCATAGAAAACATTGAAACAACAGTCAAAGAAAATTCAAAAAGCAAAAAGCTCCTAACCCAAAACATCCAGGAAATCCAGGACACAATGAAAAGACCAAACCTAAGAATAATAGGTATAGAAGAGAGTGAAGACTCCTAAGGTAATGGGTCAGTAAATATCTTCAACAAAATTATAGAAGAAAACTTTACTAACCTAAAGAATGAGATGAAGATACAAGAAGCCTATAGAACTCCAAATAGACTGGACCATGAAAGAAATTCCTCCCATCATGTAATAATCAAAACATCAAATGCAGTAAGCAAAGAAAGAATTTTAAAAGCAGTAAATGAAAGTGGTCAAGTAACATATAAAGGCAGGCCTATCAGAATTACACCAGACTTCTCACCAGAGACTATGAAAGCTAGAAGATCCTGTGCAGATGTCATACAGACCCTAAGAGAACACAAATGCCAGCCCAGGTTACTATACCCAGAAATACTCACAATTACCATAGATGGAGAAAACAAGATATTCCATGACAAAACCAAATTTACACAATATTTTTCCACAAATACAGTCCTACAAAGGATAATAGACACTCTCAGGTCCTGTTTCCTTATACACATTGGACATTTCTTCCAATGGGAAGGGGTAGACATCCAGTCCGAAATGACTATGGTAGTAGAGTCACATAGTTGCAAGCATATACTTCTGGCTCCAGAAAGAACTTGATTCTATATTCACAGCATAGCACCTCTATTTCCTTTAGATCTATTTCCTCCTCAGCTCCTTCTGGTGGCCTTCTATAAATCTTTGAATTCCCCACAGATTCAAACAGTAGCAAATATCTGTTAACAAAATATAGTATTTTATATTTATAGTGAAAATATATGTAGCAAATAGTAGTAGTTAGCTGGTCAGATGTGAATTCTGGCCCCACTGCTTACCAACCAGATTATGTTATGTGAGTGCTCAGCTGCTTTGGCTTTAATAGCCTCTTCTGTAAAATGGGAACAATTGAAGCATGAACCCCATATAATTGTTATATTAATTGGGAGATACATATAAAGCAATTCAACCTATGCCCAGGATAAGCAACAGAAGTGTAGTAGTTGTCTATAGTAGTAATAACAACAAGCACAGAAAAGAGACTCTATGCCTATTATTTCTCAGAGGGTACTATGCTCCTTACCAGATTTACTGAACACATCGTAGGGTCTCAAAGGAAGATTGCATCATTTGATGGAAAATGATGTTCAGAGATTGAATTTAGAGTGGGGGGAGGGAGACCAAGCTGAGAAATGTGCAACTCTGCTAAAAAGAATAGAAGGGGCACAGTTTCTAGGAAAATAGTTCTGCTCATTGAATTAGAGAAACTCACTGCCAGGTCTTACTACCAGACCACTGTGTTTCTTTTGAGGGCACTTTCCATCTTCTCTCTAAGACCACTGGTGATAGCTTCTATTATAGAACAAGAGATAACTTTGTAGTCTTCTGAGAACCTCTGTCATCCATGTGCCCTTACAAACTTGGAGCATCCACAGAGCATCAGAGAAAACTCTTTGGTTAGCCTTTGTCTCCTTGTCTCTTCTGCATACCAGAGCTTTCCCACAACCATGGCTGGCTGAGGGAGGGAACTAGGTTTGAGGTCCCTGTTATAACTGAATAATTCACCAACATAAGACTTCCTGCTTCTGTGGCAAAGTGGTACCCTGGTCCTAAATCCTCCAAGTAAATGACCCCAGCTCCCTGACTTCAGACTGTCATTACAACTGTGGACCCAACTGGATTTGTGTTTTCCAGAACAAAGCTGGTTCATGCAATTTGTAGCCCATAAATCCTTTCCCCATAGAGTGAGAGGAAAATGCCACACTACAAATGATACATGCTGTTTCTTAGTCTCAATGAAACATTTCTCTATCTTGTACATAATTAATTGTTAATTGAAAACATAATGAATTATAGCTGCCTATAATTAATTTAGCAAAACACTTCAGTGAAATATGACTAGGAGTCTTTCTCCAGACTTATCTTGTTTTAGAAAGCAGAGGGAGAGTTGTATGTGCACAAATGCTTTCATAGCCCAGTGCGTGGTAAGCATCACAGATTGCTAGGGTGTGGGAAAGGTGTGCAAGCCAGCCTAATGAAAGGATGGCTTCCTTAGGGACAGCATCTGTTGCTGGAGCTATCCATCTCTCTGGCACAAATTATAAGTGGCTCAAGTCAGAAGAAAGAAGCCATTGTTGTTGTAGTCACTACAAGCCCCAGAAATGAACAAAGAAGTAGCTAGCTTCATGCCTAAGATAGGTATCATTAACTGGTTTATTTTCAAGTTAGAAGAAGGAGTATCCTATCAAAACAAGTAGCTCTGGTTTCTCCTGTATATAAGATTGGGACAGAAAAGGAATTGATCTCCAGCTCAGTCCAGGTGACCTCAGATCCTAGCATAAATGTTTCTAATGACAAACTCAATAGAGAGTAGAACTGATCCTGAAGGTCTTGTGAGTTTATCTTAATATATATAGTGTCACAAATGCCCAAGAGCAATAATCAACAATACTCTTAAGACATTTGGGCCAAGATAGTTGATGCTCTCTTCCACAACACACTCTAGTAACTAAGGACCCACTCCCTCCTCCACCAACTTCATTCATCCTCAAAACATCCAAAAGAGGAGTTTGCCAAGAAGTTGAGAGAAAATTATTTTTCACCATATTTTATCAATAGTATGTAATTAAAACATCATTGATTTTTTAAGCTATCAATATCATTTTTCTCCCTTTGTTGCTTGGATGCTGATTATGTTCTTAACTTACAAAGCTTCATCTATGGTGATTTCCACTCACAATCATTTTCTCCCTGTTCAACCTTCCTTCTCACATACTCCTCTTAGCCATCCCCAGGCTCTGTCTTGCCCTCATACCCTTCTCTTTTAAGTACTCTCTCCCAGAGGTAGTGCTCACAATCCCTGCAACACTTTCTCTTTGACAAGTGAATATCTTTTGTCCTATATTCACACACTTTTTAAAAATTGAAAATTGGTTCTTCTTACATACATTCCCTAACCACAGGTTCCCCTCCCTAAGCTCCTCCCAGCTACCCTTCCCCCCCCCAATTCCTTTCTCCCCTAGATCCTTCAGGAAAGAGCAGGCCTCTAAGAGATAACAACCAAATACAGTGAAACAAGATGCAAAAAGATAAGGCAAAAAGCCATATCAGAACTGGAAAAGGCAACCCAATGGGAGACAGAGTCCCAAGAGCAGGCAAAAGAGTCAGAGTCCCTTCATTGCTCTAGCTAGAACATTGAGTACCATAATGAATAAATAGGAAGAGAGTGGGCAGCCTTGTCTTGGCCCTGATTTTAGTGGTATTGCTTCAAGTTTCTCTCCATTTAATTTGATGTTGTCTATTGGTTTGCCATATATTGCTTTCATTATGTTTAGGTGTGTGCCTTGAACTGTTCTCTCCAAGATTTTTAACATGAAGAGGCACTGTATTTGTCAAGACTTTTTCATCATCTAATGAAATGATTATGTGATTTTTTTCTTTCAGTTTGTTTATATAGTGGATTATGTTGGTAGATTTCTATATATTGAAACAACTCTACATCCCTGGAAGAAGTCAAAGTATCACTATTTGTGGATGATATAATAATATACATAAGCAACTCTAAAAATTCTACCAGAGAACTTCTATACCTGAAAAACAACTTCAGCAAAGTAGCTGGATATAAAATTAACTCAAACACATCAGTAGCCTTCCTTTATACAAAGGATAAATGGGCTGAGAAAGAAATTAAGGAAACAACACCCTTCACATTAGTCACAAATAGTATAAAATATCTTGCTGCAACTCAAACCAAACAAGTGAAAGATCTCTATGACAAGAACTTCAAATCCCTGAAGAAAGAAATTGAAAAAGACCTCAGAAGAGGAAAAGACCGCCATGCTCATGGATCAGTAGGATTAACATAGTAAGAATGGCCATCTTACCAAAAACAATCTACAGATTCAACGCAATTCCCATCAAAATTCCAACACAATTCTTCCCAGACATGGAAAGGACAATTCACAAATTCATATAGAATACCAAAAACCCAGGATAGCCAAAACAATTCTCAACAACAAAAGAACTTCTCAGGTTAATCACCATACCTGATCTCAAGCTGTACTAAAAACAATAGTGATAAAAAACTGAATAGTATTGGTACTGAGACAGACATGTCAATGGAATAGATTTGAAGAAACAGAAAAAACACCCACACACCTATGGACAATTGATTTTTGACAAAGAAGGCTAAACCACACAGTGGAAAAAAAGAAAGCATCTTCAACAAATGTTGCTTGTCTAACTAGCAGTCCAAATGTAGAAGAATGCAAATTGATCCATACTTTTTACCTTATACAAAGTTCAAGACCAAGTAGATCAAGGACCTCCACATAAGACCAGATACATTGAAACTAATAGAAGAGAAAATGGGAAATAGCCTCGAGTGCATTGACACTAGTGAAACTTCCTGAACAGATCACCAATGGCTCAGGCTCTAAGGTCAACAAAGGACAAATGGAACCTCATGAAACTGAAAAGATTCTGTAAGGCAAAGGATACTGTTAATAAGACAAAATATCAGCATACAGATTGGGAAAAGATCTTCATTCACCCTATGTCCAATAGAGGGCTAGTATCCAAAATATACAAAGAACACAAAGAGTTACACTCCAGAAAACCAAATAACCCAATTACAAAATAGAGTCCAGAGCTAAACAGAAAATTCTCAACTGAGCAATCTCAAATGGCCAAGAAGCACTTAAAGAAATGTTGAATATCCTTAGTCACCAGGGAAATGCAAATCAAAATGACCCTGAGATACCACCTTACACCAATCAGAAAGGCTAAGGTCAAAAACTTAGGCAACAGCAGATGCTGGTGAGGGTATGGAGAAAGAGGAACACTCCTCCATTGTTGGTGGAATCGCAAACTGGTACAATCACTCTGGAAATCAATCTGGCAGTTCCTCAGAAAATTGGAAATAGTTCTACCTGAAGGCCCATCTATACCACTTCTGGGCATACCCAAAAGAAGTTCTACCATATCACAAAGATATGTGCTCTACTATGTTCATAATGGCCTTATTTATAATAGTCTGAAGCTGGAAACTACCCAGATATCTCTCAATGGAAGAATGGATACAGAAAATTTGGTTTTTTTACACAATGGAATACTATTCAACTATTAAAAAACGAGGACATCATGAATTTTGTAGGCATATCGTTGCAACTAGAAAATATCATCCTGAGTGAGATAACGTAGACCCAAAAAGACATATATGGTATCTACTCATTGATAAGTGGATGTTAGTCAAAAAGTTCAGAATACCCATGATGCAACTTATAGACCATATGAAGCTCAACAAGAAGGAAGGCCCAAGTGTGGATCCTTCAATCCCAATTAGAAGGGGAACAAAATAATCATGTGAGCAGAGGGAGAGAGGGACCTGGGTGGGAGTGGGGAGGAGGAAGATGGAAATAAAGGAGGCTAGGATCAGATATTGGGGGAGACAGGAGAAAAGCCCAGAGAGCCAGGAGAATGAATAGAAATATATAGCATTATGAAGTGGGAGACAGGTGGAACCTCTAGAAAGTCCCAGACACCAAGAATGTGAGAAAGTCCCAGGATCCAATGGAGATGACATTAGATAAAATACCCAACAGTGGGAAGATAGAACCAGAAGAGACCACCTCCAGTAAAGAGACATGGCTCCCAGTTGAGGTATGGTTCCATTGACCAATCTCAAAATTTTTTGACTCAAAATTGTTCCTGTCTAAAGGAAATGCAGAGACAAAAACAGAGCAAAGACTGAACAAAAGGCCATCCAAAGACAGCCCCAACTCAGGATCCACTCCATGTGTAGTCACCAAACCCTGACACTATTGCCAAGGCCATGTTGTGTTTGCAGACAGGAGCCTGGCATGGCTGTCCTCTGAGAGGCTCTAACTGAGACAGATGCAGACACAGCCAACCATTGGACTGAGCCCAGGAATCACTATGGAAGAGTTAGGGGAAGGACTGAAGGAGATGAAAGGGAATGTAACCCCACAAGAAGAACAACACTATTAACTAACCAGATGTCTCAGAGCTCCCAGGGCCTAAGCTGCCAACCAAAGAGCATACACAGGCTGGTCTATGACCACCACTACATATTTAGCAGAGGACTCCCTTGTCTGGCCTTTGTGGGAGGGAATGTGCTTGGTCCTGTGGAAGCTTGATGCCTCAAAGAAGGGGGATGCTAGAGGGGAGAGGTGGGAGTATGTAGGTGGGTGATAGAGCTCCTCTTAGAGGAAAAGGGGAGTGGGAATGGAGTGGGAGGCTTGTGGAAGGGCTACAGAAAAAGGGTAATTTGAAATGTAAATAAATAAAATAATTTTTTATAAAATGAATCAGAGTCACACTGTTCTCACTCTTAAGAGTCCAACAAAAACACCAAACTAACAGCCATAACAAATACTCAGAGGACCTGAAGCAGACAATGGTAAGCCCCTTGTTTTGTACTTTCAGTCTCTGTGAAACCACATGATCCCTGCTTAGTTGATGCTTTGGATTATGTTCTACTGGTATCTTCCATCCCCTCTGACTCCTATAATCTTTCCTCTCCAAGGTTTCCCAAGCTCTGAGGAAAGGGACCCAGTTTAGACCCAGTCTAAACTTCCAGTTTAGGCCCAGTCTAAACCTCCAATTTAGACTATCTCTCTCTTTTTCTATGTAATGTCTGGCTGGTTGTCTCTGAACTGTTTCTATCTGCTCTCAAAGTAAGCCTCTCTGATGACCGGACAAGGCACCAATTTAAGAGTATGGCAGAATAGCATTAAGAATTATTTATTATTTATTATTGATTTTTTAAATTTAGTTTCATTTTTGTATACCTGGTCATGTTTGGTTCTACTATAAATCTCTGGGCTGTCTAATTTCTGGATCCTTACCATCTAGGCATTGTAGGGCATGGGCTCCCTCTCAAGGCTTAGGCCTCAAGTTAAACTAGACATTGGTTGGCCACTCCCACAAGTTCTGTACCAACATTGCCCACGCACATCTTGTAGTCAGGACAGATTGTAGGTCAAGGGATTTATGGCTAGGTTGGTGTCCAGGTTTCTCTTTCAGCCTACAGGGTTTCTTCATATGCCAAAAAATATAGAATGCATGGGTAAAGGCTCCATGCAGGCACTAGCTCAACCTCTCTATGTTAAATGACCCATGTGGATGTTGTCCTCAGCGATAGGGTCCTACTGTCAGTTTTCAGAGAGGGTCCTCTGTCCTAGCATCAGTCTAGGTTGTATAGGGATCAATGGACTCTTTTGAGATTCTTATAATATTTTTCCAACTTCATTCCACCTTCCAGCCTTAATACCCCAAAAGTCTTTGTAACCTCAAATTCTTCCTACTCTGAAAGTATGCCCCACTACCCCATACTTGTCTCCATCCTGCTATCTACTTCTCCTGACCTCTGGTTTCTATAGAAAAATAATACCTACACTGTCAGACTCTGTGTGGAAATATTTTATTTATCTTTCATGTCTGTCTATCTGTCTGCATGTCTCTGTCTCTTTCTGTCTGAATGTGTGTGTGTGTGTGTTTGTGCATGTGCTCATGTGTGTGTGTGTGTGTGTGTGTGTGTGTGTATGCTCTGTGCATCTGCATGTCATGGTCAGAGATCAAAATTTGGTATAATCTTCAATTGCTCACAACCTTTATTATACAGGACCTTTCCTTAAACGTCAAACTTGACAATTTGCCTAGGCTGAGTGGCTTTCAAGTCACAGGGATTCTTTTGTCTCTGCTTACCCAGCACTGAAATTACAGACGCATGTCTCTATGTCTGGCTCTTATATGAGTGCTGGGGAAACAAACTCAGGTTTACTTTACTGTATAAGCTATCTATCCATGCCCCAGTTTTTCTCATCTTAACAGACACACAAACTCCTCACTCTTACTAACTCATAGTTCCTGCTACCTATATATCTAAAGCCTAAGCACTGGCTCACATCTTTCTTCCAGGGAGATTGTATAATCAACAACAACATATCTGCTTTTATAGAAGCATCCTGTGGCATACAAACCTTGGTGGGAAAGATTTGGCCTCTCAAATTCTATCTTTCCAGGGAACTCTGAGATAGTGGAAGATGTACATAAAGATGTGTGGCACACTTCAGCACCAAGACAGCTCTTAAAATGGTCTTGGTATTGATACTTACTAGTGAAAAATATATGAAGATCCTTATTTTGTAATTTTTTTAGAAAGCAAATTTTGTCTTTACCATCTCCCTAACCTGAGCAGCATTTCAATCATCAATAATTATATTCAAATAGCCATAAGAATGATTCTATTTCTACCATACAAAAGTCACTATAGGAATAAAAATAATGAAGAGGTATCTAAGCCTTTGAAGTGAGTAGATATGATGAACTTCTGGTTTAAGTGATGGTTGACAATATTTCGCAGAGCATCCTCTCTCACCCTTTCACTAAAATACACATGAGAACACAGAAAACATGAATGTACAGCATGGTAAATGGGATCATACAGACTAGTACTAAAGCCTGAGAATAATGGACTCTCATTTTGATTCAGATAAAGCTGACTTGAGAAAATTATACTAAGGCTTCCATCAAAGGGACACTGTACTTTAATACACACAAAAAAAAGACATCTTCTAAAATATGGGGGAAGAAATGCCTTCTCCACCACTTGGTACTTGATTCAGAGACCTGAGTATAATCAGAAAGCTGGGAAGCAATCCAAATTTTTCCATAGCAAACGGTCCTCAGTAAAATAGTCAGAAGCTGATCCAGTGTTCCTTCATCTACATGGACATTCTTAATAAAAAGTAAAAATTGCAAACTCTGAGAAAATGTTGAAGCAAAGCTGTAGGCAATTAAGAATGGAAATGAAGTGTCTATGAGGCAAGGGATGTCAATAAGGGCTAGAATTCTCACAAAACAATGTATTAACATAGAATCTAACTCTAGATTCTACAATAGAAGCATCTAATACTTCACTGTACAAAACATAGGTGAAATTAACGTTTTAGTGGAAATACCAGATAAAATGTTGACATGATCATTTTACAAGATAGCCTAGATTTCCAAAGAGATCTGAGGATCAGAGAGTAAAGAGATGGATCTGCAGTTAAGAGCATTGGTTACTCCTCCAAAGGACGTAGGTTCAATTCCTAGCATCTATAAAGTGGGTAACAACTGTCTGCTACTCCAGGTCCAGAGGTTCTGGAACATTCTTTTGGCCTCCATGAGCATTTCATGCATGTAGTGCACAGATATACATGTGGGACAAACACCTATGTCACACAGAAGTGTGACAATTCCTAGTATTTGATGCCACTTATCTCAGACTTTGCACCTAAGAATAAAATATTCAAGACAGCATAGGAAACAATAAGCTTCTACAGACTGTCTCCTCTTACCATATAGAGTAGAATTTCTGAAGTTTGACTTGTATTACAACTCTGGGATGGAAGTTGCTTGGCAGATTGATGGGAATAACACTGTTGTAACCCAAGATATTTTTTCCCTTTTTACCCTATAAAATGTAGAATAGAAAAAGTAAGAGAATAATAATGTGTTTACTTGGTCCAGTCACAGTGACTGAGAGGGGTACCATTATGGTGGGCTCAAACACTGTCTTCTCTTCTTGTTCACAATTGGATTTCCATAAAGTTCTATAGGCAGTGAAAAACAAAGACTAAAATTAGCTGAAATCAGAAAATCAACATATAGACCTGCTATTAAATCGTCATGGTGACTGACTTCTCCATTAAATCAGGCGTCCTCTCCAGTAATGTGATGGGCCCTGGTGTGACTGAAGTGTGTGTGTGTGTGTGTGTGTGTGTGTGTGTGTGTGTTTTGTGTGTGTGTGGTGGGAGATAATATTAGCAAGTATTGATGCCAAAATAAGAAATACAGATGCATTTTTACAACCATACAGAAACATGGCACCAGTGCATCATGACCAGTAACAAAACAAAACAGCTGAGCTTCATGACTGAGACCAAAATATCAAATTTAATTTTGGTGAATCATGTATATAGCAGCATGGAGCTCCAGCCTTGGAAAAAGTGCTATGTGAGATGACTTCTGCTATTAGGCAAGCTGCACAGAATTCTGTAGATGGAAATAGGAACATTAGTCACACTCTTTACTATCCATTAAAGCTTATCCTAACCCATAAAGACACTAGTGAGAAGCAGAACTTTTCTTCCAGAATTGAAAAGAGGGCTCTGTGCCCTGTTTCGGTTTTCTTGATATTGGACATTTAACAATAGAATTACCCAGACTGCTGAAGGTTCAGCCTTAATGTCACTGCACCTGGGAATGCTAGCCTCAGTCATACTATGGCCGTGAAAACCTTCTATGCTGATATCTGGTCACAAAGATGTTCATAACAGCCACTACATTGCAGAGGCTAATATTATAGTTGCCTGATTGGTAGAAAAGGAATCAACAACAACATCAACAAAGCACATACTAATGGAACTGCTCAGCACTACAAAGATGTAGATCTAAAATACCAGTCTTCTTAAAAAGTCAACCCATCATTATGAGTTAATTTATTACTACTTCCATTTATAAGAATATATTAGAAGGCTCTTTTTAGGTGTCTGTGATCTGTCTATCCATAGGTTCTCAGCCCAATAATGGTGTGAGGTGTGGTTTTCATAGTGCAAAGCTGGTTTTAAATGCACTCAGAAGCTGGTTTGTTTAGTCATGCTACATATATACCGTTATTACACCAGTAATCATATCTTGTCAGGCTGGTTGCAACTGTAGCTTATAGGGTTTATACCTCAGTAAGACTGATGGCTACTTTTCTTTTCTAGTAGCATATATAACAACTTTAAGCCTTATGAAAAGTAGCTAATAGGGACAGAATTGTTAATAATTTTTTAACTTCAACAAGTGGTTTTTGGCAGTCTCAGATTTCAGGCATTGAAAACTATTCTCTAGGTTTGCTGCTTTCTCTGGGTGTCTTGCTGAGCATCTGGTAGCTCTTGATACCCCAGCTGTTTCTAGACCAGCTTCAAGGGAAAAGAATACACTCAAGAGTAAGGTTTTAGAGCTTGTGCTCCAGAACTACTTAACTATAATTTACATTTTTTATTATTTCCTCAGACTATCATTTTCTATTTCTTAGCTACCACTCTGTGATATTATCCTAAGTGAACACAGTCTATTTAATCTCTGTGTGCCTAGATAAACTCAGCTGAAAAGCACAGCCTGCATGGAAATGAAAAACAAAAGAATATTGTTGTGTTCTTTCTTTAGTTGTCTTGGGAGATCAACTAAACAAAGAACCAATGAAGAACTAAACCTCTAAAGTGACGGAGTCCCAAGCAACACACACAAATTAGAGATATGACAAAATTAATTAAGGCTGTGTGGGTTGCAATTTACCAACCTGTCAGAAGTTCTCTTAAAGAATAATTTAAACTGTAGTTAGGAGAACCTGTAACTAGGTATAGAAAGCCTATTTTTGCTTCGTGCCTTCTGCCTTTCAGGTATTTTAATTTGTTACATGCTATAGTTTACTTGCTTTGTGTTGCTGCTCCCAGGACATTTCAGCTACTTGGAGTGAAATCAACAAATTCTAGAGACTTATTTGAGTTTCCACTCCCTGTTTGCCCTGGTCTGTCTATGTGTATGGTCAGCAGAATCATGGCCCCCACTTAAAAGACATCCACATCTGAATCCTGAAATTATCAAATCTGTTAGCCCAGTGGCAAAGGGACTGTGAAGATGTAATTAAGATAAGGGCCTTGAGATTGAAATATTATCTAAGATTTTTCTACTTGGGACAAATCTAATATCAGAATTTCTTAAAAATTGAATACAAGAGAAGAAAGAGTAGAAGTCATATCAGAAGGTTAGAGCAGAGAAGGATAGGGCACTTTTAAATCAGCCATTTAAAAAATGGGGCCAGAATCTTAAAACAGCCAAGAACTGAATTCTGCCAACAGCTGAATGAAAAAGGGAACACATCCTTCTGTACAATGTTGAGAAGTTAACACAGTCTGTAAACACCTTTGTTTTGACCCAGGGAGACCTATGTCAGACTTCCAACCTATAGAACTATAAACTAAGCTAGTACTGTGCATGCAGCTAAATCCCTGGCAATTTGTCACAGCAATAGTAGAAAACTAACAGAGGAGGGCAAAATAAGGTGGTTTGCAAATTTATAGAAACCCTGACTGGAATGCCAACAAATAAATGTCAGAGTTAATGCTGAATTCTGTGTTTCTCTTCTCTTTGTCCTATACTTTGACCCTGAAGGACATAGAGGCTTTCATGATTAAAAAATAAAATTTAAAAATAATTCTAAGACCCTTATCAAAACTAAGACAATGAAACTCATATCAGCTACTAATGCCAAAAGGCTGATAAAACATCACTGCCTTTACCTTGTTTATATTCCCTCTCCTCCAAACATACAATAAGGACAGGGGTCAGATCAGTACCAGATCATATCCTGGGTATCAGACCTCTGCACCTCCCTCAGAATTTGAAGTTAATGTCAGGAAGTGGTCCCTTGATTGATGCTGAAGGAAGAGAAAGGAGTCATTTTTTAAAAAACAGTTCTACAGAAATCCAGACACTAGGCTGGTGGTCTCGGCTTTATGAGTTTCAGAATAATACTGGCAAATTTGAAATCTGAGACACATTCTATGATCAAGGAATCAAAGCTTTTGAAAATCTGGGCCTTTGCAAGGGCAATATAGATAATAAAATCTGCCTGAGTCCAAAGTGACCAAGAGTAAAACTGATAGAGACAATGTCTTCAACTAATGAAATAAAATGATCCTTAAAGGACATCTCAGAATTCTTAAAATTATATTTATTTGTTTGTGCATATACATGTGCCAAACCATGCATTTGAAGGTCAGAAACAACTTGTGGGAACTGATTCTCTCATAGGTTCTGAGAATCAAACTTAATTCATCAGGCTTAGCAACAGGTGCTTCTGCCTGCTGAACACCAGCCCCCTCCTCCCCAACAAAACATTTTGTATAACTAGACTTAATGTTCCTTTTGTTTGTCTGCTCTTGCAAGAGTTGTCTGGTTTTATTTTTCAATTTTTATTTATTTATTTGTTTACTTATTTATTTATTTACTTACCTTTTTTTTTTTGTACAAAACTCAAATTGCCCATGAAGGCAACATATATTTTCAGGAAGACTTCTAATCTTCTGGACAAGAAATAAATGCTTGTGTCTCTTTTCTAAGCCTAAACAAAAACTCTTTGTTGCCTTAGTTGGTTGGAATTTCTGAGAACAAACCACCCTCTGGAGCTGGAAATTTACCCATGAAGCAGATTGATGTTCAACCACGTTTACTACTATTGTAAATGAATGACACTACAGTTTCATGCATTATTCTTTATTCTTACAACCATTATTTTAGTTATATCATCTTTTCATTTTCAAAATGAGGAAAATACATTTCAGAAAGGACAAAGCTTTCACAAAAGTCAACAGGCTAACAAATGTCAGAGACAAACCTTGAACCCTGCCCGTCTGATCCAAATACATCATGCGCTCAAGGACATACCCTTATGATTCCAGCTGGTATAGACATCTTCCATAGATACCTCCAGTCTGTGAAGTGACAGTTTCAACGTTCTCTCTATCCTTTATGAGATATCCACACCAAGGGTCAGCCATCATATGATATCTTGAAAAAAATCAGGTGATCAAAGTTCATTTTCAACATACCTTCCAAGTGTGGGTGCTTGTGTACCTGTGTGCCTGTGTGTATGTATGTGAAGGCATGTGGTGTGCTTGTGCCTCTGTATAGTAAGAGGTGTGAGGACTTACAACCTTGATATTTCTATGGACATCTAAAGAAAAGAAATGAAGTATAATAACATATTAGGATCTCGTGGACCAACTTCAACATACAAAAGCATCCTACTAAGTAGATGCAAAATTTATAGTGTTATCTGGACTTTCCCCATACATACAGCCCAGTATTGCAGACCCTTTTTAAATATAATATAAATAATCTGTGAATGTATAAACCATGTAGGATATTTTTTCATGAACCAAGAATATTCCCTGTCAACTACTAAAATCTGCTAATTGATACACTGTGGAGTTTTGGCCAACCAGTATCTTATTTCCATAATGTCAGTTGGTGGTTTAGTACATTTTATTTTTATGATTTGCTTGTACCATTCACTCTGAGTATAAAGCCAATTTATAAACCAAAGAATTCAGCATGCATCAGTGGATACCCAGCAGTGGCTTTTCAGCCTCTGTAGGTTTTAGACAGAGAGGCCAATTATTTCATGTTAATTTTGCTATGTTTGCTTGTTACTATTTTTAAAATAAAAACAAAGGATTTGGGATGTATCCCAGTAGTAGAACATTTGCTTAGGGTGTTCATGCCCTGAGTTCTAGCCTCAGCATTTCAAAATAAATAAATAAAAAGCAAAAGTAATTAAATAACAACAATCTATAGAGACATAGCTGGATTTGACATAAGAACAACTCCCTAAGCACCAGCCTTTAACAGAGAAAAGGGACAGAAACTACAACATAAGCAAAAGAATAGGGTCCTACAGAAAGTGAAGTAACAGACCCAGAGGAGAGCTACCACTAATGGTAACAAACACATGCTGGCAGAAGCTAAGATGTGCTGTATGCCTAGACTGTCCACATGGTTTAGAAAGAAGGTCATATACAAAGAAATAGACACTATTGTTTGAATCAAGCCCAAGTATCTTCATGTTTGTTTATTTGTTTTTTTTTTTTTTCTGTATGATATCCTTGGCTTGTCCTAGCAATTTAGAAAATAAATCTTCATTATATCTACCGAGGAGCAGACACCCATCTGTCAGTTCATTACAACGACTGTAGCAAAAACATTTGGAAGGGGATGGTTTAACGAAAAATAATTCATGGCCAAATATCTGCAGAGACAGACTAGATCACATCTTGGAAACTACAAAAGTTGGAAGGAATCCAGAACCCCACTAAAGAGGAAACCAACTTCGAAGTCTCCATACAGTCAGATAGCATTGCTTCCATACAGTGAGATAACATTGTTACAGATGCCAGTGAAGACTGCACAGCTGCCATGCATTGAGGAACTAACAGTCAGAGATACAAACACAGTGTTCAGAGGCATGTTGACAGCAGCCATCAGTTGCCTTTTACTAAAGGCAAGTGGGAAAGGACAGCACATGTCAAGCATTGGGAAACATTGACCAGAACTGAAGGGAATATTTTGAAGTCATCCCATTTCTATGAATTTAACTTTCTGGGGATAGCTGTTTGGACGTAAAAGTCTCCTGTTCTCAAGGAAATCACTAACATATACCTATTTGGCTTCGTGAAAGACAGTCTTTTTTGATAATAGTACCCAGTATTTTCTTTGGTACTATTACTTTTTACTAACTTGTCCAAGGACAGGCTGATGACATGAATATACACAATCAGGGTATTAAAATCCTCCTGACAAAAACTGGTACAGGACTGAGAAGATAAAACCCAAACAAGACCCTGTCCATGGAAAGACTCAAAGCAGATAAGGCAGAAATGTCCAGATTCTATCCAGAGCAACAAATAGGAAGCTAACTGATGGGGGCTCCTTCTGTGGCTATTTCAGCAGGATATGGGAATCCCCTGTCACATACAGAAGTCACACATGAGTCCTAGAGACAGATGCATGGAGGGTTCCTGATAGTACTGAACATTTCAGCCAAGGCTATGAATTTGATCCCATCATGCCTTTCATCATAAACTACCGCCACACACTGGAGAATTAAGTGCATATTAAACTTTCATAAATCCCACAGGTTTTAAAGAGGGGGATGAGGAAGGGTTATAGTACTAACTAGGGATTTGTATCACAATGGAAACTGATCAGTATCAGTATGCTTTAAAATAAAAGAGTCTGTGAATTACCATAAAGTGGCATCATCCATAGATAACAGGGTGGAGGCTGTTTGAGTGCTGTCCGCAGGGGACAGGGATTGACCATAAAGGCCAGAGCAGTTTGGAATATCTGCTGACCTCAGGCCTGTTTCTATTAACATCAGCTCATAAGGTGATTACTGATCCCATTCCTAATTTAGTGTCCCCTCTAGAAGACCTTCTGGCATGGAACCTAGGAAATCTGAATTCATTACCTTTGGAGAGAGTCTTTGCTTCTGAAATCCTGTTTTTTCCAGGTCATAGACATGAACATTACCTGGATATTGTGATTAAAAAAATACAACTTCCTCTTGATTTTATAGTATATATGAACTTAGTCACCAAATCATTATTTTCAGGAGCATAGTTCATGGATCTTGTATAAGATTACTATTTATTAATCTCTTGATTTATTGCTGCAGCTTCTCCCTAAGCCATTATGCTCTTACATATCTTTCTCTCTCTCATAGAACCTTCTGGACTATACCTGGAAGGGACTGAACAGCAGCAGCCTGGGATGGAGAACAGCCAAGAGTTCAACAGACTTCAATTGAGACACATGGGAAGTACTTGGAGATGTACTTACAGGGCCAAGGATGATAGAGAAGGAAAAACAGACAAATAAAACATAACTGTTGTACTCTAACAGAATGCTTTGTTTATCATGCTTTTCCTCCACAGAGTGCAAATACCTTTCCCAAAAGAACATGCTGTTATCTCTGATAAACTGTCAGAAATACCCTCTGCAATTCTCAGAAAGTCAGATCTCTATTTGTTTCTACAGAAACCACAGCTTTTCCACACATCACCTCGTACTATAGCAATCTACACATCCTAACAACAGCAGACCCAGAGAATAGTCAAGAGTGTGGCAGAAAATGTCACATTTGAACTAAAAAGAGAAATTAGAAACATAACTTTTGGTTCCTAGATGTTAGGAGAATGCCATGTTGAGGACAGTGTGGAGAGAGATTCTGATAGTGGAATGAATATCTTCTCTTCCCCAATGCACATTTTCATCCACTTCTAAGCTACGGTCCTGACACCACAATTCTTCCTTGCACAGGCATCTACATCCAGGCCTTTGTCATGCCTTTTATGACGCATTAGAATTAATAAAATCCAGAGACTTTTTGTATAGCATCTGCAGAGCAATTTCAGCCATACAAATTCACTGATCCTGTAGCTTGCTCAGCAGATGCTCTTTCTATCACTCATTTCTACAACAAACTGCCTCCATCCATTCCTGAACCAGCAACCATGTCCAACCTCCTTGCTGCTTTGTCTAATGTCCTAATGTCAGCAATTATCTTACATGTACTGCTTTAAAGAGTCATTCTGCTCCAAGAACCCAGACCCTAGGGCTTAGAGCATTGTTTCTCACTACACAGACAGGTGCAGCTGTTTGGCTCAGTGCCAGCCTCACATTGACCCTAGCTCTACATTCATCCCACTGTTCCAGCAAAGGGAACTAAGTCCAACCCATTCTGAGTCATTCCTTTTCTCACCTCTATAAAACTACTTTTACTTTTGCTGCCATCTAGACTAATACTCTGCATCTTGCATAAAAGGCTAGTTCCTGATTGTATTCTCTCTCTCTCTCTCTCTCTCTCTCTCTCTCTCTCTCTCTCTCTCTCTCTCTCTCTCTCTCTCTCTCTCAGATCTGTCAATACACTAAAGAGGAATCAAAGTTCACCTCCAACAAGGAACTCAGATTTCGCAGAAAAACAGAAAGCTGACAGAACATCATAACATCAAGGGCAAAGGTTCACATTGAAAACTCTTGAGAATGAAAGAAAGTTTCAGTGCTGGATATGATTCCTGTGAGTGGTAACAGCTGCTCAAAAGAGAATGTGATGCAGACATTAAATTCCACCCTCTATATCTGTTATCAGTGCTCACTATAGCAAACAGAGTAGAAATCAAATCTTGCTATGAGGCTAAATTTCCCAAAGGGCTCATATTAGGCTCCGCCCTCAGGGTTTCTAGTTCAGTGATCTTGGGTGGGGGCTGACAATTTGCATTTATGGCAAGTTTGCCTCTAGTTCTGATCTTGTTAGTCCAAGTGTGCATGGAGAACAGCTCTACTAAGCCTTGGCATTTCAACAGAAGAGCTTTTCTCCACTAAGGAAGGAGAAACTATGGGTTAGGCAAAAATGATATAGAGCCCTCCAGGAAAAAGGTGAAGATGCCCTCAAATGCCCATGAGAGAGAAGGCAAAGCCCAGAAAGCACATGTGCATGTCTTCTAGGCTCCATAGCAATGGTCTTTGATGTTCTAGAGAATAATATTATAGTAAAAACAAGATTGGCTGTTTCCCAAGAATAGAGAGTAAATCCATATGATTTGTATGACTAGTGTTTTAAAATTCATAAAGCATACTATACAGAATAATAAAAGTCCAATTTAGTAAAATAGATAAAAATGCAGGCACTATGAAGGCTAGCCATTACTGAGAGAGCTTCCAGCTCAGCTCCAGTATGATTTACCTGTCCTGTGACCAAAAGTCACAGTATCTTTAGAAATCATACCTGGGTGTGAATCCTGCAAGCTACATTCATTACCTGCAGGACAAGATGTGACCTCTAGTTCACAAATGCCATGACTGACATGGGCATCACCGACCACTTCCAGGTTGGATTGGAAGCCTACTCCACAGGAATGAACTCATGATTACTATTGTAAATCTGGTTAAGAGCCTTTAGATGGGAAAAGCCTCCTATTGTTTTGTTGAATGGCCATGTTATTAAAATGCCTCCTAAACACTATTTATACATATAGGTTAATGCTACTTAGTGCAACAGACAGCAGTTAATGCAGATACCCATAACTGCCTTGAGAGCTAGCAGTAAGTGATGGTAGAAAGATAGGCCATAAGTCGGCCCACTATGTCACCCCTTTCAAGGTTCACATGACAATATAGAAAATGAAATAGAATATAAGAGCCACTAAAGGGTAGAGAAAAGTGCACCAAGACATCTCTGTACATGACTTGGCATCATGAATGGTGCACTCATGAACTCAATGCAGATATGGTTAACTTCAAGAGACCTGCAATTACTGAGAACATCAACATTTCATTACAGATAGGGCAGGGGCCCATAGCACCCTATGCCTTCCTGAGTGACCACTGTCAATTAATGCTTTTAGGAAAAAGGGTGTAATTTCTACAATAGATACCTCTGCTCCAGTAAATAACCTCTCATGCACACTTGGACAAGAAACTCTAATTAAACAGTGCAGGTTTTGAACAAAGAGTTTCAGTTGGAGCAGGGTGCTGGGGAATGAGAGAGAACAGGACTGGAATAACTAAAACCCATTATGTAAATTTATGAGTCTGTCAAACAATTTTTAAGAGAAAAAAAACTGATGTACTAACTTCCATTGCCATTTGAAATGATAAGGAGCTCAAATAGCTCTCATACATGTTTGATTATTCAAAAGATGAGGTTAGCTTAGTTTAGTACAAAACATTTTCCTGGAGCAACTGCAAGGTCTTATGCCAGATGCTGTTGACACAGATGAAAGCCATCCATTCTTACCCTCAAGCTGTGGACTGTCTGGTTACTCAGAAAAGGATGGTTCTCTAGCCCCGGGACTCAGGGTTTAGTGTATAGTGCTGTAGTTAACAGTGTGAACAGCAGTGTCAGAATGAACAGGTGTAAACCCTGACTCTACAGATCGCTCACGGTGTCTCTGATTGATTTCATTGTAATTTTCTCTTTAAAATGGGGATAATAACTCTCCTTAACAGGCTGTTAAAGAATCAAAGAGGAAATGCTTCTGCGTGCCAAGCACAGGAGTAACACAAAGCAAGCACAGGACAGGCAGTTCTTTCATGAGTTCTGGACTGCAGGCTATCTGCTCGAGATTGACAATTAATATAGAAAATGGAGGAGCTGCCAAATCCCAAATCCCTATATCACTGTGTTCTGAATTCTTGGCTAACTAAGACTACTTATATGTTTTGGATTTCCATTGTTAAGTCTACAGAGTCGTCTACTGCCACCATCCTACCTAGCTGTTGCTTTGAGACGTGCGAACTGTTTCTTCCTTGTGCAGCTTGAGTCTCTGTCATAACTTTCTCTTCTCCCTAAAATCCCATCCCATTTTCCTCCTTGATCATGTCCTGTGGAATTAACTCCTATGGTTGCTACTTTTATATTTCTTTATCTTTAGACCAGCTTCTGTGACCTGAGAAATGAATTGTGATTCACTCATTCCATATGTGGCTTTTCAGCTGACTCTTAATCTAAGTGAACCTATTCACAGATATTGGAAACCACTTGTTCTAACTAAGCCTCAGAATAAAATATAAATGAAGAATGCTCTTGCCTCTGGGTCAGATGAGGGAATTTCAGGAAATGAACTCAAGGAAGACCAGAGACTACTCTGATAGAATTTTCAGATTTATTCAGTTTCTTTCCCTTAGTTCACACTCTGGCACAGCTAATATCTATAATATCGATCTCTATTACTGGGTGTAATTGGTCTATCTTCCTAAGGTGTCCAAGTTGAAAATGGAATGTATATTTTAAATGTTGATAATGGATATTGACAGTATCAAGTATTTAGGAAGATACAACATGCATACCATCCCTACAATGTGGCCTTATTAAGAAATACTTGATCTGGTTGAAATCAACTTCTGAGAGAATTAACAAAAATCAACTTCTCTGGGTATGAATAGTTATTATAAATATCCCACACAGAGAGCTTGGATGTAGAGGCTCTGGAAGAAAGTGGAGGTCTTTTGTGAAAAAGAAGAGACTCTTGCAGAATCACAGAGACTGAAAGTAGCTTCTTTGTTAGGTGATTCTGTGGTGATATAAACGTCAAGAAACAAATCAATAAATAAATATTAAGTACAATGTTTGCTTTCTTCATATCTAAATATTTACTATATGTATTGTTGTGACTGTGTGCATATATGTTTATAAATATAATGATGTATTGACATCCTAATTATTACATAATGTTTGTCTTGATCTTTGCCAAGGTATTTTAGTTAAAATGCATTTTTAAAAATGTATTCAAGTACATAAAGATAGCTGCTCTCTCTGGCCCCCCTTACGCAGTCCCTCTCTTCACTCTCCCTCCCCTTCTCCTCTGAGAGGGTGGAAGACCTCCTGGGTTCCCCGCTGGCAAATCAAGTCACAGCTGTCCAAGGGGATGCATGCTCTCCCGTGGGGGCCAGACAAGGCAGCTCAGTTAGTGGAATGTATCCCACAGGCAAGCTATAGCTTTACTAACAGGCCCCACTCCATTTGTTGGGGGACCCAAATGAAGACTGATCTGTACGTCTCAAAGAGCAAGATTTTAAAAATATAGCATCAATATGTAGGATCAAATCACACAAAGGATGATTACAATAAACTCCCAAGTGACATTAGCATGAGTAAGGACATTGAGAAGGTATATTACATTTATGATGATATCACCAAAGAACTGAACATATTTATAAACAACCTAAGAACTTTGCTTTAAATGATTTAAAAAGTGAAACTGCATTTTATTGAGGTGAGGAATTTTGATAGAGAAATCGTTGTGGGAGCTGTTTGAATTTAGTTTTTAAATGCTTAACTTTCAATGACATGGTAAGTGTGACAGAGGTTTGTAAGTAGACCCCTGGATTCCATGTTCAAATCTGCTGTTCAGAAAAATATCAGAATTGGAGCTAAAATATCTTTGTTTTCAGGCTGTGAAGAGTGATTAAAACCATGAGCTAAGATGATTAATACATGAGTTCTGAAAATGTCACCGAGGAATGCAGTTCTGGAATACTGGCACACTCCAACATTTAGATGCTAAAAGACTGAGTTGTGGCACTCTAAGAAGTCAGTGCAAAGACATAAGGTGCAAGAACAGAGCTGCCCATCAGGTCCAGAAACAATGAGTTCAGAAATCATGGTGGAGCTATTCTTTTGGGTCAGGAGGAAGGGCATTGTTAACTGTTGACCCAGAGAACCAGATGACAGCTAACAGTATTCACAGCTGTCCATGGTGTCAAAATCATGTCAGATCATTGAGCTTAATAATGAGAATACAAAGAAATGGAGTCCTAGTGACAGTTCATTGTGTCAACTTTCTGGCACAGTCTTAAAGTTTATTGAGATTTTCATTAGAAGGATTATATATATCAATATTTAACATATAACAAGTTAAAAGAAGAAAAGTTGAAGAGTAGAATAAATCTTAGCCGTCATGTAAAATGGTCTATTGCTCCTCATGTAACTTCTGGAAGACTTCAGGATATATCTATAATAGAATAAAAACAAAAAATTAAAACAACTTCTTAGCTCATCATGGTGGCACATACCTGTGATCATAGAATTCTTGGGGCTGAGACAGAGGATTTTGAATTTGAAAACAACTAAGCAAGACCCTGTCTTTAAAGAATAAATGAAAAGGAGAAAGAAAAGAAGATAATGGCTTTATTGTGTGAAGCCTTGGCAGACTCATAAAATGATACAGAAGAGAACCAAGTATGCCTAGGCCTCATGCTGCTCATCACTCATCAAAAGGATGCTGAAAATGTAACCAAGTGAAGAGTATTTAAGAAATACACAAGACATGGTAGAGCTATTAGGGTGATGTTTGAGAAATCTGTTTATCATGATATATAGGTGTGACATGGAAACTGGCTGTGGAGTGGGGTCTTTCAGTGAGCTCCAGAAATAATTTGTAAGTAGAAATTTGCAATTTGTTACAATGTAGCTAATGAAGTGGTATCAACTGTTTTATATAGGTATAAATGTGTTTATACATATGTATGTATGCGTATCATTACTATATTCATATATATTACAAATACAATGAATACTGTATCAAGCTCATGGGATTGGAGATACTAAAAGGAACCACTTCCTGACTGATGTCCTTGTTTTAAGTTCTGTCCTCCATTCCAGAATGTTTTTCCCAAAATGTTAATCTAAATATAACAACTATTTATTGAAAATTTTTCAATGACCTTCTCACCTTGACTTTAAAACAAAAATCTACACAAGCCCCACGACTCCCAGGGGAGCCGCAGGGCGGCAGGGACACAATCCTCTCAGCTTCCGAGTGACAGGGGAGGTTCAGCGTCCTCCTCTGCCCCTTCCCTGCAAGTGGAGGTCCTGCCTCCAGAGAGCACCTTAGGCCAGAGACCCAGGCGGCATCCACCATTTTCTCTTGGGTGAGGTTCTGAGACTGGAGCAGCCAGCCCAGAGGCGCCTTAGGCCAGAGACCCAGGCGGGATCCGCCATTTTCTCTCGGGTGAGTTTCTGAGACCTGAGCAGCAGGCCAGGAGCCACAGGCCCCACGACTCCCAGGGGAGCTGCAGGGCAGCAGGGACACGATCCTCTCAGCTTCCGAGTGACAGAGGGGGTTCAGCGTCCTCCTCTGCCCCTTCCCTGAAAGTGGAGGGCCTACCTCCAGAGAGCACACTAAGCCAGAGACCCGGGTGGGATCTGCCATTCTGTCTTGGGTGAGTTTCTGAGATCAGAACAGCTACCTTGGAGGAACAGGCCCCACAGTCGCAGGGGACTTGCAGGGCATCAGGGACAGGACAAGCTCTAGCCAGAGACACTAAGAACATCTA
>NW_022196915.1:23224524-23227692 GCF_008632895.1 Mastomys coucha
TTGGAGGGGAAACTGGGAATGGAGAAATTCACATGTAAATAAAGAAAATATCTAAAATAAAAAACAAATCTAAACACCTTAACATACAAGAGAAGACTACAGGTGGTCTGAACTTCATGGGCTATTTGAAGCTGAACTCTACATATTTTCCTCTATTTTCAAGCCATAGATAATGCATGTGAATCTATAAACATGCCCTAATTTTTATTGTATCTCTACTGGACCATGTCATGTAATATTATTGTCTTTAACTAGAAATTTCCATGATTAAACTAACTAAAGTGTCATGAGTGAGCACCCCACAGAATCTTTACCAAGCCTTCTTCTTAAGTACAAGGCACACATGGCATTACCTTTGACAATTAATCTTCATTGTCAACTTGATTGGATTGATAGACATTTAGAATATTAGTGAAACTCAACTCTAAAAGTCCTTTTATGGACACTTTCATAAAATTAGATAACAATACCTCTAACATCTTGAATGGTTTAATACCTTGATGGATTGAAATTTTCAATAGCTTCCTGGGAGGTAGTGGGAATTTCTTCCTGATTAGAGAAAGCAAGTCTCTTAGAATAGGTGTTTAGGGGCTGTGTTTGTCCTGGATCCTTCTGATATAGTTTTATTCTGCTGCCTGTTAGCCTTTGTGTGAGCTGCTCCACTCTGCTTCCTCTATACCATGATATAAGCTGTTGCTTGTGGAACCTCTGTTATGATGACCGAGCCTTTAAAAGCTGGAGCAAATAAGTTGTTCCTCTTTCAAACTGTCCATGTTGGACGTTTTTGGTCATAATAAGGCATTTTTACCAACACTACTAATTTTTATCTAGGCAAAGCTAAAAACTATGAATTTTGATAGAAGGTGATAGAAGGCCTCTAAGCCAAGTTTCCAAAATATTCTATACCAGTCCTTTCTCCCTTTCTCTTTCTCTTTTTCTCTCTTTTTTCCTTTCTCTCTCTCTTTCTTTCTTTCTTCTTCCTCCCTTTCTTTTGTTCTTTTCTTGTTTTTCTCTCCCTTTTTCTCTCTTCCCCTCTCTTCTTCCTCATTATTATTATTAATTAGTAGTAGTAGTAATTATAATTGTATTCAATAAGTGGAACTTTCTGGACCCCAGTAGATCTCAGAACTAGTACAATAAACATACTCTTGATACCTGTGCTTGCATGAGCCTCAAATAAAGTTGTTATGAAATAATAAGATTTGAGCTCGGTAGGTTTGAGCCCTTCCCATTAGTATTCTCTCATTGTTTTCTAGGAAGCTTTAAGTTTGAGTTTCAAGTTTCATTATTTATAACAATGTTCAAAGATAATACCAGGCCCAGAGGTGCCAGTGGAAGTAACAAGGACTTCTATTCTTTTGGGTTTAGGGTAACACTGGGTACATGCTCATTGTTTGGCCAGGAAAACCTAGCACCTGGTTACACACACACACACACACACACACACACACACACACACACAATGAACTGGCAGCATTTGGGAATTTCAACACTAATGAGTTATTCTGTGCCTCAGAACTTAAAATATGTGGAAATATACTGAGTGGGGGAATAGAGAAAGGAATAATGGTGGATTTAAGACAATTCTATAGGTACCAAATGAACCAAAATAATCTCTTGATGTATACTTGGTCTAAGACCATGTAGGTTTGGATACTTGGAAGTTAGAGTGTACTGGGTTTCCTATTCACCAGATTCACCTGGTTGTTATAGATCACTGTTTTGGTTCAGGTAGTCCTCTTTCCAAATATCACACCCTTGGAGAATTCTCCAAACATCTACCTGAACCAGTTCTCCCACTCCTGCTTCCTCAGCTTTTTATCTTATTTTGTTAGTCTTCATAGTCTAAAACACCAGAAACAATGTAGGCATACTGCTGGGCATGTTTGTTGCCCATATCTTTAAGCAGGCCTCCCCCATCATGAAGAAACAGACTGATTTTTGTCCTCATTCTGTCAAGAGAGCCAAGAACAGCACCTGACCAACAGATGAAGTCAAGGCATTTGTTACATGAATAAGCAAACAGATCCAAAACACCCAGAGGAAGCTCCACTCCCAGGTGCTCTAACAAGCCCAGGGTCACAGGATCTCAGAATCACAGGATCACAGATACAGCTTGACTCTGAGGAGTTCTGACACAATCAGGATCACAGGAAGAACAGGCTCCAGTCAGATTTAGCAAGGGCAAGTAGCACTAGAGATAAACAGATGATGTGGGGCAAGCTTAAGAATATAAGCAACACAAACCAAAGTTACTCAGCATCATCAGAACCCAATACTCCTACCATTGCAAGTTCTGTACACACTATCAAACCAGAAAAGCAAGATTCAGATCTAAAATCACTTCTCATGATGATAATACAGGACTTTAAGAAAGACATAAATAGCACCCTCAAAGAAATACAGGAGAACACAGGTAAACTGCTAGAAGCCCTTCAAGAGGAAACACAAAAATCCCTTAAAGAACTACAGGAAAACACAATCAAACACGTGAAGAAAATGAGCAAAACCATCCAGAATCTAAAAATGGAAATAAAATCAATAAAGCAATCAGAAAGAGAGATAACCCTGGAGATAGAAAACCTAGGAAAGAAATCAGGAGTCTTAGATGCAAGCGTCACCAACAGAATACAAGAGATAGAAGAGAGAATCTCAGGGGTAGAAGACACCATAAAAAACATTGACACAACAGTCCAAGAGAATGCAAAAAGCAAAAAGCTCCTAACCCAAAACATCCAGGAAATCCAGAACACACTGAGAAGACCAAACCTAAGGATAATAAGTATAGAAGAGACTGAAGACTCCCAATGTCAGGGGCCAGTAAATATCTTCAACAAAATTATAGAAGAAAACTTCCCTATCCTAAAGAAAGAGATACCCATGAACATACAAGAAGCCTACAGAACTCCAAATAGACTGAACCAGAAAAGAAAATCCTCCTGTCACATAATAATCAAAACACCAAATGCACTAAACAAAGAAAGAATTTTAAGAGCAATAAGAGAAAAAAGGCAAGTAACATATAAATGCAGGCCTATCAGAATTACACCAGACTTCTCACCAGAGACTATGAAAGTAGACAATCCTGGGCAGATCTCACACAGACCTTACAAGAACACAAATGCCAGCCCAGGCTACTATACCCAGCAAAACTCTCAATTACCATAG
>NW_022196915.1:23227956-23228176 GCF_008632895.1 Mastomys coucha
GACCATCTTAATACCTACACCACTTCTTAAATGAATGTAACCTGTTCTCTGTGGGCTGAGAATGAAGTTACTCACTCAAGTCAAATAGCCTTAACCATAGCAGGAAGTCTGTATCCAAAAATTGTGCCTACAATTAATTTCTTGGTGCAGCATCTATCAACTCTCAGCTTAGCTATGATGGAGGTAAAATCCTTTGGTGATGTGAGGGTCATTGAAATAC
>NW_022196915.1:23228840-23234310 GCF_008632895.1 Mastomys coucha
ACAAATCCAGCCCTACAAAGGATAATAGATGGAAAACATCAACATAAGGAACAAAACTATACCCTAGAGGAAGCAAGAAAGTAATCTTTCAATAAATCCAAACAAACCTAATTCCACCTCTTACAACAAAAACAACAGGAAGTATCAATTACTTTTTCTTAATATCTTGACATAAAAATTAATATCACCAACATATCCTAATTGATTGAAATCCCAAAATATGAGGAATTAGAAATTTATTGACTATCATGCAATTGTCTCTCTAATTTGGTAACTGGAGAAATAGGTCCAATATCATACAATCCATATACACTTTGAGCTTGTTTGTTCATGACAATGTCTTGCTGTGTACAACATAATGGGCTTTATTTGTTTTATAAGCTAGTTGTTCAGGCTTCATTCAGCTGCAGAGTTCTTGATTAGCATGACCACAACTCTAAATCTAATCGTAGCACAAGTAAATATAAAAATCAAATAAAAATAATTACTCATGACAACATGAAAATTCATACATTAAAAAGGCATACATTTAGCTTCAAGACTCTGCATTTTGATTGGTTGTGGTTTTCTGTAACAGTCTCCATCTGTTGCCATGGGAAGTTTCCTTGATGATATATGAGGACTACACTTACATGTGGGCATAAGGACAAATAGTTAGAATGTAGGTAGAGATTCTGCTTGTTTAAAAAAGTGACAGTTGTCAGTTCTTGTCCAAGATCCAGGAGTTTACTAGCCCTAGCTAGCTGGCTAGGTTTTCAGTATTTTTGCATAATTTGTTGAGTAGTCTTAAACCTAATTAGAAAGCTGTTGGTTACTGCCAATGTATAAAGCATTTTTTTCTCATTAAAAAAAAAATTCTAATCTTCCCCAGGGAATGGCACACCAATTGATTATCCAATAACAAATGGTCATCCCTGAAACATATAAAAAACCAAATAACATTATTCAGAATGAGCAGGTTTTGTTTATGTATGTAAGAACAAATACAGAAAGAGAGGGAGAAAGAGAGAGGCATATGTAACAACAATTAATGAAAAAAACTGGCTATGACTTGATTAAAAACAGAGAGATTGTGGGAGGACATGCAATGGTTCTTAACCTGTAGGTCACTACCCTTTTGGTGTAAAATATGAAATATCATACATATCAGGTATTTACAATTAATAACAATAGCAAAATTATATTATGAAGTAGCAGTAAAATAATTTTATTGTTGGGGTCACCACAACATGAGGAACTGCATTAAAGTGTTGCAGCATTAGGAAGGTTGAGAACCATTGATTTAATGGAAGGAAAGAGGAGTAGAAAATGATGTAATCTCAAAAAATAAAAGAAATCTTTTGAAATCTCATTTTCTGAAGAAGTATTTAAAGATATGATGTGGTGTTGTTAACTAAAGGCCCCATATTCTCTTTCAGGTCTCTTGAGTTTATGCATCCTGAGAAATGGAAAGTGTGCACCTGTCAAATAGCAGTCCCTTATTCCCTATGCCCCCTTTAATTTTTGCCAAATTAAGGAAAATATACAAACAAGAACAAAACAAAGGAGCATGATGAAACTTTCAGAAGTGAGTAATATGTTTATCATTATAATTGTTATACTGACTCATGAGTCTATGCTTCCATATAAACTCATCCTATTTTCTGCATTAACTCTGGGCAGTATGCATATTCAACTGAACTGCAATAAATGTGTGCTTAAGGAGAAAAAAAGGCATCACAACCATTAATAAAAATAAAAAATTAAAGGAAGAAAGAAAAAAGGAAAAGAGAAAAGAAAAAGAATTTGGGGTGAGACAATTTGTTCAGAAGGGACAGCCAGGTACAGGACTAGGGCAGGGGGTCTAGAGCCCACAATGCAGCCAACCTTCTGAAACCAGTGAGCATGCGGCTTACAGCACACCTTGTTTCCAGACTTCACAGTGGACAGCTCATCCCCTGCACCTGCATTCTCTTCCTGCTGATTTTTGCACAGCACAGCAACTCAACAACAAAGGAAGTGCTTTAAAGAGAATAAATTTTGTTATGGTTTACATTATTGTTTTAGTTAAAACGGTAACAGGAGATGAAAGACAAAGCTTGCAAGACACCTCCATGAATCCGCTGTCCCAGACAGTTCCGTAAATCTGTCTTGCTTGATTTCTTGGATGTGAGTACAATGACCTCAGATTTAGTCCTTTGTTTTCACTGAATATTCTGCAATAAACCTTGTTTCCTCTCAGAATCCTTGGAGTATCATCCTTATTTATTCAAAGGGAACATCACATGCAGTTTTACTCTCCCAATGCCAAGTGGTAAGTTTGTCCTCCTTTTAAAAAGTGTTGACTACAATCATACCTTCCGCAATACAGTATTTATGATATACTTTCAAGTACACTACATCTACTCACTTATCTGACCCACATTGTGGGTTCTGTCATTAAAACACACACAAAAAACCTAAGACCTAGAGAAGCTGAGTCACTTGCCAAGGGCAGCAGGTAGATGAAAGACAAACATGGACTGTAGTTTAATAGCAATGATACACCACTCTGTTTAGTTTTGTTTTCATGAAAAATAAAGAAAAGTCATAGGATCTGGAATAATTGTGTCAAAAATATAATTTTCTTTGTCTTCCATGTTTGATGGTCCCACAATGCTGTCCAAAGATCTTCCACTTCTGACTAGACTGGAAGTGAATAATCGTGGTTATAGGACCACAAGTTGACGAACTTCCATCTCTATTATGGTAAATTTTCATTTCCTTTCTTTAATGGCCACAAGATGACATCTGTGGGTATTTTTCATGAGCAACTATTTACATACTAAAAAAAAAAGATTGGCACTTTTCAAACAATTCTGTATTAACTCAATAGCATACTTTTATTTGTTGGTACTCCTTTTAAAGAAAGTTTTATTTATTTATTTTATTTTATTTATGAGTGCATGATCCTGTACGAATGTATGAGATATGAGCCATCAGAGGTCATGAAAGGCCATTGCATACCCTAGAACTAAAGTTATAGTCAGTTATGAGCTGCTGTATGAGTGCTGGGAACTAAACCTGGGTTCTCTTTAAGGACAGTAAGTGTTCTTTTTTTAAATTATTTTATTTACATTCCAGTCATTGCCCTTCTCAGTTCTCACTTCCACAGTTCCTCATCCAATTACTCCTCCCTCTTACCTCTGAGAGGGTGCTCCCATCCATCAGGCCCCCCTCTTCTCTAGGGCCTCCAGTCTCTGGAGAACTAAACACATCTTCTCCCACTGTCACCAGACTAGGTAGACCTCTGCTACTTATGTACCAGGGCCCTCGGCCTTTGTATACTCCTGTTTGGTGGCTCAGTCTCCTGGAGCTCTCTAAATTCTGGGTTAGTTGAGACTGTTGGGTCTTCCTATGTGGTGGCTCTCCCTTGAGCTTTCTCAAACCTTTCCCTAATTCAACCATTGGGGTTCCTGACTTTAGCCCAATGGTTGGGCATAAGAAGTATCTCTGTCTGTCTCAGTCAGCTGCTGGTAGGGCCTCTCAGATGATAGCCATGCCAGGTCCTGTCTGTAAGGAGATCATAGCATAGTAGTGTCAGGCCTTTGTTTTCCCCCACCCACAATGACATGGATCCTAAGTTGGGCTGGCCATTCCTCGAGTCTCTTCTCCATTTTTGTCTCTGAAATTCTTTTAGACAGGATCAATTCTGGGTCAGGAATTTTGACTGGGTTATTAACCCTGTCCCTCCCTTTGAGGCCCTGTCTATTAGAGGTGGACTTTTCCTGTTACCTTTTTTCAATGTTGGGAATTGTGGCTAAGGTCACCCTCAACGAGTTCTGAGAGTATCTCTGGTACTTTCTAGAGGGTCCATCCACCTCCATCTCTCCAAGAATTTTCATTCATTCTCTTGGCCCTCTGAGCTTCTCTCCTGTCCTATACCCCCATATCTGATCCTGTTCCCATTTTGTTCTCCCCTCTATTCTCCCACCAAGATCCTTCCCTCCCTTTGCCTCCCATGGTTATTTCCATCCTTTTTCTAAGTAGGATTGAAGCCTCCTCACTTGGGCATTTTTTTATGTTATATTTCTTACAATCTGTAGATTGTATCCTAGGTATTCTGTGCTTTTGGGCTAATATCCACTTATCAGTGAGCACATACCATGCATGTCCTTGTGGGTCTGAATTACCTCACTCAGGATGAAAATTTCTAGTTCCATCCATTTGCCTGCAAAACTTAGGATGTCCTCATTCTTAATAGCTAAATAGTGTCCCATTGTGTAAATGTACCACATTTTCTGTATCTATATCTCTGGGTTATCGCCAGCTTCTGGTTATTATAAATAAGGCTGCTCTGAACATGATGGAGCACGTATCTTTATGGTATGGTGAGACATCTTTTGGGTATATGTCCAAGAGTGGTATAGCTGGGTTTTTAGGTAGAACTATTTCCAATTTTCTGAGGAACTGCCAGGTTGATTTCCAGAGTGATTGTACCGGTTTGCAATCCGACCAGAAATGGAAAAGTGTTCCTTTTTCTCCACATCCTCCCCAGCATCTGCTGTCACCTGAGTTTTTTATCTTAGATATTCTGACCGGTGTGAGATGGAATCTCAGGGTCATTTTGATTTGCATTTCTCTGATTACTAAGGACTTTAAACATTTCTTCAGGTGCTTCTTGAACATTGGAGACTCTACTGCTGTGAATTCTCTGTTTAGCTTTGTACCCTATTTTTTTAAAATAAAGTTGTTTGGTGTTTTTTTGGAGGTTAACTTCTTGGGTTTTTCATATATTTTAGATATTAGCCCTCTGTTGGATGTAGGGTTAGTGAAGATATTTTTCTAATTTGTAGGTTGCAAATTAGAAAATTGATGGTGTCTTTTGCCTTACAGAAGCTTTTCAGTTTTATGAGGTCCCATTTATCAATTGTTGATCTTAGAGCCTGAGCCATTGGTGTTCTGTTCAGGAAATTTCCCCCTGTACCAATGAGTTTAAGGCTCTTTCTTACTTTCTATTTTATTAGATTTACTGTATCTGTAATTATGTTGAGGTCCGTGATCTGCTTGGACTTGAGATTTGTGCAAGGTACTAAATATGGATCTACTTTCATTCTCCTACATATAGACCCTATATTTCTTGTTCATTTTCTCAAAGAATCAACTCTTGATTTTGTTGATTCTTTGTATCATTCTCATTGTTTCTAACTGGTTGATTTTAGCCCTGAGTTTGACTATTTCCTGCCATCTACTCCTCTTGGATATGTTTTCTTCTTTCTGTTTTAGAGCTTTTAGGTGTTCTGTTAAGTTGCTTATATGGGATCTCTCCAGTTTCTTCATGAAGGCACTTAGTACTATGAATTTTCCTCTTAATGCTGCTTTCACTGTGTCCCATAAGTTTGGGTATGATGTATCTTCATTTTCATTGAATTCCATAGTCTTTGATTTATTTCTTCCTTGACCAGGTTATTGAGCAGAGGTTACTGAGGTCAGTTTCCATGAATGCATAGGC
>NW_022196915.1:23234320-23237334 GCF_008632895.1 Mastomys coucha
TGAAAACTAGACTTAGTTCACTGTGATCTGATAAAATGTATTGATTACTCCAATCTTCTTGTATCTGTTGAGGTTTGTTTTATGTCTGATTATATGATCAATTTTGGAGAAGGTTCCATGAGGTACTGAGAAGAAGGTATATTCGCTTGTTTTGCGTGAAATGTTCTGTAGATATCTGTTAAATCTATTTGCTTTATAACTTCTGTTAGTTTCACTGTGTCTCTGTTTAGATTCTGTTTCCATAACCTGTCTATTGTTGACAGTATGGTGTTAATGTCTCCCACTATTATTGTGTGATGTTCAAAGTATATTTTGAGCTTTAGTAATGTTTCTTTTATGAGTGTGGATGCCCTTGCATTTGGAGCATCATGTTCAAGATTTGAGACTTTCTCTTGGTGGATTTTTCCTTTGATGAACATGAAGTGTTCTTCCCCATGTCATTTGATAACTTTTGGTTAAAAGTCTATTTTATTGATTATTAGAATGGCAATTTCAGTTTGTTTCTTGTGATCCTTTTGTTGGAAAACTTTTTCCAGCCTTTCATTCTGAGATAGTTTATGTCTTTGTTACTAAAGTGTATTTCTTGTTTGCAGCACAGTGCTGGATCCTGATTATGTATCCAGTCTGTTAGCTTGTATGTTTTTATTGGGCAATTGAGTCCACTGATGTTGATAGATATTAAAGAAAGATGATTGTTAGTTCCTGTTATTTTTGTTGCTGGAGGTGGTAATATGTGTGTATGATTCTCTTCTTTTGGGTTTGTTGTAAACTATTTAGTTTCTTGTGTTTAACTGGATGTAGTTACCCTACCTGTGTTGGAGAATTTGTTTCAGTATCCTCTATAGGGCTGGATTAGTAGAAAGATAATGCTTAAATTTTGTTTTTACATAGAATCTTGATTTCTCCATCTATGTTGATTGACAGTTTTGCTGGGTATCATAGTCTGGGGTAGCATTTGTGTTCTCTTATGATGTGTATGATATCTGTCCAGGATCTTCTGGCTTTTAGAGTCTCTGTTGAGAAGTCTGGAGTTATTCTGATAGGTCTGCCTTTATGTTACTTGGCCTTTTTCTTTTACAGCTTTAAATATTCTTTCTTAGTTCTGTGCATTTAATGCTTTGATTGTTATGTGACAGGAGGATTTTTTTCTAGTCCAATCTATTTGGAGTTCTATATGCTTCTTGTACATTTATGATCATCTTTTGCTTTAGGTTAGGTAAGGTTTCCTCTATAATTGTGTTGAAAATGTTTTCTGGCTCTTTGAATTGGGATTCTTCACTCTCTTCTATTCCTACTATTCTTAGGTTTGATCTTTACATTTTGTCCTGAATTTCCTGGATATTTTGAGATAGGAGTTTATTACATTTTGTATTTTCTTTGACTGATGTGTGAATATCTTTTATGCCATCTTCAATGCCTGAGATTCTCTCTTGTATCTCTTGTAGTCTTAGGTGAATGGATTGTAGCTCCTGACCTCTTTCCTAGGTTTTTTATTTCCAGGGTTGCCTTCCTTTGTGATTTATTCATTGTTTCTATTTCCATTTTTAGGTCGAGGAATGCTTTGTTCAATTCCTTTACCTGTTTGGTTGTGTTTTGTTCTATTTCTTTAAGGGATTATTTGTTTCTTCTTTGAGGGCTTCTACCTGTTTACCTGTGTTTTCCTGTATTTCTTTCAGTAAGTTATTTATATCCTCCTTAAAGGACTCTATTATCTTAATGAGATAAGATTTTAGGTCATCAACATGGTTCTTAGGTGTGCTGGTATATACAGGGCTTACTGTGGTGGGAGAACTGGGTTCTGATGGTACCAAAGTATATTGGCTTCTGTTGCTTATAGTCTTGCACTTGCCTCTTGAAATCTGGTTACCTCTGGTGTTAACTGGCCTGGGTGGCTCTGACTGGAACCAGCTTCCTTGCAGGCAGGTAGAACTCTGTGACCTAAGTTAGAGCTGGTCTGTTTGGAGGCAGGCAGTGTTGTTTCTGGTTAGTAAGGGCCTCTTGTTGTGTCTTTGGTTAGAGAAAGCCTCCTATGTCCCTGTTACTGACGACCTCCTGTGCCCTTGGTTATTGTGGACCTCCTGTGTCCTTGGCTTACTGGGTACTTCCTGGGAGGCTTGCAAGCCCTAGCATTTGGGCCACTGGTCTGGCCCAAGTAGACAGATGGGACTGAAGGGAGGCAGAGTACAGGGGAGGACAGGTAGGTCCTGCATCTGCTGTATTGTGTGGTTGTCCCAGCTGGTGTGGGCATTTGGACAAAATTCTCATCTGTATCCTTGGTCACTGAGGACCTCCTGAGAAGCACACAGGCTGTAGCATTTGGATGGGTATCAACTAAACCACTAGTGCATTAAGTGTTCTTATCTGCTGAATCACTCCCAGCTATGATCTTTCAAGATACAGTGAACTATATTCTCCTTGTGAGCAGTTATACATTACAATAAGCCTTTTGCATCTTTTGTTTTTTTCTTTATCATGTAAAATCTGCAGTCATTTTCTAAATAGGTATTTCTTTTTTATCTGGGTATTATTATATTTCATTATACAAAGGTCTTAGAATTTACGAATCTCTTCTATCTCATTACATTATTGATTTCAATGTGACATGTGGCAGCATGGCAACTTTAAAAAATGGGGCAGGGGTTCTTTATATAAATAAATATATACCAAGAGTTTTTTAAAGCCAGAAATGTTAAAAGAAAAGTAAAATCCCAGCACTCAGGGAACTGAGGCAGAAAGATCAAGAGTTCAAGGCCACCTTGGACAATTCTTACAACAAAATCTTTCTTTAGAAAACTTAGAAAGAGCAATTTGCAGATTCATCTGGAACAACAAAAGACCCAGGATACCCAAAACTATTCTCAACAATAAAGGAACCTCTGGTGGAATCACAATCTTGGACCTTAAGCGGTACTACAGAGCAATTGTGATAAAAACTGCATGGTATTAGTACAGTGACAGGCAGGTAGATCAGTGGAACAGAATTGAAGACCCAGAAATGAACCCACACACCTATG
>NW_022196915.1:23238263-23266172 GCF_008632895.1 Mastomys coucha
TCAAGAAGAAGGAAGACCAAAAGGTGGACATTTCATTCCTTCTTAAAAGAGGGAACCAAATACCCACGAAGCAAGCTGCAGAGATTAACTATGGAGCAGAGACTGAAGGAAGGGCAAGCCAGCCTAAATATAGCTATCTCCTGAGAGGCTCTGACAGTACCTGACTAATACAGATGTAGAGGCTCACAGTCATCCATTGAACTGAGTACAGGGTCCCCCGTGAAGGGGTTAGAGAAAGGACCAATGGAGCTGAAGGGTTTGCAGCCCCTTAGGACGAACAACAATATGAACTAACTAGTACCCTCAGAGCTCCCAGGGTCTCAACCACCAACCAAGGACTGCACATGGAGGGGTCTGATTGTTCTGGCAGCATGTGTATGGTAGAGGATTGCAAGTTCGATCATCAATAGGAGGAGAGGACCTCGGCCCTGTGAAGGTTCTGTGCCCCAATGTAGGGGAATGCCAGGGCCAATAAGTGAGAGAGGGTGGGGTGGCAGGCATGGGGAGGGGGGAGGCAACAGGGGTTTGTTTTTGTTGTTTTTGTTTGTTTCTTTTGTTTTTTGGAGGGGAAACTGTGAAAGGAGAAATTTACACGTCAATAAAGAAAATATCTAATAAAAATAACTAAACATCTTTAAAATATATATATAAAAAAAAAAGAAAAAGAAAATCAGGGATAATATTAGTGTGATTTGCTAGATGGCAAGGCAAAATAAAGTATCTAAAACCACCAGAATAGACTATCTGTAATTCTAAGGAAAGTCAAGAGTGGTTAGGAGGGTTGGGTTGTACTTGCTTTGTGTGTGTGTGTGTTTTCTTGTGTTTGTTAGTTTTATATTTTACATTCATTATTAAAGATTGGAGGCTATAAAGACCATTGAGATCGAAAAAGATTCGATCTATCCAACTATCAATATGGCATTGAGAGGATTCTTTACTGATAAAATAAATTAATTTTGATAGATTACTTAACAAAATAAAGGATAAAATTAGCCCACTGTGATCATAACCATGCAAAAATATCTTTTATAAACATGCTTAGCTCTCCTTTATTAACCTGCATTTTGTTAACCTGAATAACCTTGTCTGAGTTCTGGAGGAGATTCTGATGGTTCTTCGTCTGTCTGCTTTGTAGGGATTTGTGTCATCAGCAAACCATGAACTCAGGTTGTTTTATTTCAATATTTATATTTCACTTTTTCTAGTCTGATTATTAAAAATTTCAAAACAATATTAATAACTATTAGATTTTGTGGACTTTTAAGCATCTAGAAGTTCTATGAGCAGTAACTATTGTGGGATGAATTTTGAGACTGTACCCCATATTCTTTAATCCTTATACTTTCTTGTGCCCTTGGGTCAACAGCAACATGCTTTCACTGAGAAAGGAGTTGCATCATACATGCACTCTAGAGGATGCTGCATGATGAAAATGTGAGCTGTAAAGGTCCCAGACTAACATACAGCAAAGGAACAAGAAGTATCATACTGCCTCCTAATTCTCCACTGGTGGTGCCTCTGTGCCATTGGCATGCAGCTGAGGGAGACAGAACAAAGCTGAAAAGGAGTATCAAAGAACAAAGCTACAAATGAGTATCTGAAGAAAGCTGTAGTTCCCAGTCTCCTCTCTCGGTGCTTTGGTGCCACCAATGTACTGCTGAAAGTCAGGAATAGTAGGGAGGGAAGAGAAAGGGGGATGGCAGAGCCCAGGCTAATTGAAACCCAGTCTGATCCAGAGTAAGTACTGAGGGTACCAAAGGAGCTTGAGGGGAGAAAGCCTTTCTCAAAAGTCTTAGGCATGGTTCTTTAAGACAAAGGAAATCCTTAATAAAACAGATCTCTAAGGAGTTCCTTATTTGTTCCTATTGCTTTATTTGATGGTGGATGTGAATACATAAACTTTTTTCAGGGGTGAACCATAGATTAAATACCTTTTGCAGGGAGAAATATGGAGGAAGGGAAGTTCATTGGCTGAAGGCTCAGGACTACCTATAAACCTCATTAACATAAAGAAGAACCATTACCCAGTGCCCATAGTCCACAGAGAAATTACATGTTCCAGAGCAGGGAAAGGCAGGTAGGGAATGAATGGCTCTACTCCTGCCATCTTCAATTCTGACATTCCCAGCTTTTGAGCTCATTCAACCTTACCATTTCTTAGGCCTTATTACCTGTCTGGTAACAAGGTCCAACATATCCTACAAAGCAAACAAACCAGAAAAACAGAACAATGATTTAAAAAATACCCTCTTCTTGGGGGCAGAGTAACAGTCACAGTCTCCAGCTTTGAGGAACAAAGGGAAGTCACCCTAAGAAGGGAGTTGACTCTTAGAAGAATGAGACAGACGGTGGTGACAACCAAAGTTACTAGAGATGCTGAAGTTACTAGAGATCCACTGATGCTGTACCATTCCTCCTCTTGGACTCTGTCCAACTAGGCTCCTCTGTGAGTTGATGGAGATACAGCCTTTGGTATTTCCTCTGGATACTGGAAACTTGGTGAAGCCTAATTTCTGGGGGAGAAAAATAATTAGCACAAATATTAAGACCTTTAATTTTTTGAGTTGAAAGAACAAGGAGCCAAATTCTGGTGATAGAAGTTGTTGGTCCATATTTCTGGGGAAATTTGAATTCCCTGTTGCATTCTTGTTCCTTGATAAATTCAGAAACAGACTTGGAGGGAAATTAAAGGACGGTTGTTTTGTTTTTGGTTTCTTTGGGTTTGGGTTTGGATTTTGGGTGTTTGGGGTATGTGCATGTGTGTGTGTGTGTGTGTGTGTGTGTGTGTTAGAGAAACAACAGAAAAGACAAGTTGAAAAATCTCAGCAGCTGCCAAGAGAAGGAAGATGGAGAAAAGAAAAAATGAAAGTCATTCCTTTTGAGTGGAAGAATGAAAGATAGTTTCAGCCAGCGAGTAGCTGCATGGAAGGCAAACAACTACACAGTAGAAAGGGAAGGGAAATTAGAAAGGGAAGGGAAAATGTCAGAAAAGAGTGAGAAAACTCAAAATGTCAAAGAAACAATGCTTAGGGTTAGGCCAGTATCCAAGAGGAAAAGGCATAAAAAGGATGGGAAAGGAAAGGTTATGTTTCTCTGAGTAACTCAGAAAAGTAGGTATGCTCTACAGGGCTGCATGGTATGATGAGGGGTCTGTAGGTGACTGAAGGGGAAAGGATTTTCTTGTTTCTTTTTTTTTTCTTTTTTTTTCTTTTGGTTTATCAAGACAAGGTTTTTCTGTATAGCCCTGGCTGTCCTGGAACATACTCTGTAGACCAGGCTAGACTCGAACTCAGAAATCTGCCTGCCTCTACCTCCTAAATGCTGGGATTAAAGGTGTGTGCCACCACCACCCAGCAGGAATGGATTTCTTAAGTCAGTGAGTACATTATATCATTGGGAAGATAATTACTCCACACAAATCTTTAGTCTGCCCTCTAGTGAATTAGCTTTCTTGAGGGTGGACTCTTGACCAAGGGATTGACAAGTCCAAATAGACTCTGAAGGGGGAAAAGATCAGTATATAATGTTTTAATTTGCTGAGCAAATAAAAATGTTGTTTCTCAGGAGGCAAAGACCACAGAAGAGACAGAGCAGATGGGACAGGGTCCTTCCTGGATCCATTGCACCCAGGAGGTGGGGCTGCTCCACAACCCTCTGTTCACCATTGTTTCCAATGGTGAACTTGTTTCCAGGGTGAGCTATGACTCCAGGACTTAGGTGAAATCAATATTTCCTCTCCAGTGAAGGTCTAAAGCAGGACCAAGCAGGAGGCACAGGCCACAGAAGAGGCAAAGCAGCTGGGACAGGGTCCTTCCTGCCTCCATCTATACTGAGGAGATGAGGCTGCTCTACAGATCTCTGTACACGGGTCTTGCCAGGAAAAACGTGGTCTCAAAGGAGTGATGACACAAGCTTACAGACTCATAGGAGGAACAAACTCCAGCCAGAGACAGCAAGAACATTTAACACCACAGATTACCACTTGGTAAAATCGTGAAAGGCAAACTCAAGAATCTTACCAACAAATACCAAGACTACTTGGCATCATCAGAACCCAGTACTCCCACCATAGCAAGTCCTGGATACACCAACATACTTGAAAAGCAAGATTCAGATTTAAAATTACATCTCATGATGATGATACAGGATTTTAAGAAGGACATAATAAATCCTTTAAAGAAATACAGGAGAACACATGTAAATAGGTATAAGCTCTTAAAGAGGAAACACAAAAGTCCATTAAAAAATTACAGGAGAACACAGGCAAATAGATAGAAGCCCTTAAAGGGGAAACACAAAAATCCCTTAAAGAATTACAGGAGAACACAACTAAACAGGTGAAAGAATTGAACAAAACCACCCAGGATCTAAAAATGGAAGTAGAAACAATAAAGAAATCACAAAGGGAGAGAACTCTTGAGATAGAAAACCTAAGACAGAATTCAGGAGCCATAGATGCAAGCATCATCAACAGAATACAAAAGATAGAAGAGAGAATCTCAAAGGCAGAAGACACTATAGAAAATTTTGACACAACAGTCAAAGAAAACACAAAATGCAAAAAGATCATAACCCAACATATCCAGGAAATCCAGGACACAATGAGAAGACCAAACCTAAGGATAAAAGGTATAGAACAGAGTAAAGATTTCCAACTTAAAGAGCCAGTAAATATCTTCAACAAAATTATAGAAGAAAACTTCCCTAACCCAAAGAAAGAGATGCCCATGAACATACAGTAAGTCTACAGAATTCCAGATAGTTTGGACCAAAAAAGAAATTCCTCCCATTGCATAATAATCAAAACACCAAATGTGCAAAACAAAGAAAGAATATTAAAAGCAGTAAGGGAAAAAGGTCAACTAACATATGAAGGCACACCTATTAGGATTACACCAGACTTCTCTCAGGAGACTATGAAAGCTAGAAGATCCTGGGCTGATGTCATATAGACCTTAAGAGAACACAAATGCCAGCCCAGCTACTATACCCAGCAAAATTCTCAATTAACATAGGTGGTGAAACCAAGGTATTCCATGCCAAAAACAAAATTTACACAATATCTTTCCACAAATCCAGCCCTTCAAAAATAATAAATGGAAAACTCCAACACAAGGAAACTACATCCTAGAAAAAGCAAGAAAGTAATATTTCAACAAACCTAAAAGAAGATAGCCACATGAACAGAAGTCCAACTCTAACAACAAAAATAAGAGGAAGCAACAATTACTTAATATCTATAAATATCAATGGACTCAACTCCCCAATAAAAAGACATAGACAAATAGGCTAAACCTAAAGCTATCAAAAAAAGATAAGGAGGGACACTTCATACTCATCAAAGGTAAAATCTACCAAGATGAACTTTCAATTCTGAACATCTATGCTCCAAATGCAAGAGCATCCACATTCATAAAAGAAACTTTTTTTAAAGCTCAAAGCACACATTGCACTGCACACAATAATAGTGGGAGACTTCAACACCCCACTTTCATCAATGGACAGATCATGAAAATAGAAACTAAACAGAGACACAGTGAAACTAACAGATGTTGTGAAACAATTGGACTTAACAGATACAACATTTTATCCTAAAACAAAGGATAAACTCTTCTCAGCACCTCATGTTACCTTCTCCAAAACTGACTACATAATCATTCATAAAACAGTCTTTAACAGATACAAGATGATTAAAATAATTCCTTGCATCCTATCAGATCATCATGGAGTGAGGGTGGTCCTCACTAACAACATAAATAATAGAAAGCCCACATACATGTGGAAGCTGAACAATATTCTACTCAATCATAACTTGGTCAAAGAAGACATAAAGAAAGAAAATTAAAGACTTTTTAGAGTTTAATGAAAATGAAGTCACAACATACCCAATCTTATGGGACACAATGAAAGCAGTCCTCAGAGGAAAATTCATAGCTCTGAGTGCATCCTAAAAGAAACTGGAGTGAGCATATACTCGCAGCTTGACAGCACATCTGAAAGTTCTAGAACAAAAATTAGCAAATTCACCCAAGAGGAGTAGATGGTAGAAAATAATCAAACTCAGGGCTGAAATAAACCATGTGGAAACAAAAAGAACTACACAAAGAATCAACCAAACCAAGACCTGGTTCTTTGAGAAAATCAACAAAATAGATAAACCCTTATCCAGACTAACTAGAGGGCACAGAGAGATTATCCTAATTAACAAAGTCAGAAATGGAAAGGGAGACATGACAACAGAAACTGAGGAAATCCAAAAAATCATGAGAACCTACTACAAAAGCCTATACACAACAAACTAAACTAAAAAAAACTTGATGAAATGGACAATTTTCTAGACAGATACCAGGTACCAAAGTTAAATTAAGATCAGATAAATGGTGCTCGCTTCGGCAGCACATATACTAAAATTGGAATGATACAGAGAAGATTAGCATGGCCCCTGCGCAAGGATGAAACGCAAATTCATGAAGCGTTCCATAGCCGGGCAGTGGTGGCGCACGCCTTTATTCCTAGCACTTGGGAGGCAGAGGCAGGCGGATTTCTGAGTTTGAGGCCAGCCTGGTCTACAGAGTGAGTTCAAGGACAGCCAGGGCTACTCAGAGAAACCCTGTCTCGAAAAACCAAAAAAAAAAAAAAAAAAATCAGATAAATGATCTAAACAGTTTTATATCCCCTAAGAAAATAGAAACAGTCATTAATAGTCTAAAAATGCCCAGGGCCAGACAGGTTTAGTACAGACTTTTATCAAAGTCAGCCTTCAAAGAAGACCTAATACCAATACTCCTCAAACTATTCCACATAATAGAAACAGAAGGTACTTTACCTAATTCATTCTATGAAGTCACAATTACTCTGATACCTAAACCACACAAAGATCTAACAAAGAAAGAGAACTTCAGACCAATTTCCCTTATGAATATTGATGCAAAAATACTCAATAAAATTCTGGCAAACTGAATCCAAGAACACATCAAAACCATCATCCATCATGACCAAGTAGACTTCATCCCAGGGATGCACGGATGATTCAATATATGGAAATCCATCAATGTAATCCACTATATAAACAATCTCAAAGAAAAAAGAAAACAATATGATCATCTCATTAGAAGCTGAGAAAGCATTTGACAAAATCCAACACCCCTTCATGATAAAGTCTTGGAAAGATCAGGAATTCAAGGCCCATACCTAACATAGTAAAGGCAATATATAGCAAACCAGTAGCCAACATCAAACTAAATGGAGAGAAACTTGAAGCAATCACACTAAAATCAGGGATTAGACAAAGCTGCCCACCTTTCTCCCTACCTATTCAATATTGTCCTTGAATTTCTAACCAGAGCAATTGCACAACAAAAGGAGATCAAAGGGATACAAATTGGAAAGGAAGAAGTTAAATTATCACTATTTGCAGATGATATGATAGTGTATTTAAGTGACCCCAAAAATTCCACCAGAGAACTCTTAAACCTGATAAACAACTTCAGCAAAGTAGCCGGATATAAAATTAACTCAAGCAAATCAGTGGTCTTCTACTAACCAAAGGATAAACAGGCTGAGAAAGATATTAGGGAAACAACACCTTTCACAATAGTCACAAATAATATAAAATACCTTGGTGTGACTCTAAATAAACAAGTGAAAGGTCTGTATGACAAGAACTTCAAGTCTCTGAAGAAAGAAATCAAAGAAGATATCAGAAGATGGAAAGATCTCCCATGCTCATGGATTGGTAGGATTAATATAGTAAAAATGGCTATCTTGACAAAAGCAATCTACAGATTCAAAGCAGTCCCCATCAAAATTCTAACTCAATTCTTCAAGTTAGAAAGGGCATTTTGCAAAATCATCTGGAATAACAAAAAAACCTAGGATAGCAAAAATTATTCTCAACAATAAAATAATTTTTGGTGGAATCACCATCCCTGACCTTAAGCTCACTATAGAGCAATTGTGATAAAAACTGCATGGTATTAGAACAGTGACAGGCAGGTAGATCAATGGAATAGAATTGAAGACCCAGAAATGAATCCATATACCTATGGTCACTTGATCTTTGACAAGAGAGCAAAAACATCCAGTGGAAAAAAGACAGCATTTTCAACAAATAGTGCTGGTTCAACTGGTGCTTAGAATATAGGAGAATGCAAATCGATCATTCCTATTTCCTTGTTCAAAACTCATGTCCAAGCAGATCAAGGACCTCCACATAAAACCAGATACTCTAAAGTTAATAGAAAAGAAAGTCGGGAAGATCCTCTAGCACAAGGCATAGGGGAAAATTTCCTGAACAGAACACCAATAGTTTGTGCTCTAAGATCAAGAATTGACAAATGGGACTTCATAAAATCTTAAAGCTTCTGTAAGGCAAAGGACACTGTCAACAAGACAAAACAGCAACCAACATATTGGGAAAAGATCTTTACCAATCTTATATCCAATATATACAAAGAACTCAAGAAGTTAGACTCCAGAGAACCAAATAAACCTATTAAAAATGGGGTACAGAGCTAAACAAAGAATTCTCAACTGAGGAATACTGAATGGCTGAGAAGCACATAAAGAAATGTTCAACATCCTTAGTCATCAGGGAAATGCAAATCAAAACAACCCTGAGATTCCACATCACACCAGTAAGAATGGCTAGAATCAAAAACTCAGGTGACCGCCTCCCCATGTGTACTCTTTGGTTGGAGTTTTAGTCCCAGGGAGCTCTGAGGGTACTAGTTAGCTCATATTGTTGTTCGTCCTAAGGGCCTGCAAACCCTTCAGCTCCTTGGGTCCTTTCTCTAGCTCCTTCATTGGGGACCCTGTGCTCATTCCATTAGACAGTTGTGAGCCTTTACTTCTCTACTAGTCAGGCACTGTCAGAGACTCTCAGGAGACAGCTATATCAGGCTCCTGTCAGGCAGCACTTGCTGGCATCCACAATAGGTAGATCATCATCTAGATTTGATGATTGAATATGGGAAGGATTCCCAGGTAGAGCAGTCTCTGAATTGTCCTTCTTTTAGTCTCTGCTCCATAGTTAGTCTCTACATCTCCTTCCATGGATATTTTGTTCCCCCTTTTTAGAAGGAATGAAGTATCCACACTGGTCTTCCTTTTTTTTAGTTTCTTATGGTTTGTGGTTTGTACTTTGTGTATTTCAATCTTCTAGGCTAATATCCACCTATCAGAGAATGCATATCAAATGTGTTCTTTTGTGATTGGGTTACCTCACTCAGGATGATATTCTCATGGCTCCAGCAGCATATGTATAGCAGAGGATGGCCAAGTTGATCATCAATGGGAGAAGAGGACCTTAGTTAGTCCTGTGAAGGTTCTATGCCCCAGTGTAGGGGAATGCCAGGGCCAGTAAGCAGGAGATGGTGGGATGGTGAGCAGGGGGAAGGAGGAAGGAACAGGGATTTGTTTTACTTTATTTTATTTTATTTTGGAGGGGAACCTGGGAAAGGAGATATTGTAAACAAAGAAAACGTCTAATAGAAAAAAACAGAAAGGTAACAAGGAAAAAAACTCAGGTGAAGCAGATGCTGGCAAGGTTGTAGGGAAAGAAGAACACTCCTTCATTGCTGGTGGGATATCAACCTGGTACAACAACTCTGGAAATCAGTTTGGAGGTTCCTAAGAAAATTGGACATAGTATTACCTGAGGACCCCTCTATACCACTCTTGGGCATATACCCAAAAGATTCTCCAACATGTAATAAGGACACATACTCCATGATGTTCATAGCAGCCTTATTTATAATAGCCAGAAACTGGAAACAATCCAGATGTCCCTCAACAGAGGAATGGATACAGAAAATGTACATTTACACAATGAAGTACTACACAGCTATTAAAAGCAATGAATTTATGAAATTCTTAGGCAAATGAATAGATCTAGAGGATGTCATCTTTAGTGAGATAACCCAATCACAAAAGAATACACATGGTATGCACTCACTGATTAGTGGATTTTAGCCCAAAATCTTGGAATACCCAAGATATATCCACAAACCACAAGAAACTCAGGAAGAAGGAAGACCAAAGTGTGGATACTTCAATCCTTCTTGGGAGGGAGAACTAAATACCCATTGAAGGAGTTGTGGAGACAAAGTGTGGAGCAGAGACTGAAGGAAGGACAATCCAGAGACTGCCCCACCTGTGGGATCCTTCCCATATACAATCACCAAACTCAGACACTATTGTTGATGCCAGCAAATGCTGCCTGACAGGAGCCTGATATAGCTCTCTGATAGTATCTTCCAGTTCCTGACTAATACAGAAGTGGAGGCTCACAGCCATCCATTAGACTTAGAACAGGGTCCCCAATGAGGGAACTAAAGAAAGAACCCAAAGAGCTGAAGGGTCTGCTGCCCCATCGGAGGAACAACAATATGAACTAACTAGTACCCTCAGAGCTCCCAGGGACTAAACCACCAACGAAAGAGTACACATGGAGGGACTCATGGCTCCAGCTGCATATGTAGCAGAGGATGGCCTGTCGGTCATCAATGGGAGGAGAGGCCTTTGGTCCTGTGAAGGTTCTATACCTCAGTGTAGGGGAATGCCAGAGCCAGGAAGCAGGAGAGGGTGGGCTAGTGAGCAGGGGGAGTGGGGAGGGAATAGGTTTTTTTTTTTCCAGAGGAGAAACCAGGAAAGGGGAGAACATTTGAAATGTAAATAAAGAAAATATCTAATTTAAAAAAAAAAGAAAAAAATGTATCTCTCTCATGGCCAGCTCAACATTCTTATAACCAGAAGCTAAGGTGAGGTATTTCAGATGCTTTCCTTCACAATGTTATGACCATGGACAGGAGTAGAGGGCTCTATTCTAAATTGGCTTCCCCATTTTCTATCTCCTATCCTCATCAATGAGTGAGAAAAATAGGCCATCTCCAGCTGTGTGTTTCTTCCTCAGGATCCTTGATTTGCCTCCAGTATCTGAAATAACGTACAATCCTCAGGAACATCTGCAAAGAGAAGGTGTTGAATATTTTTGGTCCAAGTTCTTCTACATTAATTTTATAAAATACTGATCACTGGAACCAGGAAGTCCTTAGTAAGAGCTGCAGTCTCTGTGGACATAAATGGCATCCTTATCACCTGATTAGGTAGGATTGAGCCCTGGGATAGAATAAAAAAAGATTCGCTTAGTGGCTGTCATACCCAGGCAGCATCTGGCTGTGACCTGCTGTATTAACACCAAATTCAGTAAGTCCATACACCCTACCCTCATGCATATAGGGAGGCCAGGCCGGTGTGGGGGCAGGGCAGCCTCACTATAAAAATCTGAGCATACTGCTTCATCAGGATTTTTCCCACACTAGCCTCAAACAAGCTGTCCTTTATTTCCTGAGATTTTCAAGGGGTGCAGGTGGTGAAGGATTAATAGTGAATAACGTAATTATTCTTAGCCAGTAGCCCTCTTGCAAAGCTGGAGTAGCTCCCTGACTGCCCAGGCCTCAGAGATGACTATGCGTCTATGCTGTGGTTTGGGGTTTGTTCTACTTTCATTGTGAGCTGAACCTCCGACAATTCCTCCATCCCAGGAGGTTAATATTGATTTATGCTGCCTATGAAACAACAGATCAAGGCAGCAGAGAGAATGCAAAGGCAATGGCATACTAATGTCAGACCTGGGAAATTTCTGTCGTAGGGAACACAGCTCAGAATGCAGACTTGGCTGGCTTCCAATTACTTATTTGAAGATGATTAGCTGACTCACTTGTAAGAGTTTGGAGGTGTGTGGGCTCTCTGCCTTGCTAGTATTGCTTTGTTCTGGGGAGTACTGATTATGGAGTTCCTTAAGATGCCTCAAAGGGCAGCTCCTCCCCTGGCCCACCCTTTCTTGTGATTACTAGAGTCCTTCTTACATTTGCCACTGCCAGAATCATACATTTCCTTTACAGCCTGCCTCCCCAACAAATGAACCCAAATTAGAGGGACAGAAGGAGAAAAAGAGAGAGAGAGAGAGAGAGAGAGAGAGAGAGAGAGAGAGCGCATGAGAGAATAAGGAGAGAAATAGAGGGCTCATTTAATTTTCTTAAGAATTTTACTGTGCCTTTTCTTCATTCAGATCACACATGCATGTGCATGCACACAAACACACATGCGCATGCACACACACACACACACACACACACACACACACACACACATATTCATGCACACACATATACATGCACACACCCTGGTGGCCTTCAGCAGGATCCAGCACAGGAGTCACTCATCTACTTTGTTATTATATTAGTCACTTTGTCAGAGCTAATCTCTGACAAAAATGTAAAGGAAGGAATTGTTTATTTTCTCTTCTTAAATAAATTACTTTTAACCTATTCCTTGAGAATTCCACACATGCATACAGTGTATTCCAGTCATATTCACCCCCCTACTCTTCCTCTCCAACTAGAGATTATTTTAGTTTACAGTTTCAGAGTTTCATCCATGGTCATGGGGCCTCATGTATCTAGGAAGAGCATTGCAGCAGTAGAAATGTGTGGCAGAAGCTCTTTTCCACTTCTCAACAAGCCATTTTATAAATATAATTCTTATAAGGAAGCCATGCTTGCTGTGGACATTCCACAAAGGCTCATAAAAGAACTTGAAGCCACAATGTCCCAGTTCCATAGCCAAATTATCTTGGTCTATCCTTAGCTTCCTAAACAGCCACTTGTTGGCCACCTCCTCTGCCATGACATAACACTCCAAAACTAATGCGTGAACTTTTAGGAATGCATGACTAGACTCATAATTCAAACCAATTCAAAGATAAGGATTTTATTAAGTAGTATCTGAGGCCTGTAGCAGAGCTTTCTCTTCTTTTCTATAAGCCACCTACCTGCTATATCCACCAATGAGATTAAAAAAATATGTTGACTCAGGAGTTTCTTTGTTCTGTTATCATAAACTGTTACACATTGAAACATGACTTTGAGATCACTGAAACCCTTGCTCCTTGGCCATAGACACTCATATTTAACTCCAGAATACACTATCATTTATTGGCTTTGATCAAAACTATCTTTCACATCATCTATAGTTAGAAGCAGAAAGGGACAGGAATGATGTATCTCCAAGAGCCTTTCTAGAGACTTAACTCCACTATCTAAATGCCTACTCCTGAAGTTTTCACAACCTGCCAAATCAGAGCCATTAGCCGGGACCAAGCACAAGATACAAAAGCCTATGGTAAAGTTCTATATTCAGACCAAACCAGGGGCCATTAAGTGTTCTGTCCAGATTCTTTACATTGTGCTTAGCATATCCATAGCAGCAAAACTTCATCTATAACCATTATAGCAAACATGTAACATGATTATAGAATTAAACACACTTTCTCCGCTGAAAGCCACCACTACAAATTAAGTATTATTTATACACTGTAAACAGAATTTATTTGTCAAATCATAATTTTGTTAAATACAAGAATGTCAATTTCAGAATGATAATTCTCTTAGTATATGAATAACCTGAAATATCAAGATTATCTTATGGCAGGAAGATAGCTAGAAATTCTTCCTAACCTAGGATCCATCTGATGAAAAGAGTGTTTACAGGGAGTGTATTGGGAGGAATATCCATGAACTACAAATGGGAGAGGTAGAGATGAAAGGCTTGACTGAGCACATCTGGGGGCTCCCCTCCCCCAGCCCATTAGCTCATCCTCCTTCTGAGAGTACTTCTCTTTCCTTAATAAGCTAATTTCATTTTTACTTCAAGCCATGTTTCTGATCTGTTATCTGGGAACACAGAACCTAAGTGTCCACTGAACTCAAATCCATAGCTCAGCATTCCTAAGCATCTGTTCCCTGACACTCAGAACTTCTTCCCTATTTCTTTGACCTTCATAGCTAAAGAAAATACATGACTTTCTTCCCCAATATATTCCTATACTCTTGGTAACCACCAGGATGGTCAGTTTACATGCACTCTTGCTTGTTTTCTCAACCTCTAATAAAGTTGTTCTTGGGCTTCCTTCTGGGCCTGTTTCTCAATTACTTCATTTATCAGCCTGATAAGCCCCAATGGAATCAATTTCCCCAGTAGTACAAAGACTTGCCAGAACTAAGCCAGTTAAATAATGTGTCCCAAGACTTTCAATTCTAAAATTACTATATTTTGAAATGCTTATCCTAACTGTACTCTGTGCAAAGTATTTTGTGTTTAAAATATTGTCAGTTATTAAAAATGGAGAGTTATATATCTTGGTGGAATACATGATGACAAGATATGTGGCAAGGGCATTACTTCCAGCTTTCCAAGGGGAGTGACACTTCTTAAACAACAAAAAAATGTCTATGTTTGAATTTTTTTCAAAACACAAGTACCCCCACTCTAAGTGTACTCAGATAGTATAAAAATTGCTGCAATTAGTAAGAGATGCTAGCATAAATTTTCAAAGTGTTAGGTAGATAGCTGGCTAGACAGCAAGTTTAAAGGTCTTTGAGGTAAGCTGAGCCCCTCATAATCAGCTTTGACTGAACTTGTTGTGGTTTGGCTATTACACTATTTTTAAAATGTTGATTATTATTCTGTGCATGCATCATGTGGAGGCGGATTTGCATGCCACAGTTGTCTGTGGGGTTCAGAGGACAACTCTGTAGGGTCTTTCCTCTTGTACCTGTACTTGGGTTCTGTGGATTCAGCTCTAGTACTCAGGCTTGCACAGAATCTGCCTTTCTCTGCTGAGCCATCGCCCTGCTAAGCCAAGTCCAGTCCCACACTTAATGTAGGAAAGGAAAAAGTTAGCAAAATTCTCTGCAGAGTTTGAAATAGCATGGGAAAAGTGGGTAGAAGATTGCCCTTCCTTAAGATTAAACAATATTAAACATGAGGAAGGGAAGAGGATCGAGATGGCAAAGCTTTGATGAGGCCCATTAAAGAAGGTAATTTGCTCCTGATAAAGCATGTATATTTTATAGATTTACATCTCTTTTTAAGTTTTCTTTCTTCAACTCCTTTAAATCTACTGTGTTACTGATGCTTTTGTTAAAGAATAGAATCTGAGTTGTAACTCTAGCCCTGGGAAAAGACATGGCATTGTAAATTGATCAAATTGTTATGATAATACAGAAACATACAGCTGTCTCCTTCCTTAGCGGTTAGTCTGAATGAGCCTGTCACACTTCTGGACAGGACAGTATCCCCTCAGGAAGCTGTCTCAGAAACTTGCAGAAACACGATATGCCTGGAGATGTCAGAAGATGGAGGAATACCTACTCCTTAATGAGATGTGTACTTATACAAGCCAGAAGCCCTCCCTTAATACAATTTATTACAGATCTTAGCTGCAAACCTGCTGGTATTTGCATTCTGTGTCAGAAATCATGACTCTATCTTATCCTTCTTTGTTTCCTTCTTTTCAGACACTGGCCAAATCCCTCAGTCTCCTTGCCCTAACAGACTGTGCCCTTACTCTCTCTGAAGACCATTCTTCTAGAGCTGTTCACAAACTCACTAGTGACCTGTCTGTTTTCTGGTCATTTGGTTGGTTGGTTGGGTGGGTGGGTGGTTTAGTTGTTTGGTTGTTTGGTTGGTTAGTTGGTTGGTTAGTTGGTTGGTTAGTTGGTTGGTTAGTTTGTTGGTAGGTTGGTTGTTGGTTTGGTTGATTGTTTGATTGATTGTTTGCTTGGCTGGCTGTTTGTTTGCCCTCTCTGTTTATTTGTTATCTGTATTTAGTTCTGAAAGGATGACATTTTCTCTTGTTTTCCACACCCCTCTCCGAGTAGCCGCCTAGTTCTTTGCCTTGCTTTTATGTTGTTTTGTCTCTGAAACTCCAATAAAATTGTCCTTGGGCTTCTAAATGTGTTTTATAATTCTTTTATCTGTGAAACTATAAGCCTACAAAAGAGACCCCATATTCCTTGATAACAAAACGTTTTGATCACAGCCATGAAATTTTATGTCTCAACTCATAAAAGTGAAACAAAACTTTCATAAAGCATAATTCACCATGTTTTTTGGTATCTTCTTTGGAGTCCACTCCATTCCCCTCTATCTCATTTTTCATTCTGTTTCTCAAAGGAATGACGATTGTAAATCTTACAATGGTTTATTACTTGTATTCTTTTGGATTGGGCTCTCTAGCATCTATTCATCTCAGCACTGTGTCTAGTTGTGGCTTTCTTTGGTGGTCTCCATGTGCTGTAAAAAGAAGTTTCTTTACTGAGGGATGTAGTAAAGAATTATTATGGTTTAGCAAAGGGGTGGTAGAGTCTTTCCTAAAGCCATGAACTCACTAGCATGTGAAAGCTGGGTAGGATTCCAGCTACTGTTGCATGGGCCTTAAATATAGTTAAATAGTTGTTGGTTATTACTGACATGTAAGTGCTACTTGTGTATGTGTGTGTGTGTGTGTGTGTGTGTGTGTGTGTGTACATTATATATATATATATATACATATATAATATGTACATATATATATGAATATATATATACTCCTATAATATGTATGTATATACATATATGTGTATATATATATGTATATGTACATATATATATAATGTTTTCACTATCATGGTTCAAAGGCATTGCAGGTGGGGAGGACTATTTAATTACTTCCCTCTCTTGGCAGTTTGCACAGTATTTTCTGGTACTATGGGAGCTAGCCCACGGGTTTTCAGCTCAAACTTTTTAGTCCTTGGAACTTGCGCTGAGCCTTGTTAGCCTAAACAGCTTAGTGTGTGTGTGTGTGTGTGTGTGTGTGTGTGTGTGTTAACAGTAATTGAAAGGAAAGGCTATAAAATTAAAAGGGCCATGAGAAGGGTTGCAGGGTACCTAGGAATGGCTGAAGGAAGTAAAGACACTGGTAAAGTGATGTGGTTCTTTTTCCAAATAAAAAAAATGCCCCATACTTGGTTTAAACAAGTATCAGTTACCAGCTCTTACTCATGTAATATGACTTAGTAGGATTTTGTTCTTTCTTAATTATTCTCTTAATAAAATAGGTTCTTTTCTTACAGAATATAATTTTAATATAGCTTTTCCTCACTCTACTCCTCCTAGTTCCTCTGTACCTCCTCTCTCATCCTGTTTCACTCCCTTTCTGTCTCTCACAAAAGAGGTTTGTAATAGGTAACAAACAAACATAACGAAATAAAATAAAAACCATCATACCAATGTTGACAAGACAAGACAACAGAAAAACAAGAGTCCCAGAAGGTACAGAAATCAGAGACTCACTCATTCACTTATTCAGGAGTATCATAAAGGTACTAAAAATAAAGGTATGTTAGATATGCAGAGATCCTAGTACAATCCTGTGCTAGCCCTGTGCTTACTGCTTCAGTCTCTGTGAGCTCACATGAGCTTTGTTCAGTTTTGCTAGAAGGCCTTATTCTCCTGATATCCTCCACATCCTCTGTCTCTGCTACTCCATCTGGCTCCTCTTCTGCTTCTTCAGGGTTCCCTAAGCTCTGAGGGGAGAGGTTTGATGGAATCCCATTTAGAGCTGTGTGTGACAAAGTGTCTCTCTCTCTCTCTCTCTCTCTCTCTCTCTCTCTCTCTCTCTCCTTAATGTCTTTCTTTGAGTTTCTTTCTGTATTTGTTTTCATCTGATGCAAAAGGAAGTTTCTCTGATAATGGTTGAATAAGGCAACAATCTATGAATGTAGAAGAATATCATTAGGAATCATTTTGTTATTACTTAAAAAAAAAATAGACGAGTAGTCTTTGGTTTTACCCTAGGTCTGTGGGCTATCTATTATTTAGTTCTTTGTCAACCAAGTAGTATCAAGTACCAGTTCCAACTCATAGAGTGGATCATATATTATAGGAAATTCCTGCTTCACTAGGTTTCCATACTGTTCCTCAAATGTTCCTCAATCCCAGCTATCTCTCCTTAAATTCCTTCCCTCAAATCTATCCTCCCTAACCCTTCCCATCTGATGCTCCTGTTCCCATTTCACTCCCTGGCCTCCATTCCACTCATAGAATCTATTTTATGACCCCCCTACAAGAGAGATGCACACATCTTCTGAGTCCCTTCCTTTATGCGTAACCTCTCTGCATCTATGAGTTATTGCTTGACTGACTATCTTTTTCTGGCTGATATAAGTGAATACATACCACATTAACTTTTCTGGGTCTGAGATGCCTCATTCAGGATGATTTTTTTTCTAATGCTATCATCTACTGCTGGAAAATTTTTGATTCTTTTTTTTAGCAGCTGAGTAATACTTAATTGTGCAAATATGCCATATTTTCATTATCTATTCTTCAGTTGAGGGACATGTAGATTGTTTCCATTTTCAGGCTATTATAAATAAAGCTCAGTGAACTTGGTTGAACAAGTGTCCTTGTAGTAGGATGAAGTGTCCTTTGGATATATGCCCAAGAGTGGTATAGCTGGATTTTGAGGTAGATCAATTCTCATCTTTCTAAGAAACTGCCATATTGATTTCAAGAATGGATATACAAGTTTGTACTTCCAACAGCAAAGGAAGAGTGTTCTCCTTGCTTCAACATTCTCACCAATATGAGCTGTCAGTTGTATTGCTCAGCTTAGCTATTCTAACAGATATAAGATAGAATCTCAAAATAGTTCTGATTTGCATCTCACTGGTGGCTAATGATGTTGAACATTTCCTTTAAGTGTTTCATGGACATTTGAGATTCCTCTATTAAGAATTCTATGTTTAGATCTCCACCCTATTTATTAATTGGGTTTTATAGTTCTCCTCCTCTTTCTCCTTCTTTTTGTCAAGTTGCTTGAGTTCTTAGTCCTGTATCAGATGTGGAGTTGGAGAAAAACAAAAACAAAACAAAGCAAAATCTTTCCCATTCTGTTGGCTGCCATACTGTCCAACTGATGTTGCACTATGCTATGAGGAAGCAGAAACTTTTCAGTTTCATGAAATATCACTTATTAATTATTTATCTTAGTCACTTGTCAATAGGTGTGTGGATTTATGTTTGTCTGTTTGCTTTGATTCCATTAATCAACATGATTGTTTTTGTTCCAATACTATGGTGTTTTTATTACTATAGCTCTATGGCACAATTTGAGATCAAGGAGGGCTTATAAAACAGTTCTTTTATAATTCAGAATTGTTGTAGCTATCCTGGGTTTTTATGTTTCCATATGAAGTTGAGAATTGTTCTTTCAAAATCTGTAAAGAATTGTGTAGAAATACTAGTGGGGATTGCATTGAATATGTTGACTGCTTTTGGTAGGATGGCCATTTCTGCTACAGTCATCTTATGGATTCATGAGTAGTCAAGATTTTTCCATTTTTTTGATTTTCAATTTCTTTCTTCAAAGATTTGAAGTTTTCATCATACAGGTCTTGCACTTGCTTGGTTAGAATTATTCCTAGATATTTCATATTACTTGAAGCTATTGTGAAAGATGTTGTTTTGTGACTTCTTTCTCAGTCACTTTGTCATTTGTATATAGGGAGGATGTGGATTTTTGAGTTACTCTTGTATCTAGCCACTTTCCAGGAGTTCCCCAGTAAAAAAAATTAAAGTCACTTATGCATACTATCATATCATATCATATATATCTGTAAATAATACTTTGACTTCTTCCTTTCCAATTTGTATACAATTAATTTACTTCAGTTTTCTTATTGTTATAGCTAAAACTTCAAGTACTATGTTGAATAGATATATAAAGAATGAACAACTGTGTTAAGAGACGTCATCACCTTGACAATTCTTATTAAGGAAAGCATTTGATTGGGGCAGACTTAAAAATTCAGAGGTTTAGTCCATTATCATGGCAGGAAGCATGCCAGTGTACAGGCAGACATGGTGCTGGAGAAGCAGCTGAGAGATCTACATCTAGACTAGCAGACAGCAGAAAGAGACTGAGACACATTTCATTCTGCTCATACCTCCTCCAACAAGAACACACCTCCTCGGACTACCACTCCTCAAGGGTCTTTGGGGACCAATTTTAATTCAAACTACCACAGCAGCCTTGGTTCTGATTTTGTTAATTTGGATATTCTCTCTCCTCTTTTTAGTTAATTTAGATAAGGGTTTGTCAATCTTAATTGATTTTCTCAAAGAAATAACTTTTTGTTTCATTGATTTGTTTTGTATTATTCTCCTTCTTATCTATTTTATTGATTTCCACTGTAAGCTTGATTACTTCTTACGATATATACTTTTGGGGTATTATTTTTTTATTTTTGATTTTTACATTTTCTTCTAGATCTTTCAGTGTGCTATTAATTTGGTAGAATGAGATCTCCCCTTATTTTTATATGTGGGAACTTAGTGTTATATATTTGACACTTAGACCTGCTTTTTGTGTCCCCTAAGTTTGTGTATGGTGTGTATTCATTTTCATTCAGTTCTATAAAGTCTTTAATTTATTTCTTTACATCAGTTTTGACCCATTTTTTTTCTGGTGTTGTTGATATCAAGGTTCAATTTGTTGTGGCATAATAGGATGCTGTGAGTTATTTTAAATTTCTGTATCTTTTGAGACTTGATTTATGTCTTTACATGTGTTTAATATTAGGGAAAGTTTCATAGAACTTAGAAAAATGTGTATTCTGTTGTGTTTGGGTGAAATATCTATGTTTCTGTAATATCTATTATGTCAACCTGGTTGATAATTTCTGTTAGCCTTGGTATTTCTCTGTTTTAAGTTATTGTTTAGAAGACCTGTCCATTGATGAGACTGGGGTATTGAAGTCTCCCACTATCAGTGTGTGAGAATCAGTATGTGATTTATGCTGTAGCAGTAAGTCTTTTATGAACAAGGGGCATGTGTTTCTGGCATAAATGTTACAGATTGAAATGTCTTCCTGGTGTATTTTTCCTTTGATGAGTACATAACATCACCCCTATTTCTTCTAGTTACTTTCCATTAGAAATCTATTTTTTTAGATATTAAGAAAGGGGAGCATTATCAATTTGCTTGTTTCCCTCAACCTTGTACAATTTCAATTACTAGGAAAGGCTGGAGGAATCCTATCTCTGCAAAGCTGTATAGTATAATACAATGCTAGCCTTAAATTGACTTTAAAAAAGAAATTAAAGAGTGAGTTATAAATGCCAAATTGGCTTTATCATGCATTAATTAGTTTCATAGCATTGATGGGAGAATTGATCAAATCCCCTAAGATAGCTTTGTAAAAGATAAACATCTTTATTCATGTTATCCAAGGATGAACATTTTCTAAAATATAGCATAAATAATAAGTTAAAGGCATTATATAGTAAATACCTTAGGAAGAGAAATATGGGAAATTACATAAAAACAACCGTAAAATTAAACAAATTGAACATTCTGAAGATTTAGTAGTTTAATGTAGTTCATACAATTTTTATTATTTGATCGATGCAAGAATTGAATTTCATTATTATCATAAAACATGTGCAACTAAAGTGGGACTTTATGGAATAATGCCAAGGTTCACCAGGGCCAATTAAACAATGATGATGCCTAATGAGTACTCTATGCAGAGCTACGAGGTAGGAGGGATGGCTGTGCTGGAGTCCTGATGGGCAGCTTATAGCAGCAAATGCTTAATTCTCAGAAATTTTGTGATCTGCTTGACTTCTCGCTGATTGCTTGGCATTAAGGGGAGATTTCATTTCTCTTAGGTGACCATACAGAAAGAAAACTTTGGAAACTCCTACACACCAATTATAAAAACATTTTGAAGAATAAGGGAGTTAAATATTTTGATAGTTCAGCTCTGTATTCTAAAACTGACATAACCAATTCCACCATGGAGAAGGAACTTCTGTCACAAAATGTAGGCTACTTTACTCTGTAATCATGGCAATGAGATAAGCAAAATTATACAATGATAGATAGGTCTAAGGTAACGATTCTGTTAGTATTCCCTCTTAAAAGGAGGAAGGTCACCAGACCCTTAGTTGAGACTCCACCTACCACTTCATCCTATCTCCCAGCTACAAGTGGTTTTAGGGGGTATTCATAAATTAGAAGGCAAAATGAGGACAGGATTTTAATGACATTGTTTTAGTTAGTGAATCATCACCATGCTAACACTGAACATTCTGCCTATGCATACTCCTATAAGTAACCCCATCCATACTCCTATAAGTAGCCCCTCACTCATAAGCCTCTGAGCTAATAAGCCAACACACTCATTCATTCACCATGGTGGTTAATCTCAGTTATCTACTTGATATGATTTAGAACCTCCATAGAAATGGACCTCTGAGTGTATCTGTGAAGGAGTTTCTAGATTACATTAAGAGTGATACAAAGACTTGCTCTAAATATGGGCTGTACCATCTCATGAGTTAAGGTCTTGCACAGAGTAAAAAGAGAAAGATTGAGATGAGGAGAAACACTGATCTCTCTCTGCTTCCTAACTGTGGATACAATGTGATCAGCCACCTCAAGATCTTGCTCTTGTGACTTGCCCACCAATATAAATCGTACCTTCAAACTGTGAGAGAAAATAAAACTTTCCTTGAGTTGTTTTTGTCAGATTTTGACCCAGATTCATAAACTTGCAGGTAAGTATTTTTTTGGTGCCCCATCTGGAATGAAGACATTTATTCACATCTCTGAAAAAGTCACATGGCATGCTGAACTCTAGGATTCCTTAGCACACATTTTAAATTCATGTAATAGGTTTTGACTTCATGTTTGTCTGTAGAAGGGCATTTTATATTTCAAATTAATAAAAGAAAAACAAAAAATGTAAGTTTATTGCATAGAGCACCTGTGTTCTACATCTTTCTACTTTCTATGTTAATAACATCACTCAGAGTTATAAATTATGTGAATTAATATAGAATTATATCCATAAATCTACAATTAGAATGTAAACTTGGAAATATCTATGTGACACATAGTAAACAAAATCTTTCTCTTTCTGAGATTAAAAGTACTCTTAAAATAACTAAATTTTGAAATCACTCAAATTCCAGCAGAAAAATAATGAAACCAGCAGCAAAGGATTCACATGAGCTCACTATCTATGTAAAAAGTCTGACCTCAAAGATTCAGGTTAGCTTTCATAATCTACATATTATATACTTCTTTAAAATGCACCATTTGTAAATGTACAGATTCAATCCAGGAGGCCCTACTTTTCAGGCAACCTTTTAAACCCCTCTTATTATGCTCATCCTTTGTTTACATGTACTTACAATAGTTCTTATTTCCTCACTGGTTCAATTTCTAACTTCATTCATACAGATATATAAGGATGAGTCAGCTACTGAGTACTACTACTCATTACTTTCTGTTCTCCTTATTTATTCAATGTACTCTCCAGTCAATCAAATTCCATCCAGAAAGCCCCCAAATACCAAATCATTTTCTTATGACATCACTTTCTCCAAGTAATGGAAAGTTTATAATATCCCTTCTTCTTACCACAAAGCACTCCCTATCATGGCATTCTAGTCATTGACAGCTCCAACATCTTTTGATCACCTTCCTCTGTCATCCTCTGTATCCAACTTAGACGTCACAACCATAACGCTCCAGCAACTTCAAACTCTCTAACTATTGATGAATTGTACTGTTGCTGTTTTCATGTGTATTACTGCTCTATCCAACCAAGAGAAATAAAACCTACCTAGTAGCTAAATGCCTAAAAACCTACAGCCATTTCCTAAGGACCTAGTTGTGTCTTCTCTACCAACTTTTCAATATTTTCTTAATAATTCTCAATTGTCTGGGTGATCTAGCCTTACTCAGTTACTCATCTTGCTTCAGTCTTGATAAAAATAATTTGCATTGACATTTAGTACCCCCAACTAAGTTTACTTTTATAACCCTGTCTACAAATGAACCTGTTTTCTCCTCCTGCCCATTTGGTACCAGGAAAAAAAATGTCTATTTAATAATAGCCAACTGGTCAACCTATACTTACAACACATCATCCTTCCTTTCTTATAGTTAACTTTGTCAGTATCTACTCCACAATTTCTATTTATAACTTCTCATTTTCTTGGTCCTTTCTATTGTCTTCTGCATTGTACCTCCTTTTAAATGATTATAATGTTTTTTTTTTAAGATACTGTTCCTTTTTCCACAGAAGTCTTCTCTCAGCCCAGACTGTAAGTCCCTTTCTCTCTCTCAATGCTCACTTCAGTGGCTGTCACAGCTCTACCAGCAACCCATTTGTCTCCTCCATGAACATTCATGTCTCATGCTTTCCACCTGAAATCCCATTTTATCCCACTTTTCTTTTGCCTCCATGATGCCAGTCATCCTTCATAAACCAGATGAAGTATCACTGTCTTAATGAAGTGTTTGTGATTTCCGGGGGTTAAGTTAAATCATCTTGTTTATCTCCCTCTGCAGCACATGTTCCTCCTTTGTGCATGAAGCATACTCACAAGTAAGTGATTATTTGAGTTGTTCCAGTATCCTTGTTGTGTCTGAGCAAGCCTGAAAGTTCAACAAGGACTGTTTCTTCTCCCTATCTCAGGACTTAGCATAGAGTCAATTACACAGTAGGCTCAACTAAATGTGTGTTACATTACTTAACACATCATCACCTACAAGACTCCAAATGAATCTTAAGAATCCCAAATATTGTCAAGGGTTCAGTGAAATATGTCCAATTATACACTGATTTTGGTAATATGATTTGTCACAAGCCTTTTAGAAAATAAGTTTACATGATGCATTCTAAGCATTACTTTTGCACTATCCATTTCATGCTGAAGTAATAAGCTTCACCATTGCATAGAAGCATATGCACAGATGTTTCTTGTCTCATTATTTGTAATGCTGAAGGATTATGAACATAAATACTCAACAACAGCTAAGTCAATTAAGGATTGCCATCTAAGTATATTATTTCACTATTTTTAATCATGTATACAAAGGGCTTGCAGTAACTTTGTACAATGTTTACTTTATTAATGCTTGTGATTTAATAGTGTTCAAATTCATGTAGACAGCCTATACCCAACTCTGTAAAAAGAATATATAGGAAAAAATGTTTGTATTGTGATAAAGTAACAAGATTCATAGGATGAAAACAGTAAGAACTGGCATTCATTGAGCATTTGCTGTAGTTGGCCTTTTTATGTTTTACATAATTCATTCACTAAATGCTCATAACAACCATATCAGTTCATTATTACTCATATTTTAAGAAAATGAACTAAACTTCAGAAAGAAAGAAATCACTTTATAAACAAGATAAGGATGTCTAAAAACAGAGTTAGAACAGTTTCAAAAGATAAAAATGTTTACAACCTTTCATTTCTTGGTGATTTTATTATGGGGGACATTTTGTTATATATTATAATAATAGCATGTAACCTTGAAAACAAGAAAAAAGATCATCTAAACAAATTTTAAATGTAATTTATTTCAGCCAGTCATTCATTAAGTATACATGATTCTTCTTTTGAACAATATTTTTTTACCAGAATAGTCCTTGAAGTCAAATGCATTACTGAAAAATAAATAGTTCAGAATCTTGTTGGATTGTCTTACCAGAATCATCACACTTTCTAAGAGAGCCTGATTGATGAAGAAAATAAAAAATGAAAATTCTGTTAGATATATTTTCTGAAATTAAATCTTCCATTCCCCTAGGTAGACATGTTTCCAATTAAGAGGGATTTGAAAAAGAAGAATTTACAAACTTTCCACCAAGTTATTCTTACTCACAATACAATTCATAGGCCACCTGAAGCTCAAGAAGAAGGAAGGCCAAAGTGTGGGTGCTTTGGTCCTTCTTAGAAAGGGGAACAAACTACAGAAGCAAATATGGAGACAACGTGCAGAGCAGAGATTGAAGGAAAGGCCGTTCAGAGACTGTCCCACCTGGGTATTCATTCCAGATACAGTCACCAAATTCCAACACTATTGTAGATAGTAAGAAATGCTTGCTGAAAGGGGCCTGATATAGCTGTCTCCTGAGAGGCACTATCTTACAAATACAGAGTCTGATGCTCACAGCCAACCATTGCACTGATCATGGGGTCCCCAATGGAGGAGTTAAAGAAACTACTGAAGGAGCTGAAGGGATTTGCCACCCCATAGGAGCAACAACAATATCAAGCAACCAGACCCCCCAGAGCTCCCAGGGACTAAGCCACCAACCAAGGAGTACACATGACTCCAGCTACATATGTAGCAGAGGATGACCTTATCAGGCATCAATGGGAGGAGAGGTCTTTGGTCCTATAAAAGCCTGATAGATGCCCAAGTGTAGGGGAATTGAGGGCAGGGAGGCAGGAGTGGATAGGTAGGTAGAGGAACATCCTCATAGGGGATGGGGAAGCAGGGGAGAGGGAATGGGATGGGGATTTCTGGGAAGGGGATAAGAATTGAAATGTAAATAAATTAAAAAAAAATAAATATATAAATAAATAAATAAATAAATATAAAAAAGATATTCTTGATCATGTACAGGGTGAAACAGGATCTGAATCAATGGTTACGGTGGCTCCTTGTAATACATACACATACCCACACACCCACACCCACACACATACACACACACACACACACACACACACACACAAACACACACACACACACACACACACACACACACACACAAACACCCATACACATACAGACACAGGATCTAAATCAATAATACCTATCTATCTATCTATCTATCTATCTATCTATCTATCTATCTATCTAAATCAATGATATTTGTATTCATTACTATATATATATATATATATATATATATATGCTGTTTTATGTTTCATGAGATTCCATTATCAATTCCATTATATATTAGTGCCTGAGTCATTGGTGTTCTTTTCAGGAACTTGTCTCCTGTAGCAATTTGTTCCAGAGTATATTCCACTTTCTCTTTTATGAGTTTCAGTGTATCTGGTTTTATGCTGAGATCATTGATCCACTTGGATATGAGTTTTGTATAGGGTGTTGAGTATGTATCTCTATTCATTCTCCTACATGTACACATCCAGTTAGACCATCACAATTTGTTGAAGAGTCTTTTATTTTTCCATTGTATGGTTTTGGATTCTTTATCAAAAATCAAGTGTCCATAGGTATATGGTCTTATTTCTGAGTCTTCAATCTGATTCCATTGATCAAAATGCCTGTTTCTGTACACTATTTAGCTATTAAAGACCAAGACATTGTAAATTTTGCAGGCAAATGGACAGAACTTGAGAATATCATCCTGAATGAAATAACTCCATCCCAAAATGACATGCATAGTATGTATTCACTTATAAGTGGATATTAGCCATAAAAGACAGGATACCCATACTACACTCCACAGACCCAAAGAAGCTAAACAAGAAGGAAGATCCAAGTGAGAAAACTTGAATCTCACTTTGAAGAGGGAATCAAATAACAATGAGAGGATGATGGAGGGAAGGAACTGAGAGGGAGGGCTTATGGGGAGGTGAAAGGGGTATTCAGGACCAGGTGTTGGGAAGGACAGGAGAGATGGCTAGATTGCCCTGAAAATTAATGGAAATCTGCAATTGACAGGGGTGGGGTGCATCTCTAGGACAAGACAGAGACCTTGGATAAAGGAGTTACACAAGAGTCAATAAGGGTGACATTTGTTGTGACTCATTGGGGATATGGAATCTTGAAGAAGCCACCTCCTGTAGCCAGGCAGGAACTCCAGTGGAGGGATAGAAACACCAACTCTCCCACAATACTTTCAACCCAAAATTTATCCTGTCTACAAAGGGAGGGAGCAGAGACTGAAAGAATGGCCAACCAATAACCACTCCAATGTGAAACCCATCCCATGAGCAAAAACTAATCTCTAACACTGTTTTTTTAAAACTTTTATTGCATTATGATGAAAAAGGTTACAAGATTTCAATTTATCTGAATTTGTTAACATTTAAAAACATATTTTAATTAAATAGAATTGAATCACATTCTTGCTTCCCTTTTGGACCACCACTCCTCCCAGAGACCCCCCCCTTCAATACCTATAATATCTTTTTTTGTCATATTCCTTAAAATTTATAAAATATTATAACAAT
>NW_022196915.1:23266959-23267398 GCF_008632895.1 Mastomys coucha
AGCAATGGTTCTGCTTGGAGGGTGGCACAGACATTAAGTGAGGGTAAGAATTTGGTTCATTAGCTGTGCTAATTTGGAAAAATCATCTCAGAGAAAGAGTAGCTTATAAAGTCCTCTTCTTCAAACTTGATACAAGAGTTACAAATGTCAAGCAAAGCATTCAGTCTCACATTGTTGTTCTCTTACAAGCCACCTCCCTAGTTAATCATCTATGTTTCTCTTGGTTATATAAATAGTTTTGAAATATATAAGCTGTTCTGAAAACCATAGTATAGTGTAAAAATATGAAATAAATGATACTACTAATAGAGAGGCTGAGATAGGAGAATCAAGATTTCAAGACCCTTATGTTGTACATAGCGAGACACTGTCACATACAAGCTGACAGTGTATATAGATTGTACAATGTTGGACCTATTTCTCCAATTACCAAATTAGA
>NW_022196915.1:23268327-23276937 GCF_008632895.1 Mastomys coucha
GCATCTATGGCTCCTGATTTCTTTCCTAGCTTTTGTATCTCCAGGGTTGTCTCTCTTTCTGATTTCTTCATTGTTTTCTATTTCCATTTTTAGATCCTGGATGGTTTTTGCTCATTTCCTTCACCTATTTGATTGTGTTTTCCTGTAGTTTTTTAAGGGATTTTTGTGTTTCCTCTTTAAGAGCTTCTAGCTCTTACCTGTGTTCTCCTGTATTTCTTTGAGGGTGCTATTTATGTCCTTCTTAAGGTCCTGTATCATCATCATTTTAGATCTGAATTTTGCTTTTCAGATGTGATGGTATGTCCAGGACTTGCTATGGTGGGAGAATTGGGTTCTGATGATGTCAAGTATCCTTGGTTTGTGTTGTTATTTTTTTATGCTTGCCCTCTGCCATCTGGTTAACTCTAGTGCTACATGCCCTTGCTAAATCTGACTGGAGCCTGTCCTTCCTGTCACCCTGGTTGTGTCAGAATTTCTCAGAGTCAAGCTGTCTCTGTGATCCTGTGATTCTGGGATCCTGTGATCCTGGGCTTGTTAGATCACCTGGGAGTGGGGCTTTCTCTGTGTATTGTGGGACTGGCTACAGAGCTTGCAACCAAGGTCTGCTCAGAACACAAACCCAGACAGACCAGAAGGAACCCGAGTCACTGGGCTGGTGGAGTTCCCGAGTGCCTGGCCCTGCTGGTCCCAGTTACTCCCAGTGTTGGGACAGATGTTGGTTCCTGCTCACCTCTGATCCTAGGTGTGTCAGAGTGTCTGGGAGTGGAGCTTCCTCTAGGTGTTGCGGGACTGGCTGTGGAGCTTTCACCCAAGGTCTGCTCTGGACCCCAGCCCAGACACACAGGAAGTACTCCCTGAGACTATTAATGATACTTTGTTATGATTATAGACAGTAGCATGTTTTCCTCTGAGAGGCTCCACCCAGCAGCTGACTCAGACAAATAGAGACACCCAAAGCCAAAAAATGGATGTAACTTGAGGACTCCTGTGAAAGAATAGGAGGAAGGATTGCAGATGATAGGAACTCCACAGGAAGAGCAACAAAGTAAACTAACCTGGACCCTTGGGGCTCTCAGAGTCTGAACCACTGACCAACATACAGCACAAGATGGACCTAGATCTCCCACTCATATGAAGTAGATATGCAGTTTGGCCTTCATATGGGTTCTGAACAACTGAAACTAGCTCTATCACAAAAGCTATTGCTTGTATGTGGGATATGAACTATTAGATGGGATGTCTTGTCTGGCTTCAGTAGGAAGGGAAGCACCTAGCCTGGTAGACTTGAAATGCCAGGGTCAGGGGAGTGGGGATACCCTGGAGACCTCCACCTGCTCAAAGGAGAAGGGTTGGGTAATGGGGGAAAGATTAGGGGAGGGAGTGACTGAGAGAGGAGCAGTGAGAGGGATATAAAGTGAATAATTTAGAAATATTAAATTATATTAATCAAAAAAGAAGTAGGAAGGATACAACTTCTACAAAATCGATATTTTCAGCACCCTGACACTAGCCTTTGTAGATTCACAACTGAGGTCTGGACAGAAGAGATCTAATTTTAAAATGAGTAAAAATAATAAATATTTATTACTAAAATTTCTTGAAGATCTTGAAGAAACTATCACTGTATTCCCAACTTGTTGGTTACACTCTTCAAGTTCAAAGGTTGATTGAATTCTTCCTACTTAATGCAAGTGATGGTAGAGAATTAATTCCATTTAAGTTGATGCAACTCTGTATCAAAGTACCCAAGGGCTTTACAACATTAATGTCCTAGAATGAAGGGAGTCATAGGTTAAAAACAGAAAGACAGAAGCCAGTATAATCGAGAGCCAGGAAAACTGTAAACACAAGGGAGCCACCAGCTAGATAGATACTTACAGTTCTGATAGGGTAGATTTGGGAGAGAAGGTTATAAAAATGAATTTTATCTCTGAGATGAAAGCTGAAATCATAAATGAAACAACTTCATAATTGTGATCTTATTATCTACATAAGTTCATATGGACTAGAATATGTGAGTTTCTCAATGGACAATATTAATGATTGCACAATGATCTAGAATATGAGAATTAACATAAAATGATAAGAAGGAATAACTTACAATCTGATGCCATTCACACACTCATAAACAAGAGACATATTATGCATAAAACAATTTCCTATTAGGTTAAATATTTTAGAATGAGACAGCAAGATATTACAATTTGCCACTATAACTTGAAGGAAATTAAGATAATCAGGGAAATAGCAAATATCACACACTTGCTCTCTCAAGATGGCAAGATAGTCTGAGAGAGAAGACAGCAAACACTACACTTCTTATCCTTCTTGTCATGAGTTTGGATTCTCTGCAAGCGGCATAGAAATGTTTGGGGAATGAGCTCTTCTCTTTACTCAGAGACCTGACTTGAGGCACAAAGCCTCTGTCTGTAGAGATGTTGATCAAAACTAACTCACAGGATTTGTATTAGAATTGATAGGAGTGAAAAGAAAAATTTCTTGCAAAATCTCCCTGGTATTTCTTAACTTCTCTTCTATCAGATTTATCTCTGGCATTTTCAGAATGGCTTCATACTGCATAGTTCTTCAGCTCAGGACCCACGTATATGAATCCCACTTGTCCTAAACCAAGAGCTCACAGTGGTTTTGCCTTTTCAAGTTGTCACACCCAACTTCAATGATAGTTTTTTCTTTAACTTTTCAATATACAGTTGTATCTAAATAGGATTTTTCCAGAGTTTGATAGTACATTCCTTTTATTGTTAGTTGTATTCTCTCATATACACTTTTACTCTCTCTTCAGACCTGAACTATCACAATTCTATCTTTTATTATTTTTTTTATGCTCCATATTTTATTTCCCCCCTTTATCCATCCTCCAACTGTTCCACATCAAATACCTTCTCCCCAGCCCCCTACACTTGACCTCTAAACTGCCTGGGACTTCCAATCTCTTGAGGGTTAGGTGTATCATCTCTGAGTGAACACAGACCCAGCAGTCCTCTTCTGTTTGTGTGTTGGTGGCTTCATATCAGCTGGTGTATACTGCCTGTATCATGGTCCAGTGTTTGAGATATCTCAGGGGTCCACATTAATTGATACTGCTGGTCCTCCTGCAGGGTCACCTTCCTCTTCAGCTTCTTTCAGTCTTTCCCTAATCCAACAACAGGGGTCAGCTTCTTCTGTCCTTTGGTTGGGTGCAGTTATCTGCTTCTGACCCCTTCAAGCTGCTTGTTGGGTCTTCTGGAGTGCAGTCATGCTGGGTCCCTTTTTGTTAGTACTCCATAGCCTCATAGTGTGAGGCCTTGGGAACTCCTCTTGAGCTGGAAACCACTTTGGGCCTGTCGCTGGTCCTTCTTTTCCTCAGGCTCCTCTCCATTTCCATTTCTGTAATTCTTTGAGACAGGCCATAAGTACAAAGATGGGGGTATTGCGTTGGTGGCTTTTCCATGTGAGCCTTACTCTTTGATCATAATTAAGAAACCAAGTGATGGGCCAGTGATCATGAACAATTCTTTCTAATATTTTCAAACTGGGTCTAGCAAATGCATGTCATAAAAGGAAGAAGGGGGGTTGGCAATTATAAGTAACTTTTTTCTCAAAATCTGAAAGGAATTAATTTGCAGTGGAAAGAAATGAAGAAAAAAGTAAGAAACAGAAAGGGTGATCTAGAGACAATATGTGTCTCTTTCTTATCATGCTCACATGAGCAATAGTAGCACTAGGGTCTCTCAATAAATGCCACTAGTCTCTGGGCCAGAGTGGTCATCACCTTCCACTTTTCACACATAACATTAGTTCCTGTGATGTCTGAGGTAGTCTTAGATTGCTGTATGGTCTTCAAGATTGAATTACTTGAAGAATTAAAGCCTAACAAAAGAAAGAAATTTGATTAAAAAAATGGCCTTTTCATGGGTCATTTTAGGCCCTCCAGAAAAGTTTATCCTGGGGTTCCTTAATATGACAAGTAACTCAAGTTGGCACTTATGTTAAAACAAATCATAACTACTATTGAATTATTGGGATCCATCCAACGTGTTTCTTAAAATAAACTTGTTCAAAAAGCTCAGAGAGCTAGAACAGAGCAAGCTATCAAAGGAATTACAAGTAATTGATAGTACCAAGTGACATGTAGTATATTTGGCTGCAATAGAGCTACTTTATACATAAGAAGCCTAAACCCCTAAGGGAGTAAGTACCATCTTTGAGGGCACTCAGATGCTAAATTGTTGAAGTAGGAGAAAAGTCTAGGAAACTAAGCACAGGTTTCTCCCACAAAACACTCCCACACACATCTGTTCTTCCCAAGAACTGTTGCTGGATTCTCTGTGCACAGCTCACAATGTCACTTAAACCAAAAAAAATAAGATAGTGCTGGCTCATTCACAGACTCCCTGGGGAAGACAACTTTTATCACTGTTGGTTGTGACTGGGCCCCAGGCTGCTGGCACTGTTCATAATAACTCCCAGTTAGAGCCATTAGTGAGTGGTGAAGTGTTTAATTTATATTGTGAGTTAGGTAGCAAACTGAATAAGCCAAGGGATACTTACAAGGTCCTCCCAAGGCTGTGGTACTCCCTAGCCTTTCCAGTGCTTCTCTTTCATCCTTCTCTGTTTCCATGGAAACAGATGCCTAATGCTCTGGTAAGGTAATTTTGTTTCTTACTGGATCGGTACCACCTAAAGAGGCAGGAAGAGTGATGCAGAACCCAGAATAGCTGAGATGGCAATGGTGATACGGCAAGGGCATGATCCAGAATCCTAAATTAAAGAGATAATTAATTTGATGCAACAATGGCTATGCTTTCACCTTTAAAAAAGCTAAGTGTATGCCTTCAGCTCTCTCATGCCCAGGGTTCTAACTTAAGTGACTTGGATCCTCAGATTTTAATATTTCCTGCCCTTCAGTCCTCTTATAATCTCCATGATGACCCTGTGCTCCTTTCACAGACTCATCTGACACAGGGAACAATCCTGGTGGTGATTCGTGTACTTTATTCGTGTACTCCCCACAATGCTTATCTCTTTATGGTTTAATTTTTCTACTGTGGAGATGCATATCTCTTGAGCAAAAACATGTGAGCTTTGGCCTCCTACATAAATCCAATCTACAATTATTTAATATGCTAGTTGAAAAGAAAATAGTACAATATTCAAAATAAATTAATAACTAGGAGACTGATGAGATGGCTCAGTATTAAAGAAGACTTATTATTTCTCCAGAGGAACTTCTGTTCTCAGAATTTATGTTGGATAGCTCACAACCTGTAACTCCAGCTCTGACACCCGCTTCTCATCTCCCTGGATACCCACATACATAATATGCACTCAATTTCACACACATATATACAACTAAGTAATTAAGTGCCAACATGAATGTATTAGCTAATTGTGGGGGATGTGATAACATACTATGACCAAATGCAGCTTATAAAAGAAAGAGCTTATTTGGTTTGTTGTTCCTAAGGGAGAATCCATAATAGTTGAGGAAAGCAGGTAAAACTAGAGCAGGATGCTGAAAGATCCTGTGTCAACTACATACAAGAAGCACATGGGACAGAGATGAGAACAGGAAGTGGGATGAGACAAAATTTTCAAGGTTCATTCCTACTGATATACTTTTTTCTACAAAGCTCCACATCCCAACTGCTCTAAATCTCTTCACACAGTACCATGAATTGATGTGCAAGTACTTAAATACATGAGCCCTTAGATGGTGTTTCTCATTTAAACCACAACAATAAGGCTATGGGAGGTGGCTCTATGTGCTGGAGTGTAAACGCTTGACCATATACTTCTTTTGACAGCTATTGTTCTGTCATACATGAACTAATGTGTTCTTCATCCAATTGCAATGTATCCATATCTCTGCAACCAAAGTCCATTAAATTTCACTGCCTTAGCTCTTACTCTTGCCCTAAGCTTTAACAGTGATTAGTCATAACTGAAAAAAATGTGCTTTATCTTGACCCTACCTAGTGTCTTTTCTGAAGTGTCCAAATGTTACTTTCCTAGTATCCTCCAGATTTCATCCTAATGAGGACAGGGGCTTTTACTGGGGCCACTTAGGAATCTGATTACATCCCTAGCCTATGAGTCATAAGCCTATGAGTCATGGCTACTTCTAGCTCCTCTTGAAACTGGATCCAGCCTCAGAACTCTCCAAAAGAAGGAGTGCAGAACCCTCCAAAAGAAGGGGTTGGAGCAATGGCTCAGCAGTTAAGAGCACCGACTGCTCTTCCAAAGGTCATGAGTTCAAATCCCAGCAACCACATGGTGGCTCACAACCATCCCTAATGAGATCTGGTGCCCTCTTCTGGGGTGTTTGAAGACAGCTACAGTGTACTTACATATAATAAATAAATAATTTTTTAAAAAAAAAAAACAGAAAGAAGGAGTGTGCCAGTCATCTCACTAGTATCATGTTCTAATGGAGAGAGAAGGGCCACAGCTGTCACGGGCAAAAGAAACCACATGAAGCAGGTGCCCAGTCATCTCTCCAGTGTGACATTTCTCCGGTTTTCTCCTGTCTTTCTTCTTTATCTTTCTAACTTCCTTTTCATCCCTCTCCAACTACCTCTTGCTGTTTCTTATTTCTTATATTGTTATTCTCCTCTTTGGTTTCCCTTTCCTTGGCTTCTTCTACGTCTGACAACCTCCAATTTCTAATGTTTTTATCTGCTAGAAGAGCTCTGAGGGCTGTAAGAAGTCTGCAGAGCCGCAAACTGTTACCTACTGTACTGCCCATCATTCTTACTCCAGGGAAGGAAGAATATCATCTCCAGGGAACAATTTGTGTTTGGGGTGACCACAGAAGCACTTTGCAAAGGAAAGCCAGGGTCCAGGATCACAACCCAACTACCAGTGATGTTTTCTGCACTACTGAAACTGCCCCAGCCAAGAATATATGCCTACAGCAGGAGTTCAAAGATGGAACCACACTAATTGCTAGCTTTCTTACCTTCACCCTGTCAACTATTACCTAACACTATTCTTTATAGACACTATCACACTGTATCCCTTCTTCCCCTGTTTCTTTTGTTGGTTGCTCTATGGCAAGAATAACTGATTACCTTTCTGAAAATAAGACTAGAGTTGTTTACAATTTCCTTCTACAAAGGCTGATAGGAGAGCTATGATCTTGGAAGTGGTGTATATAGTTTTCTATGTGGGCCACCTACACAGTAACCATTGAGGGTGAATTTTACCCTGCCTCCTAAAATGCAATTTCAGTCCGGCCTTTTCCTTCTATCTATTGAACTGAAGTTAAAGTAAATGACTTTTAATTGATGCTAACCAGGAGCAGCCCTGGAGGTAAGGACTGCCACATCCTAGTTCAGGTTAATTGAGATAAGTGACAATGACTTTAGTATAAGGGGCTTGCTACCACCGGGTCCAATCTAGGGGTGGGCTCCAGTTTTGCTGATGTGCCAACCTGATCTTTTCCATCAATGGCAACATTAATAGAGAAAAATCCCCATTCGCAGACATGAAAACTCAATGTCTAAGCACTGGGCAAGTTACCAACAAGCATAGCCCCCTGTGAACCCCAATTTAGAAATCCACTATAAGAATATAGCAACAGCTTTTGACAACTCCTTAAAGTCTTTAAGATAATTATGAATGTGTGCATGTATCTGTTTCTGGGGAGATTTTAGACAATCTCTAGCATTCAGTTAGACAAAGGGTGCTATAGAGAAGTACCCACTGGATTGAGAATAGATGTGGATCCCCGTGTCTTTACTCTCGTCAAGTGTGTCTGTGGACATTAGGCAAGGGCCATTTTATAAAATCTTTCTATTTTATAATTATTGCCATTATCTGAGTTACCAGAATAGTTTGAAATAAAGATATTTTGCCTTTCTGTTTCCTAACATAAGAGAACAGTACAATGAAAATAATTAGGGAGCAGGAAAATTATTTTCCATTCAATAAGAGAGTTGTGCCCACTCAGGTCTCTTCATTTTTTAAGTTTTAGAACCAAATGTTCTATACATTTTATGAAGAGGGAAAATAACAGAAAAGTCTAAGGAAAGTATTTACAAGTTTGCTTCTGTTGTTGTTGTTCCAACAGGCAAGCAGTTCACCTTCACATGCCATAAAGGATGATGATTTTGAGTTGTTTCCTTTGGATACTGTAAGCAATGTTTAAAAGTAATTACTCTGAATATTTATGAAAATTATAGAGAACATTGTCTCCTGGAAAAATATAGAGGTAAATATCACACTTCTTGCCTTTAGAAGGTGATCTTCCTGTATCCCAAACTTCTGGGCTAATAACCACTTATCAGAGAGTGAGTGCATACTGTGTTTGTTCTTTTGTGATTGGGTTACATGTTGCAGTATCTTTTGGGTATATGCCCAGGAGTGGTATAGCTGGGTCCTCCGATAGTACTATGTCCAATTTCCAGAAAGAAGTTTAGCCCAGACGTTTGGAATACAGGATAAAAAACTCAGGTGACAGCAGATGCTGGAGAGGTTGTGGAGAAAGAGGAACATTACTTCATTGCTGGTGGGATTGCAAATTGATACAACCACTGTAGAAATCAGTTTGGCGGTTCCTCCGGAAATTGGACATAGTAATACCGGAGGACCCAGCTATACCACTCC
>NW_022196915.1:23277330-23278380 GCF_008632895.1 Mastomys coucha
GACTAATATAGATGTAGAGGCTCACAGACATCTATTGAACTGAGTACAGGGTCCCCAGTGAAGGAGTTGGAGAAAGAACCAATGGAGCTGAGGGATTTGCAGCCCCTTAGGATGAACAACAATATGAACTAACTAGTACCCTCAGAGCTTCCAGGGTCTCAACCACCAACCAAGGACTGCACATGGAGGGGTCTGATTATTCTGGCAGCATGTGTAGAGTAGAGGATTGCAATTTGATCATCAATAAGAGGAGAGGAGCTCAGCCCTGTGAACGTTCGGTGCCCCAGTGTAGGGGAATGCCAGGGCCAATAAGTGGGAGAGGGTGGGTGGCAGGCATGGGACGGGGGGAGGCAACAGGGGTTTGCTTTTGTTGTTTTTGTTTGTTTCTTTGTTTTTTGGAGGGGAAACTGGGAATGGAGAAATTTACATGTAAATAAAGAAAATATCTAATAAAAAAAAAAGAAGGTGATCTAATACTTCTAGACAATTGAATGATAAATCACAGTAAGGCTCTGATAAAGTTCATGTATAAAGAACTCCAAGATAAAAAGAGAAAGATAAAATAATGAGGGAGAAATGTGAGGAGAAAGGACAGAGGAAAGAAGGGTAAGACATAAGGATGGTGGGAAGAGACACAGAAGCAGGATAGGTCACACAAACAGAACCAGGTCTACAGACACTGCGATGTTAACCTTGTCAGCTCCACTGGGTTAAGAGATTTCTAGTGAAGTATATTTCTTTTTTTTTTTTTTAAGTTTTATTGCATTATGAGAAAAGTTACATGATTTCAATTTATCTGAATTTGTTAACATTTAAAAACATATTTTAAGTAAATAGAATTGAATCACATTCTTGTTTCCCTTTTGTACCACCACTCCTCCCATAGACCGTCCCCTTCAATACCTACAATGTCTTTTTTTGTCATATTCCTTAAAATTTGTAAAATATTATAACAATAAAAATAAGTACTATAAAAGATGTTTGATATAAAACAACAATCAATTTAACAGTCTTATGTAGTTGCTCGTCTACAGCAATACTGAAAATACA
>NW_022196915.1:23279700-23280300 GCF_008632895.1 Mastomys coucha
ACAAATGTCAAGCAAAGCATTCAGTCTCACTTTGTTGTTCTCTGACAAGCTACCTCCCTAGTTAATCGTCTATGCTTCTTTGGGTATATAAATACTTTTGAAATATATAAGCTGGTCTGAAAACCATAGCATAGTGTAAAAACATGAAATAAATGATACTACTAATAGAGAGGCTGAGATAGGAGAAACAAGATTTCAAGACCCTTATGTTGTACACAGCCAGACACTGTCACAAACATACAAGCTAACAGTGTATATAGAATGTACAATGTTGGACCTATTTCTCCGATTACCAAACTAGAGAGACCATTGGATGACAATCAACAAATTTCCAAATCCTCATGTTATTGGATATCAATCAATTAGGATATGTAGGCAATATTAATTTTCAAATTAATATATTAAGAAAAAGTAATTGTCACTTCCTGTTGTTTTTGTTGTAAGAGGTGGAATTAGGTTTGTGTGGGTTTGTTGAAAGACTACCTTCTTGCTTCTTCTAGGGTGTAGGTTTGCTCCTTATGTTGATGTTTTTCATTTATTATCCTTTGTAGAGCTGGATTTGTGGAAAGATATTGTGTAAATTTTGTTTTGTCATGGAAT
>NW_022196915.1:23280755-23295092 GCF_008632895.1 Mastomys coucha
TTAGGAGCTTTTTGCTTTTTGCATTTTCTTTGACTGTTGTGTCAATGTTTTCTAAAGTGTCTTCTGCCTCTGAGATTCTCTCTTCTATCTTTTGCATTCTGTTGGTGATGTTTGCATCTAGGGCTCCTGATTTCTTTCCTAGGTTTTGTATCTCCAGGGTTGTCTCTCTTTCTGATTTCTTTATTGTTTCTATTTCCATTTTTAGATTCTGGATGGTTTTGCTCATTTCCTTCACCTATTTGATTTTGTTTTCCTGTAGTTTTTTAAGGGATTTTTGTGTTTCCTCTTTAAGCGCTTCTAGCTCTTTACCTGTGTTCTCCTGTATTTCTTTGAGGGTGCTATTTATGTCTTTCTTAAGGTCCTGTATCATCATCATGATAAGTGATTTTAGGTCTGAATCTTGCTTTTCGGGTGTGATGGTGTGTCCAGGGATTGCTATGGTGGGATAATTGGGTTCTGATGATGGTAAGTGACCTTGGTTTGTGTTGTTTATTTTCTTACGCTTGCCCCCCAGCATCTGGTTAACTCTAGTGCTACCTGCCCTTGCTAAATCTGACTGGAGCCTGTCCTTCCTGTGATCCTGGTTGTGTCAGAACTCCTCAGAGTCAAGCTGTCTCTGTGATCCTGTGATTCTGGGATCCTGGGATCCTGGACTTGTTAAATCACCTGGGACTTAAGCTTCCTCTGGGTATTGTGGGACTGGCTGCAGAGCTTGTGCCCAAGGTCTACTCTGGACCCCAGCCCAGACCGACTGGAAGGAATCCGAGTCACTAGGCTGGAGGACTTCTTGTGTGCCTGGTCCTGCTGGTCCCAGTTACTCCCAGTGTTGGGACAGATGTTGGTTCCTGCTTACCTCTGATCCTGGGTGTGTCAGAGCACCTGGGAGTGGAGCTTCCTTGTGAAGTATATTTCTGAGTGTGCCTGTAAAGACATTGCCAGAGAGAATTAATATGTGTGATAGTCAGTGGTACAGAAAGGTCTGAGCTAGTGCCACCCAAATAGGTCATGGGCAATAGGGTATTACATTAAATAAATGTGGAAAGAGAGAAAGCCAGCTAGTGTCTGCCTGTTCCATTGTTTCCAGAAACTATGCCCATGGCTGTCATTAACATGTATAGACCTCAATGTCCAGCTTCTTCTTCAGCTTTTCAACATAGTTTTATAGCAGTGACTTTCAGGGGGCTTCTAGGTCTTCGAACTGACCATTAACTGGCTACACCCTAGTATACTAACTAAAAGTCATTGTATGACTTTTCCTTTGAAGATGCAAATAAATGTTTACTCCAGGTAAAGACGATGCTCACAAACCAAAGGCAGGATTGTGTCCAAGTCCAGCTTAGTGAATGATTAAGTTTGGAAGGGAAGAATGTCAGGAGCAAGAGAGCCTGAAGATAAGCTGGATCACTAGTATATGTCCTGGGAATCTTATATGCAGTTACATCACTGAGAAATCCCATCAACAACATGGGATTGCATAAAAAAATTCACCACTTAAGAATATCTTCGCAATAATTTGAAGCCTCTCTGCAATAGACACTTTTAACCTGGAGACCTAGGACTCACAGTTGGCCATATCACAATGCAGATCCTTAGCAGTCCTCTTCCTGAGTAGCTCCTTCATTGTATAAAGATTCTCAATTCCAGGCTAGCCAGATCACAATAATATGAAAATGCTCAAGAATATCCACACTAGATGACCTAATTTCAAAGTATTACCATCATTTACAAAGGTTTGCTGGGATGTGGGGACCCACTTTACTTAGAAATAGAGTTGACCAAGCCATGCCATGTGTGACCTTGACTGAGGGGCAGCAAATGAGCAGCAGATTTATAGGTTAGAAAGAAAGGTTTCTCACTGTCTCTCATAGGTAAGCAGCCATCACTTTTCTCTGCCTCCAGCACCTCACAAAACTACTCCTGACTTCATCTATAATGTGCCGCTGATAGAACTCAGAGACCATTGAGTTCTGCTGAAAAACAATCCCTCGTGCAAAATATTGGCACAGGAAATGGATGTGCCTTAGGCTATCCTGAAGGCAGGAAGAGAAGGCTGTCTTTATACATTCCAAGGGACACAACTTGAGAAGGACTCTGTAGGTTTCTGATTTCCCTAAACTTGTTGCTGTATCCTCTCAACTCCAGCCATCCATTCCCATGTATCTGGCTCTGGTCTCTTCCTAAACTCTTTGATTTTACATAGAAATATGGCTAGACTTTTTATATAATTTAAACATATTCTCAGGGAGATATGTCCAACACCCAAACTATGAGATGGCCCGTCCCCATTTCCCATTGACATAAAATATTTTCATGGCACTCTCTCCCATTTCTCAATCTTTCCTCATCAAGAAATATAAAGATGAACATTGTCCTCTTTGTCTCTTCACACAGTCCTGACCCAAGCTTTTCAAGGTAATCTACTTTCTAATGTCAATTACAATGAAATCTGAATAAAAACAATGGCTGATCGGGAAGCCCACCAGGTACAGAGCACTCTGCTAATCCCATACATTCATGTTCATGTTTTGTAATGTGCACAATATCTGCAAGATATCGCTGTTATCACTCCCACTTTGCATGTTAGGAGTTCACTTAACATCACAAATAACAGCTAGAGCCTATTATTTTTCTAAGCGTATCCATTCCAATAGAGTCAAGGCTCATTCCCCTCTGGGCTCTTTCTTCTGTGGTCCAAAAGCATCCAACTCACCCAGTTTGGAGTTCAGGCCCAGTAGTATCATTCAAAGGCATCGACCCCTTCACAGGGGAAGGTGGCCTTTGCTACTAGAGAGCTATGTGTGTGTGTGTAGTGAAGCACATTTCTTATCATTATTTTTTTGAGCCAGTTTTTTTTTCATTTTTAATTATAGACTAGAGGTACTTTGTGTTCCATGAACAATCATCTTACTGACATGTCATTCTGAAGCTTGGCTTCCTTCACCCTGCCACATGCTGGTGTTGAAATACACCACCGAATAGAGTCATAATGAAGGGAGGCTGGGAAAGATTAAATTGGAATCTGAACTAATGCCAGCTAAGAGACCCTACCTCCACTTTATTATTATTATTACATTTAATAAACAATCATTCATGCTCCTAGGAAAGGGAGACAATCAAAGGCGCTGCAGGAGACCCATAAAGGAAATGCTTTAAACTTTGAGTAAAAACATGTTTGTTCAAACCCAGAGCTGGTCTTTTTATTATTATTCAAAACTAATGCAGTGAATTCTTGAGACCATAGAGGCACTGATAAAGGTGGAGCTTGCGTTTTCAGGGGGTGAGGTCCAGGCATACCTCTCCTCTCCTCCTGCCAGAGTAGACTTTCTGGTTCCAAGGACAGAATCCATGCTTCCATGCAACATGATTACTACCTGACTGGATAAGCAAACTACTCTGTCTTCTAGGGACTTTTAAAATATTCTGATCTCCTATGAAGAAAGTGAGCAAATCCATCCATAACTAACAAGATTAGCTATATGCATGAGTACCTCAAAGAATAGATGTCACCCCAACTAAAAAAGGTAGAAATAAGCTTAGACATCAAAGCAAAATGTAGCTGAAGGTTAAGCTATTGTTGTTAAATCATTAATATGTCCGAGGAAATTGTACATGTGGGAAGACATTTATCTGTATGGAACATAGATTAAAAGACACCATGAGTCAAATGTACTGATAAGAGCACAAAGAGAGACTGGACCCAGCTCAGAAGCACCTAGAAATTGCTTCATCTGAGAGCCCTGACCAGACTAGCCCATGCTAGAGTTGTACCTTTTTTTTTCTTTTAGACAGTGCTGAGGATTGAACCCAGGGCCTTGCACATGTTAAAGAAACACAGTGTCAGAGAATTATATCTCCAGCTTCAAAACCTACATTTTCCCATCTCTATCTGGGGGATACAGATATTAAGCAAGATTCTGCACTCAACCAGAATGATCTGAAAAGATTTTATGATACGGCAACATACAAAGCTACAAGTAGTATGTAAAATCTTCATGGACTAATAACATTGTCTTCCTTCCCAGGAATGAAGGTAGGTGAGAATGAGAACTGGGGTAAACAGGGAAGAGTAGGGCCCACAAAGATGGCTTAGCTCAAAAAGCCCCTGCAGCCAAACCTGAAGATCTGAGTTCAGTCTCCTGGATCCACATGATTGGAGGGGAGAACTGAGTCTCTGTAAGTTGTCCTTTGACCTTTCTATATATGTCATGCATGTATATGACTACAGAAATTCATGCATGTACTTGTACAAAGACAAAGTGAATAACTAAAAATATAGTAAAAATAAAGTACTCCCTAAAATAAAAAGAGAGAGAGAGAGAGAGAGAGAGAGCGAGAGAGAGAGAGAGAGAGAGAGAGAGGAAAGAATGAAATGGAACATCCTGGAAATATAAACATCAACCCAGGCACAAAACCAAAATATGTTAGGGCAATGGTGGCACAGAACTTGTGGGCCAATATCTGATTTGACTTAAGGCCCAGTCCATAAGAGGGAACCCAAACCTGATACTGCTTGGTGACCAAGAACCATAGACCTAAGGTAAAACCAAACAGTACTTGATTCAAACACTATTTAAACTAATAACTGTATTATTCTGAATGACACTCAGATACACTCATAGATCAGTGCCTTATTCAGCCATTATCAGAGAACCTTCCTCCTACAGCCAGTAGGAACAAATACAGAGACCCACAGCCAAACATTGCACAGAGAGAGACCTTGGAATGTACAACTTTAAATGGGATGTCTCCATCAAATCTTTCCTCTCAGGGCTCAGTGAAACCAGTGGAAGAGGAGGCAGAAAGATTGTAAGAGCCAGAGGTGATGGAGGACACCAGGAGAACAGGGTCCACTAAATAAAATGAGCAAAGTTCATATAAACTCATGGAGACTGAAGCAGCAAGTCCAGGGAGAGGGTGTTAACCAGGTCCTCTGCATACACAAGACTTTAGGATTTTGATGGGACTCCTGAGTGTGCTAATGAACAGGTCTCTGAATCTTGTGACTTCTCTTAGGCTCTTTTCCCTCTGTTGGTTTCATATGATGGCTTTCTTTTATCTTATTACATTTTATTTTGTTATGTTTTGTTGTTGTCTTTTAGAAGTCCATTGTTTTCTAAGAAGACACAGAAAAGGAGTAGATCTGGATGGAAGGGGAGGTGAAGAGAAACTGGGAGGAGTAGAGGGAGTGGAAACCGTAATCAGGATATATTGTACGAGAAAATAAAAACTATTTTTAGTAAGAGGATGGGAAGATAATATGGGCAAAGCTAATTGTACTTGGTGAGTTTACATTTGAAAAAGAGAACACAGACTTGGGTGGGTAGAGAATGCAAGTGAGTTTGGTAGGTATTAGGTAACTATTATTTAAATACATTATATGAAATTCTTCAATAACTAGTAAAATAAAATAACAAAAAAGAAATTGCATGCAATCTTCTACCTAGGGAAACAGCTCAGATGACCTGGTAGGGAGGGAGCCAAAGAAATAACTAACCAAGCGATGCCCTCTTCTCTCTCTCTCTGATCACCTAGTGAAGAGATAAAGCCAGAGGAAGAGAAAACACTTTGATAAAAATCCATATAAGCCATATCGTAAAACATAGAAGACTGGAGAGAGTATTTAGAAGGATGATGTCTAGTCCAGCACTGTAACAGGGAAGCCTATCACATGCTTTGATGTTAATTCAACATTCTGTTCCAATCCTGGTGCTGTCATTTATAGCCCCATGGCTATTATTGATTTGCTTTACTTCTTTAGACTTTAGTTCTTCTACCAGCAAAGTGAAGCTAATATTATCTACCTTGTAGAATCACTACATGGATAGAAATACTGTGAGTCCTTATTTCACATGCTCCCAATTTACTGGTTTGGCCCTGTCACTGTTGCAGCCACTAGGTATACAGAGAGAAAAACATCAAGTCACCTAGGCCAAGCTTCACCCTTCTACCATCTGTGGAGCCCCTCCCCCTTCACTGTAGGATACCTACAGTGGCCCTCACATATCCTGGCACATGAACCCATGAAGCTAGAAGGAAACAAACCCATGAAGCCAGAAGGAATCAATGTCAGTGGTGATAATATATTACCAGTCTTATATTAAAAATAGGAGGTTAAAAAATGTTCATGAGGACCTGAATTTAATCCCCAGTACCCACATTAAAAAATTAGTGCACGAGGACAGTTATTCTAGGCTCCTTTCTGCAAGTATAACAGGGCATCATTAATAATGTCAGGGATTGGTGCTTGCCTATGGGATGAGTTTACAGTTGGGCCCATTATTGGTTGCACTTTCCTTTGATCCCTGCTCCGTCCCTGCATTTCTTTTAGACCAGATAAAATTTGGGTCAAAAATTTTGTCAGTGCTCTTATTCCTCTACTAGGGGTCCTGGCTGGCTACATTAAGTGGCCTCTTCCGGTTCCATGTACCCATTGTTAGACATCTCAGCCAAGGTCACCCAAATTGACTTTTGGGAGCCTTCGAATCCGCCCCCACACTTCCAGCCTCCTGTCTCTGGGCCTTCCTAGAGATTCCCTCCACCCTCCTATTCCCCACCCACCACCCCTGGCAGTTGCAGATTAGCATTAATTGTCCTAGACCTCTGGGCCTCTCTCACCTCACTTAATCCTGCCTCCCAAACCCTCTTCCTCTCCTCTTCCCACTCATTCCCTCTCTCCCTCTGCCTTTGATGACTATTTTGCTTCCCCTTCTAAGAGTCTCTATCCAGTAGCAGACTGAAACAGGTACAGCCAAACATTGAACAGAGGTCAAGGACTCTTATGGAAGTGTTGGGTGAAGGATCGAAGGCCCTAAAGGGGAAGGGTACCCCACAGGAAGACAAAAAATCTACAAACCTGGACTCCTGAGAGCTCTCAGAGACCGAACCACCAAACAAAGATCATAGAGGGGCTAGAAGGAGGCATGTAACACACAGGAAGCTTAGTCTTCATGGCTGCCTTGTCTGGCCTCAGTGAGAGAGGGTGTAACTAATCCTGCAGAGACTTGTTTTGCCATGGGGATTCCTGGGATGGGGGAGGAGGGGGAAGTAGGGTGACTGAACCTCTCAGAGGAGAAGGGGAGGGGCAATGGGGGAAAGGACTCTGTGAGGGAGGGACCTAGAGGGGAAGCAGAATTTGGGAAATTAATTAATTAATTAAAAAATAAAGATAAGGAAAATAAAATGACTTGTAATTTAACAAAAATAATGCTATGTGCCTGTAATTCTAGCACTGGGAAGGTAGAGAGAGGCTAATCCCTGGAGCATACTGGCTAGCAAGCCTATACAAATCAATGAGTTCCCAGCCTCTGTGACAGACTTTGTCTCTGGAAATCAATTGTAGCAAGAGTAACTAAGGAAGATGTTGCCGGCCAGTGGCAACAGTAAGAATGGGTTTTCTGGAATATGGAGTCAGGAGGAAATTGGCAAGCCATTTTTATGTTACCTTAACCACGTGGAAGGCTCTTAAAAATTAGACGAAGGAGGTGTGATCACTCAGCCATCTTTCATTTATTCCACCTTTCTTACAGGCCATCAGGTAGTAAATTGGAGGCAAAACCCCTCCCCCAAGTTTGTCAGCATGCCGGCCCAATCAGCAGCTCCTTTAGTCTCTTGAGGCGGGACTTCCAATGTAACTGGAACCAGGAGAGAGGCATGGCAAATAGCAGGAGGTGGGCAGAGAAGTGTGGTCATGAGAGGCTGGCAGGGTCTGAAGAATCAGACCTCAGGCGGGGGGGGGGTTACAGGAAGATACAAATATTGACCTCTGTCTAGTTCCATGAGGATGTATACATGTGTGTACATGCATGTACTTGGACACTGTGGGAGGTTTCACATTTCTTTTTTTTTTTTTTTTTTTTTTTTAGATTTATTTATTTTATTTATATGAGTACAGCTGTGTTCAGACACACCAGAATTGGGCATCGGAACCCGTTACAGATGGTTGTAATGTGATTGCTGGGAATTGAACTCAAGACCTCTGGAAGAGCAGTCAGTGGTCTTAACCACTTAGCCATCTCAGCAGCCCGAGAGGTCTCACATTTCTAAACACTCAGCCTGGCCTGAGCTGACACATCCTAACAGGATCACAGTCTGTGACTCTGATTCTCCAATTCTAGCCCAATCCCAGAAGACATCTGTCACTGTAAGAATGAAGGCCCACTTCCCTGGTAGGTCTACCTACTTATACAAGTCTCTCAGTTCTCCCTGCCTGGATTGCCAGAAAATGAGCCTTTTCTGTGGGGGCTATGAGGATTTGTTACAGTAAATTTTTAACCCAATTTACCCAGTCAATGAATTCACAACTCAATTAATTGGTATACAAGCTACTCGCCTAGACTGGTGAGATCTACCACTACACTGCTCTATTCCCATCTATTAGATCCCATATGACTTGCAATTTCTCCAAACCACTTGCTTCAGCTCCATCTTCCTTCTACCATGTCCTTCTCTGTCATTCTCTTCTCCAGTCCCCTCTCCCGTCTCTCTCTCCCTTTCTCCCCCAAACTTTTCAGCTCCTCCTGCTGTCCAATCATTGGCCTTAACCTTTATTTGAAAAGTTAATGTGGATGGGGAGTGGTGATGCTTGCCTTTAATCCCAGCACTTGGGAGGCAGAGGCAGGTGGATATCAGAGGTCTAGGTCAGCCTGATCTACAGAGTGAGTGAGTGAGTGAATTCCAGGACAGCCAGAGCTATACAGAGAAACTCTGTATTGAAAAAGAAAAAAGAAAAGAAAAAGAAAAAGAAAAGGCTAAGGTGGGAGAAGGTTCACGAGGCACCTGTATACTCAATTCACTCTGCAGTGCTTTCCAGGAGAGGAGAATTAGGATCCAAACAGAAGACCGGGGCTCTCCACAACAGTGAGAGACTTGCCATAGGAGTGAGCAGTATAAATTTCACAACATCCTCAGAGTGACCCAAGGCTCCCTCCAGAGCTTCTAGCTGTTCATGATCAGTCCCAACTTTGAAAGAGCATGTGATCATGGGAAGTGCTGGAACACAAACTTTTCCTGATGCCAACCATGTGTCAGGAATTTAGAAAGATAATTTTCATGATTTATGTTCTTTCTTTCTTTATATTTATTTATTTATTTATTTATTTATTTTGGTTTTTTTGAGACAGGGTTTCTCTGTGTCCCCCTGGCTGTCCTGGAACTCACTCTGTAGACCAGGCTGGCCTTGAACACAGAAATCTACCTGCCTCTGTTTCCCAAGTGCTGGGATTAAAGGTGTGTGCCACCACTGCCTGGCTATGATTTATTTTCATACCAATTCTACAACAATCTTGCACAGTATACAGCATTACCACCCTTAAAAAAAAAAGACACTAAGACTCCAACATTATGGAATATGCAAAAAAAGGGGGGAGGCAGATGAGAGGATGACAAGAAGGAAGATGAATCCATCTAACTCCAAAAGCAGAACTCCTTCCCCAACCCCCATTCAGAGTTAGATTAGTACTACAGCTATGTAGCTACACCTCACTGGAGTAATGAAGGATGCTGCAGAGATGAGTAAATAACAAGGTTTTCATTAATTCTGATTGAGTTCTAGTCAGCCTTCTTATTCCTCACTTAATGAGAAAAAGTGGACAGAGCTGTAGTCTGTGGAAATAATGGGGAAAAGGGACTTTCAGATCATGCACAACATAGATCCATAGAAGTCAGTTCTCAGGACCCTGTTGGTGGGGGAAGCATGCCCAAGCCATATGCATGTGACACCTTACCTGGCTTGCAGCAAACAAAGCTTAGTAAACTGCATTAATAACAGACACTGTTTAAGCATTTTTTTTCCTGTTCATTGTGGGAGGCCCAGTGTGACTGTGCTAAAGATCAAAATTGTTCTTTCTCTCCATTTGTCACATGCACTGTAGCTCATGGTTTTCCATCTGCATTTCCCCTTGTAAATTGGTGCAAGCACTATGATTTGGAAGCTGAGTGTAGAATGAGCTCCATGCTTATGTGACGTCACTTGACTCATGAAATCTATGCTGTATAAACATAAGATCCAGATGCTTTGCAGAACATGTATTTTTTTCCAGTACAGTAAAATGAAAATGACTCCTGCATTTCTCTTTTTAACACAGGCACTAGGAACCTTAGGAACAGATATTCAACTCACCAGTAATAAATACCCTAAATTTTCTAGTATCCGTCTAGACTTGAACACCCCATCCCACCTATGATTCTTGATTATTTTGTCTTGATTTAAAATTTTCATGGTCCAGGAACTTTTCTTTTACATGAAGTCAATTTTATTTTTCTTAGGCTTTGTAACATGAAACAAATAAATATTATATCATGTTTTTACACTCTTTTTCCCTTGTAATATGAGCTTATTGAGTTAGTCTCCAACTAACCTCTATGTTCATTTCAGCCCTTCAAATAGCATTGGGTACTTGGAATTAGACTCTGCCTTATGTTGTAAAGCAATGCAGCTGAGTAAATTAAGGAATTTACTGAAGACAATCGATAAAGCTGGAGATTATTCTGTTTTTAAGTTCAATTTAAAGTTCCAGCCTCACTGCAGGGAAAGAACGGGAAGCAAGCAGAGAGCCTTAGTTTTTCTGTTTCACAGCAAGGAGTTCCTCTGCTGCATTGCCTTTTCTGTGCCTCTTGCAGTTTTAGAGGATTTCATAAAATTTTGGAAACAGTGACTGGTGCCTGTCATTTCTGAGACAAGTTTTGCAAGCTCAGCCTTTCTGGTATTTTCTTTTTCATAAATGTGACTGACAGTTCAAAGTGGAGTACTCTCCAGGTCTCAGCCAACTCTTCCAATATCTCTCTTGTGTAATCCTTTTATGCCTGCTGTATATGGAAGATGACTCAACAGAAGATACCTCAGCAAACCTGTGACCTGCAGCCCAAGATTTCCAGTGATGCTGTCCAGAACAGAATGTGAGAGCCTTAAGGGCAACATGGTCAACGAAGACATAAGCTGACTCGTATCTATTTTGCAAAGTGATAGGACACATACGTCTTTGGAGTTTTCAGTAAAATAGGTGCAACATTTAGGTTGTTTCAAATGAGTTGTGTTTTAGAGCCCATATCTATAATGCAACTGCTTCATCCAGCATTGAGGGACCATATGGAAAAGGGCTTAACAAAGAGCTAAGAGCTGGGGGAGCAGGAAGTTTGATAGTCTGTCTCCTAGGTATGTCAGAAGCTACACCATAATGTCTCTTCAACATGACCTAAACACATGAAGATGACACCAATAGGCATACTAATATAGACAGGATAAAAGTCATGAAGCCTCACCTCCACACAAAGAACTACAGGTAAATAAGGGAGATTAAGAGCAAAAGCAACAGATGTCCCTAAGGAAGAGAATACCAATTACTTATCCAATCTCAACTGGTCAACTCCCAAAACAGAAGAGTGTGTATATCATTGTGATCTTTAGCACTGTCAGGCTAAGCTTCCCACAAATGAACAGAAAAAAATGTTAAAATAGTACATATACAAACACACATATACATACATTTATACATATGTATGTATATATATACATATGTATATGTGTGTATGTATATATGTGTGTGTATGTATATATATGTATATATATATACACATATATATATACATATATATATATTTCTTACTAGCCTCTTTGAAGAGGGTCTCCATGATACTTACTCCTTCAGTCTAAGAATGTGGCGTGTCTTTCTCAATGTTTATGAGTAATTACTTTTGATTATTGGAGGAGGGGATGAGTCATGAAACTATGGCAATAGCATTGTCCTTATTTATTTGATCTCCTTTATAAATATTATATATTTAATTTTGAGATAATTGCATCATTTATTCATTTCCATCTTCTCTCTCTAATACTTCCCATGTATTTTCCTTGTACTTTCTTAAGATCATGACCTCTTTTTTTTCAAGTGTGTGTGTGTGTGTGTGTGTGTGTGTGTGTATGTCTATGTCTGTGCAACCCTAAACATATTAACTTTGTCTGTGTAAAATTATTTGTGTATATACAAACATATGTATGTATACATACATGCATATATATGCATATGTGTATGTATATGTATATACACAGGAAGTAGTGAGGGAAGGAATAAAGGTGATAAATAGAGGTAGATAATTTGTGTAACATTATTTGTATGTATACAAATATGTGTGTGTGTTTGTGTGTGTGTAGGAAGGAGTGAAGGAAGGGATAGATAGATAGATAGATAGATAGATAGATAGATAGATAGACAGATGTGTGTAAAAGTAATAATTAAAAGGGTAGGTAGAGCATGGGAGGATGTAGAGTAGGAAGAGAATATGGGAATGATCTAGATGAAATGAATACTTACATATGAAATTTTAAAAAGTTTAATATACATATATGTTTGCATATTCATTATTGAAATGTACTAGTTTATCAATTTAGTATGTGGGAAACTTTGAATAAAGAAAATGACACACACACACACACACACACACAGATCCAAAAGAAATGTTTCAGATGCTTTGAAAGGATGAGCGCGAATTCTTCCATAATCTAAGACAAGGAAACCTTTTTCAATAAGACATATATTCTAATTTGCTAAGGAAAGAGGTTCATGTATTTGACCCTATTAAAATGAAAAAGATGACTGGAGAGCAGATTAAATACAATGAATTCCAAAAGCTAAATGATAAGAAACTTTGCAACTAATACAGCAAAGAGTAACGGTCCTTAATGTATATAAACTTCTAAAAATAGAGAATAAAAGTTCTTAGTAAAATTAAAGACACTAGCAACCAATTAAGAGGAAATGTATACTCTTTAAATTATGAAATAATCAGCCCCACTCATATTGAGACATGAAGATAAAACTACATGTTTAACATTTCTCAACCTAACTGACAAGGTTTCAAAGTTCATGGATAAGATATCTATATAAAAATAGATGTTTTTACAAATTGTTATAGGAATGCCAAATTGGTGTGGGACCTAAAGGGTATCCAGTAAGGTAATTGAAAAATTCTGGTCACTTTTATCTTTTTGATTGCCAACACAGCAGTTGACACACTGGTAAAAATACAAGACAGTTCCATTTATTAACTACTTATGTATTGGAGCAAGACAAAAGAGGAAATCACGCAAATATGTAAGAGAAGAAAATAGATGAATAAGCTTCTATGGATCCATAGAACAGAGTGGCCCTATGGTTATTTTAACTTTAAAATGATATTTTCTATCTTTGTTTATTAAAAATATGAATCTTACAAATTAGAGGTCAACCATGTAGAAATGATCTCCATTACAGCCTAAACTATGGTCTCTCAATAACAGTTCTCATGGAAAAGAACCAGCACTCCTGGATTACAAGAAAGGAAAAAGCAAGTGAGTATCCCTTCCTACCTGGAAGAAAGTTAATGTTAAAAACAAACTAGCAACTCTGAAGGGTGAAGGGACCACCTTGGAGAAATTTCTTTGAGCCTTCAATATCAGGAGAAATCAATGGATTAAGACACTGAAAATATTATTATTAAAATATTATTTGGTTTTTATTTATTTTTATTTTCATGTGTGGTTGTTTGCCCACATGTATGTCTGTGCATCATGTGTATGTCTGGTGCCTGCTTAGGTAAGAAGATGGCATCATTTTCCCTGAAACTAGAGGTACATACAAGTTTCAAGCTACCATGTGATCACTGAGAATTGAACATAGATCTTCTTTAAGAACAGCCAATGAGTATTCTTATCTTCTGAGCCACTGTTGCAGCCCTAACTATTCTTAAATACAAGAGTCTTCTATAATTATAACAAATCCCATTTCAGTCAGTGTTTTAGCATATTAAGTATAACTCACGATTTTAAAAACTAGTGATTAAAAACTAATCAAGTACTTTCATATTTAAATTATGATTTTAGATAAGAAAATAGATGATGAGGGATAAGTCCCCTTAGTGGAAATCTTCCAAATAGTAAAAGAACAAACGAAGGAATGATGTCATTATAAAAGACCATTTTTCACAGCTTTAATAGAATAGTGGATTTAGGCATGGTCAATAATATCTACAAGTATCATAAAAGATGTATATTTCACATTTGAATTAGTTTGTCAACAAAATTAAAACTAAATTTTATATGCCTTTAGATTTACCATATATAAATACTGAAGATAAATATGCAGTTAGTCATATCCAGTCTGGAAGAAAGTCGACAGATCAAATAATGTAATTTTTTCAACTTATAACAGAAAGAGAAAAGATAGGAACACATAGATTAAAGCAGAGCAGCTAACTCTGGTGGCCAATGTGTCCACCATACAGCTTTTGTAATTAAAGGCTTCTGTAACTATTCATGTATTTTCTCTGCTTCTTTTGTGATGCAATGATTGAGTTGCTGTGACAAAA
>NW_022196915.1:23295102-23304866 GCF_008632895.1 Mastomys coucha
AAAAAAAGTTTTCCAACCCATTGATTAAAGTAGTTGTAAAGATATGGAAATAGTCTTATTACAGACTTTATTTTGAATTTTTATTTTTTTTAAAAAGAGACAAGGGAAGTTTGATAAAAGACTTGAGTTTGAATGGAGCAAAGGAATTTAGGTATCACCTGGAATACACAGCCACACCGTGACTGCTGATGGAAAACCCAAGGATGGAGGAGAGTGAGAAGTGACCTAAGAACCTAAGAACAATATGGGAGGATAGAAGCAAAGTTAGTCAACATCAGTCTGGAAACAGGAGCAAATAGTATTTATTTCAAGTGGCACTAAATTAATTAGCAACTAGACACACATGTGCACACACACACATACACACATACACACACACACACCACTTTTGAATTGGTCTGCTTAATAGTTTTGGTTTTCAAAGACAGACCTTGTCAAAAGTGAATACAAACAATGGAAACCTAACACAGAACTTTGCAGATAGCCCGAAGTAATAAAAGCCAAATAAATGAAGGACATTGCCTATATCAGAGAATAAGGTTTCTACTGGACAGCATTTGGACAAAATCTTCTCACAGTGACTGACTTCACAGTTAAAATTTAAGTACTTTCCCTTGAGGGACACTTGATCTTCTCTGTAGACATCCATATTAAAGCCAATGTTTGCTTCCATACTCCCAACCTGAACTTCCTCAGCAGATACTCAACCCAGAGCTCCCAGAACAACCAGTGCCCTAAAAAGCCAAAACAGAAACCAATTTGCAAGAGAATGGCTCTGCTTTGATGATTTCAGATCTCTTTTAATACCACCTTTGATGGGCTTCTTTCTGTCAGAGGATACAATATCACCTTCTCTAATTAACTCTGATATTTCCTTTGAGCCTTTTTTCTTAAGAAAATTCATGTTTAATTCAGAAGACCATCATTACCTTGATGAATGGTGAACCCGCACTAAGACACAGGCTTGAAGAATTGTTGTTAATTTAAAATGCTCACATCTTATAGCATGACCCAGGTCCTTCCTGTGGGAAGTTCCCTGAAAGAGAGGTGAAGTTAGTATGGACAGAAGCATGAGAAGGGAAAAGGAGGTTAATAAAAGCAGTAGTTTCCAGATCAAGATTTAGCCTGAAACTGTGGCATGGCTCATAAAACCATTGGTTATGCTATGTAGTGTGTCACAGATGGGTCCAAACTGAGCTGTAGCCACAGAACTGCACACAAGGTCTTCATCTATCATTTCTTTGCCTGGATAAATTGTTCTGAGAAGACAGTGATATATGGCTTAATATGTATAAAGTATTCAGTACTTCATAAGAGCACAAGGAATATCTCATGGGTCTTTGATCAAGTATATATTTTCCAACAAATCTTTTTTAAAGTTATTTAAACTATATTTTTTCATTTATGTGTGTGTGTGTGTGTGTGTGTGTGTGTGTGTGTGTGTGTACGTGTATACATATGCACAAAGGTAGAGGAGAAACTCCTGCTCTTCACTTCCAGCATGTGGTTCACAGGCACTGAACTCAGGTTATCAGGCTTGGTGACAAGTAACTTTAATGACTTAAGCTGTCTTGCTGGCCCTCAATTAAATTTTATGAACTCCTTCTGAGTATATGTAGAATGCCAACTTATTATAGAATACACCTGACACAAATTCAGTTTGTATCATGTTTGTGGGTATGCTCAATGTTACACACAGTGGGCAGCACCATAATAACCTTCAAATTAGATAAAGAAGAAAACTCAGTGATGGTCATAAGAAACTAGATAAGAAAAACCTTTCTTTGCCTCAGAATCGCGAGGCTCATTGTTTAGGCATTTTAGATACCATCTACTGGAATAACCTGAACATGCTAACTGCCCAGCAAAGACTGGATTAGACTCCCTTGGGAGGAGTTGTAGATGACTCTGAGGTTGTTTGACCAGCACATCATTAAGTTAGAAATGTTGTCACCTTGGAGTAATTCTTTTTAAGACTTATTGCAAGGGTCAAAATTTGTTTTTCCATTCACCAGGCAAAAAATGTCAAATAATTTTTATAGTACTGGAAGTGCATGTAGCTTTTCCAATCAGATTTATACAAGCATTTCCTTGGCCTGGGTCAAGCTTGGACCCTAGACCAGTATGTAGGGTTTGAGAGACACGTCCAGTGTTTCAGATTATGTTTAACCCTCTGGAGAAATTGTGCCTTTGTTCTCCAGAGCACGGATGTCCTTGAAGATGAGCATTGACATGAAGATTTAGAGGTAAGAGATCTTTGGTTAAGCACCCATCCTCTGTGCAATTGGAGCACCTATACTTTCTCCAGAAGTCCATCTTTCTTTGTCTATATATTATGTCTTTCAAGTCTTCAAATTAGGAATTACCATTCATTCCCCTTTGTCAGGAGATTTGGCCACATAACCAGTTGCCCAATCCATGTGTCCCGAAGATTTCTGGTATACAGAAGGGAAGTGGCCTTGATGTCTTCCCAGTACTGCTGGCCCCATGGACCAGGATTCAGATGTGATTTTACCAGCTGTTAATAAAATCAAGCTACCTCTCGTGTTTCTAGCCCCTTAGTTTCTACCTTACTACCAGGGATTGTATCAATCCTTGAGCAGTCTCTTCAAATTTTTAACCTATAATGAGCTGCGATTAGCCTCAGGTTATTTCCCATGAAGAGCTGACAAGTCAGTTCTCATACATTCTGTGCTTGAACAATCACCTACTGAGGATGTGTTGTTATACAAATGCATAAAAATTTTCAATTCAATTAACATTAAACCTCACTTAGCATATTGTATGAGAGATAGCCCAAACAGGTACATTCTTATTCTTGCACATGTAAGTATTTTTTTCCAAAAGTGCTTTGAAGCAAGGAGTAGCCTTGAGTCTTGCTTGGCTCGATTCTGTCTTCATCTGCATTATCACATGCTGGTTTGCCTGCAGTCTTGCAAACACCCCAGTTTCTGAAGCAAGCATTTTTCACAGCAGCTCATCACCATTTCACTGGAGAATACACAAAATCCACACAGGACAATGAGTCTGTTTCTTTCTATACCCCCTGTGGTTACATGATGAATTCTGCTGCTAACCAGCTGGCTGCAGTTCAAGTCAGATATGTTCCTCAAATAGCTCCATTCTATGAGGTTCACTTCTTCCATTTGTTCAGTTCCTACTTTTACATCATCTATAAATTCACCAGAGAGTGCCATCAGAGCTCTTCATGAAGTTATACATCTATCCATGTGATATTTCTGCAGCTCCATATTGCATATATCTATATATACATACATGTACAAACTTTGTAGATGGTAGTTACACATGTGTATATAGAGAGAGATGTGTGGATAGGTATATAAGTTGAGAGATACTTTTTAAAATATTTTGTATCTGAAAATGTCTTTCTACTCTTTTACTAGGTGTTGGGAAACTAAGTTTAGTTTAACAGTCTTAAATGTTAAAAAAGGAAAAAGTGTTCCATTTTCAATCCACCATAGACATGTCTCTATTGTATTCTGAATCTTATTGCTATTCAAGACAATAATGCAGCTGGAGCACTCTTTTTGGTGTGGAAACTTACTAGTACTTTTCTGTTATGTTCACCTCGACCAGCAGGCAAGAAAGATGCAACCTGAGCTCTTCTTTTTGCAGTTTATTTCAGGAACCTTTTAATAATGTTTCTCCCTCCTGCCTCCTGCTCTTCTTGCCTGCTTTTCCTACTTCTGGCTTCTGCTGCTCCTGCCTCTCTCCAGCCCTTACTTAAGCTCCGCCTTCCGGTCTCTGGGGAGCCATTACTTAAGCTCTGCCTTCTGGCCCACCCTCTCAAGCTTAGCCAATCTCAATGGGCCACGTGGCAAAAGTGGATAGGTCACCAGATGCGGAAGCAAGCAATGGCATCAAGCTTAGCCAAATAAGGGCTTTGTTTACGAGGCCGCTTGCTCTTCGGCTCGGCTCTCTACAGTTCCCCCTTTTAGTTTTTAAATGAAACAGGCAAGAGTAGAGGTCTGATCTCTGATGTTGGAAACAGGGACATTGTACTGATCCTCACTTAGGTGTCATCCACCCAAAAGAGTACCAGACCAGTCCAATACCTTTTTCTCAGAGGCAGGGTCTGGGGTACCAACCCGCATGTAATCAGACGTGTTCTTCTCGGGCCGCTAGAAGCTGACCCGGAGTGCAGTGCTTCGCCTTACAGCCTGAATGTGACAATCATTTTTGCATGACGTCAGCCATGCCTGGGGAGACTCTCCTGCCTCAGTGGCCATAAATGTTTGCACAATCATGGCTGCACTCCTTCTCTGAGTGAACCTGATCTTGTATATATGCCACAGGCCCACAAGGCAGACCAGCAATAGGAGGCCAACCAATCTAAAGGCAAAAATGGAACATCTAAACTTCTATTGGTACTAAAAAAGTGAGGAAACACTCGAGCATTATGTCATATCGGCATTGGTCTTGGAAACACCGACAGAATCTTCTATCTCGGCTCCGCTTGGCTCTCCACCAGGAACAGAAGAAGAAGGGTGCACAGGGCTCTCGGCACGATCTCTCTATTCTGCGTGGTACACTTCTGCGGCAGTCCTGTGGAAACACACAAACAGAGCCTCTTGCCCATGTCAATACCGGATCCGGGCCATGCCATGAACCTGTCAGAATATCTTTCCATTTCACAAATCCCTTCAAGGAACCTCTGCTGCACCGATGACGATCTGCAGCAGAAAGGCCATCTACATCATTTTCTTCTACCTTTAATTCAAGAACTGGCCTTTGATCTAAATCTAGAGACAAGAATGTCAAATCTGTTCTTGTTGAGCCAAACCCTCTTCTAGCTGTCAAGAGTGTGTCTGGCCCTCTCCAAGCTCTGGTCAGTGGGTCTCTCCACCTGACTCATTTAGCCCAGCAGACATGGGAAAAGGTATCAACAGATACAAAATTAACCATCCTGAGGGGAGTAACTATAGACTGAGGATTTGTTCTAAACAGTCGAATTGAAACATTTCTTCCCTTAAAGATACAATGTTGGTTCTGTTCTCCCTGCACTCCACATTCCTCCTTGTAAAAGGCCATCCATTTAAGGAACATGGGTGAGGGGAACACAGCCTTGATCATTTCCTTCCAATCTCTGAGGGTGATAGCCTGGTGGGCAAAGCCCTCAAGGATGATCTCTACCCAGGGTGAATGAGGGCCATCCTCTGCCACTGCTTTCTTTAGTTCCCTAAGGTCTTGGGCTTCCCAGGGATACCAAGCTTAGCCAAATAAGGGCTTTGTTTACGAGGCCGCTCACTCTCGGGGCTCAGCTCTCTACACTTTTCTATGTAAACACTAATGGAATTGTAATTATTTCTTTAAAGGTATATCTATGAATACTTTTCCAGAATATGTGTTCATGGGAGTTTGATCTTTTTATGGAAAATACTGATTCCTATAAAGTAATTTTTGAGATTGTAATATACTCACATCATTTTCCTCTTCACTTGTTATCCTCAAATCCTCCTATATACCTCTCTTTTCTCTTTCGAATCCATAGACTCTTTTTTGATTGATTGATTGATTGATTGATTGATGTGTGTATATGTGTGTGCATGTGTGCATGTGTGCATGCATTCTTGTGTGTGTGTTCCTAAAACATAAATGCTCACTGTGTATAGTGTGTCTTGTATAAATATGTTTTCAGGGCTCAACCTTTGGCCTCAGATAACCAATTGGTGCCCTCTTCCCTGGGAAGGCCCCTGCTCTCAGCATCCCTTAGCTGACTGCGGTTCTTTGCACAGTATTGAGGCTTCCTGGGATTGCTTCTATTCATGTTAGTATCTCTATTGGCATCTTCATTGTTCAGCTCCTGTTTAGAAAGCAGTGTTGGCAAGCCTTTCTCATATAAAAGCAAATTTTGGAATTTCTTAATTCGGGAAATTTCTCTTCTACTAGGCTTTTAAGTATACTTTTATTTTTAAAGATTTTTGTTCTTTGAGAAACTACCTACACTCCATTTTCTGACCTTCCTCTTTAGAGTTGTTGTAATACCCACAGACAACAAATATAGATGGACTGTGATATATTTATTCACTTAGGAGATAGTAAATATATCTTCCAGAATTATATGTTACAGTCCATGGTGATAAACACAGCTTTTGTTTACTTCTCTGGTAAGCATATCTCTCCCAAATATACCTATCATAAACATATTTATCATATAGATTTTTCTCTTTTCTTCAGATAATCTAGACAATAAAATCCAGGAGTTTTTACCTTCCATGATGAACTGTGTTCTTCGGACATGTCCAGAACCTTGTCATACAAAACTGCCTTATAATGGCTCAAGAGATAGCTCAGCAGTTAAGAGCACTGGCTATTCTTCCAGAGGACTGAGATTCAGTTCCCAGCATCTACATGGCAGCTCGCAAACTGTGTAATTCCAGTTCCAGGGGTTCCAATACCCTCACACAGACATACTTGCAGGCAAACAGCACCAACAACACCAACACCAACCAAACAAACAAACAAATAAAAAAAAACAAAATCAAAACAAAATGAAAAATGCACAAAAAATAAAAATCAATTAAAAATTAAAAAGCACTACACAGAGAAACACTATTTCATAAAACAAAACAGAACAAAACAAAACCCAGCCTTGACTTATAAACTAAATTCTAAAATTTGTCTCCCATAAATGACTAATGAACAGGGGTACTTCTAACACAATTATCATAGATGGCATTTATTTGGTCTTCTCGATGTTTCCAAAATAATTTGATAAATTTTGTTAGTTGTAAAGATTATCAGAAGAATTCTATAGATTTAATGACATCACTTTCAAAATTACAAAGATTACTTTGGCAACAAATTAAGATATCCATAATAAAATTTATATAAGATCTCCAAGGGTTAAATACAAAAGCAAATATTGAAAAAGAACAGTGTCAAAAGTCTCATACTTCATGATTTCAAGATTTACTACAATGCTTTGTGTATTGGTCCAATTTGTTACTACAATAAAATATCAGAAATATGGCAACATTAGCAACATATGTATTCAACTTACCATTCTGAAGGGTCAAAGGCATAATTTCAGCTTTAGATAGGCACTAAAAGATGTATGATAAATCGTATAAAATGTTGGTCAGACATATAAGATGAAAAATCACATTGTCATATAGAGAACAGGGAAATGATTTAGGAACTGGCCTCACCTTGTAACATCTTAGTTACACAAAAACCAGCCAAAGAACCTCAAAAACTTCCAAGGGCAGTGCCTCCCAGGATCTAAGATCCTCCTTGTAGACTAAGCTCTGACCACCTTCTGACACCACCATACTGAGTTCAAGCTTCCCGTGTACGGATGCTTACATGACGTCTCCATTCCAACACAGAACACTACAAGAACCAATATAGTAAAGGCATCAGATCAAGTGGAATGGGATTTAAAAGCCCAGAAATAACCTTTCACATATATGGTCAAATGATTTCAGTAAGACTGCCAAGAAAACTTGTTGGGAAGAGAAAGTCATATGGACAAAATCTAGTAAGACAAAATCAAAGTCTGCAAAGAAAAATAACTAAGTACCAATTATTTTAGTCACTTTCTTTAAATCTTATATCCCAAATAGATTTAAAATTAATTTGGTACAACTTACTCCATAACTTCATCTCTTAATAAATGCTAAAGATTAATTAAATCAGGGTTTTTATAACAAATATATGCATCTCTGTTTTTATGACACCGTTATTGAAAATAGCCAAAAGTAGAAAGATACAAGTGAATACAGACAGATGAACAGATACACAAAATGTAGTAGAAGAGTATGATAAAAAAAATTTCCAGTCTTAAAGGAAGAATATTCTGGCATGTGTCACCAACATTAATAAACTTTAGTTACATAGTGCTTGTAATACAAAGTAATCAGAAAATGATGAATGCTATATAAGATTCAGGCATTACCTAAAGTAGTCAAACTCATTGAAACCAAAAGTACACTGGTAGTTGACAGTGATGGGCAATGACAGGGAGATGAGTTGCTTAATTTGAGGCAAAGTTTGTATTTTGCAAGATGGAGAGGGTATGGAGGTATGTTGCACAAACATAAATAAGCTTAATACTTATACATGGGAACATATGGGCCTATGGTAAATTCTAAGATAAATACATATATTTTATCATAATAAATAAAGAAGTTGAATTCACTGTCAATGCTTGATAATTGAGAGAATTTATATAAAATAAAGCCTATCTGTCAGTACTGGTCCATATTCAAAGATAGTGTCAGCTTGAAATGAATAGCAGCTGTCAGGCTTAGAGAAGACTCAAGAGTTGGTAAGCACCTAGAGCTCCTCTTTGCTACCTACACATCACTGACTCATTACCTGCCTAGACCCCTGAATCATTACAGTTTAAGATTCCTGATGTATAAAGAACATAGGAGGAGACAAGAATATTTGGCTTTGACCACCTGGAACCAGCCTCTTCACAGAGAGTTGACAGTAACTGCTGAGACATTTTAAAGTTTTGTTAAACTCAAAATAAGAACAAGGTGGCAGACAGTATAGGTGATGTGTAGAAACTCCTTATCTTTTATCAAGTTGGCACATCCTGAGGCCAAACATAGATGGGAATTTTTTAAAATAGTTTTCTTTGCTCTGTACATAGCAGAAATTCCCAGTGGATTTTGCCTTGCTGCCACAGTTATTGTCTTTTGAGTACATAGGCTGTGGGGTTGTGTTTCTACAATTGATATTTAAAGGGTTTTTTTTCCTTGCAAATTTTAATCCATTTTTTCTCTCAGTTGAGAGAATGCCTGGATCCTATTTTTGTTACCCAAATATGTTCTCAGTTTCCTAGGTTTATACTATAGATAATATTTTAAAGTAGTTTTCTAGACACTTGTTCAGTTTTGTGTGAAAGACTTAAGCAGATGGAACATCCCAGTATCCATTCCTCAGAGGCTTCATTCCAAAAGGACAGAGATCATGTAATGAGTGGCCTTTGGCCATAATTGTGTCACCACTTAGGAGACAATTCACCATAGTCTGAGTCCTTTCTTTTCTCTCCAAATTGTCCATCAGAGCCACATCAAATGATCCCATCTGCCCACTAAATTTTTCTGCTCTACAGTGTGGCATTCCTATCAAAGGCAGATTTTTTTTTTTTTTGTAATAACTTGCACCACTCCCTCTGTGCCTGTTCTATGGTGGGTAAGTCTGAAAATGGAAAGCAGTTGTGTGTAGCTGTGGCTAATGGAGTTTAGGGGAAAGTGTATAAAATTTAGACCCAAGAGTTAAGGGAAGCCACATGGAGGATCAGGCCAGGAAATATAGATTTTATCCTTTTAACCTGTATTTTAAAGGCTAGAAATATGTCTCCACTGTAATAAAGAAAACCTTTTAAAACCATCTTTGGACTTTTCTTAAATGTTAAAATAACCCTCAATTTTAATCTGTGATCATTCTTTCAGCCCAAAAGTTAGAGTTATGCTCGTATCTATTTCAAATTTTACTTAAAAGACAATATGTCTTGTTTCCCAGATACCTGGCTTTATCGGGCACTATAGTCTGTCCTAGAAAACCACACATCACTATTGAATCCTGATAGACTCTGTGTCATTGGCCATGCTACCACAAAGTCTACATAGTGCTAGAGACCTGGAAGTCATACACTAGCCACGAAGTTACCAAAGCCTCCCCACACCCTTGCTGTTAGAAAATAGTCACGAAGAAAGAAAATGGTGCCACGAGAGTGTAGCTTGATTCTCTCTCTCTCTCTCTCTCTCTCTCTCTCTCTCTCTCTC
>NW_022196915.1:23305184-23352579 GCF_008632895.1 Mastomys coucha
GAGAGACTATATGTTGAAAGCTTGGACCTAAGTGATGTAATAGCAGGTTGCTGATGGAATCTTTAAGAAGATATGGAACTGTAGTATCTATAGACAATGCATTATTCCTCAACTATAAATAAAATAAAAATCATAAGACTTGCAACTAAATAAATAGAACTTAAAAATATTATACTGAGGACACCCAACCCAAGAACGACAAACGATACTATTCTCTCTCATATGGGGTTCCTTCCTTTGAATCTTTTCGTTTGTGTGTATATAAGTTGGAGTACAAGTGTGTACTGGCTAGTTTTGTGTATCAACTTGACACAGGCTGGAGTTATCACAGAAGGGAGCTTCAGTTGGGGAAGTGCCTCCATGAGATCCATCTGTGGGGCATTTTCTCAATTGCCCCTTGTGGGTGGTGCCATCCCTGGGCTGGAGGTATTTTATTTACTTTCAGTTTTTACTAATTAAGTTAGCATACATACCAATGTGTTCAATTATGGCATTTACTGCATGTAGCTTTTTGCAACTTATTTTGTTTTGTTTTGTTTTTGTTTTTGTTTTTGTTTTTCTAGACAGGGTTTCTCTATGCAGCCCTGGCTGTCCTGGAACTCACTTTGTAGACCAGGCTGGCCTAGAACTCAGAAATCCACCTGCCTCTGTCTTTTTGCAACTTTGTTCTTCTTTCTTCTACACTTCTCTACCCTTTTTCCACCATTTCAAACCCCTAACACTAGTTAGGAGAGAAACAAGTATACAAGGGAAAGGGTCAAAACTATGATTAGATGACTCCCGGCTGATTAGGGGCATCAAGTTCCTCGAGGCAAGTTTGATATTCACCATCAGAATATCAGTTTTCTTCTCCTCATTTCCTTGAGCATGACTACCTAATAAACTAGAACCAACAGCAGCCAAACAACAACACACCACCACTCATACAACTACAACAAAAACAACAACAACAAGAATAACCCTACTTCTCAGTGCCTTAGAGTTTAAGTACCCTCTGAAAAGTCCTCAGAATTCTAAATGCCACACGATTGCAGAAAGTATCTGTAGCTGGTAAAATCATACCCCTGCTAGAGTGCAAGACAAATCATAGTCAGCTGTTGTGGATAGTCTGAAGCAGTCCCTTATCCCATACTTAGGATTAAACAAAAACATACTCTTATAATATTTCTTTTTTTTAAGAAATCCAAATTCTTCAAGTTTCTCTCCATTTAGTTTGATGTTGGCTACTGGTTTTCTGTATATTGCTTTTGCTATGTTTAAGTATGGGCCTTGAATTCCTGATCTTTCCAAGACTTTTATCATGAAGGGATGTTGGATTTTGTCAAATGCTTTCTCAGCATCTAATGAGATTATCATATGGTTTTTGTCCTTGAGTTTGTTTATGTAGTAAATTACGTTGATGAATTTCCGTATATTGAACCATCCCCGCATCCCTGGGATGAAGCCTACTTGATCATGGTGAATGATCGTTTTGATGTGTTCTTTGATTCGATTTGCAAGAATTTTATTGAGTATTTTTGCATCTATATTCATAAGGGAAATTGGTCTGAAGTTTTCTTTCTTCGTTAGGTCTTTGTGTAATTTAGGTATCAGAGTAATTGTGGTTTCATAGAACGAATTGGGTAGAGTACCTTCTGTTTCAATTTTGTGGAATAATTTGAGGAGTATTGGTATTAGGTCTTCTTTGAAGGTTTGATAAAACTCTGCACTAAAACCATCTGGTCCTGGGCTTTTTTTGGTTGGGAGACTATTAATGACTGTTTCTATTTCATTAGCAGATATGGGACTGTTGATCTGATCTTAATTTAACTTTGGTACCTGGTATCTATCTAGAAAATTGTCCATTTCATCCAGGTATTCCAGTTTTGTTGAGTATAGGCTTTTGTAGTAGGATCTCATGGTTTTTTGGATTTCCTCAGTGTCTGTTGTTATGTCTCCCTTTTCATTTATGAGGCTGCCCACTCTCTCCCTATTTATTCACTATTGTACTTGAGGTCATAGCCAGAGGAATTAGACAACAAAAGGAGATCAAAGGGGTACGAATTAGAAAGAAAGAATTCAAATTATCACTATTTGCTGATGATATGATAGTATACTTAAGTGACCCCAAAAATTCCACCAGAGAGCTCCTAAACCTGATAAACAACTTCAGCAAAGTAGCTGGATATAAAATTAACTCAAGCAAATCAGAGGCCTTCCTATACACAAAGGATAAACAGGCAGAGAAAGAAATTAGGGAAATAACATCCTTCACAATTGTTACAAATAATATGAAATACCTTGGCGTAACTCTAACTAAGCAAGTAGAATATCTGTTTGACAAGAACTTCAAGTCTCTGAAGAAGGAAACTGAAGAAGTTCTCAGAAGATGGAAAGATCTCCCATGCTTATGGATTGGCAGGATTAATATAGTAAAAATGGCCATCTTGCTGAAGGCAATCTACAGATTCAATGCAATCCCCATCAAAATTCCAACTCAATTCTTCAAAATTGGAAAGCAATTTGCAAATTCATCTGGAATAACAAAAAAACCTAGGATAGCAAAAACTATTGTCAACAGTAAAGGAACCTCTAGTGGAATCACCATCCCTAAACTTAAGCTGTACTTCAGAGCAATTGTGATAAAAACTGCATGGTATTGGTACACTGACAGGCAGGTAGTTCAATGGAATAGAATTGAAGACCCAGAAATACCCACAAATGAACCCACACACCTATGGACACTTGATCTTTGAAAAAGGAGCTAAAACCCTCCAGTGGAAAAAAGACAGCATTTTCAACAAATGGTGCTGGCTCAACTGGTGGTTAGCATGTAGAAGAATGCAAATTGATCCATTCCTATATCCTTTGTACAAAGCTCAAATCCAAGTGGATCAGGGACCTCCACATCAAACCAGATACACTGAAACTAATAGAAAAGAAAGTGGGGAAGAGCCTTAAGCACATAGGCACAGGGGAAATTTTCCTGAACAGAACATCAATAGCTTATGCTCTAAGATCAAGAGTTGACAAATTGGACCTCATAAAGTTGCAAAGCTTCTGTAAGGCAAAAGACACTATCAATAGGATAAAATGGCAACCAATAAATTGGGAAAAGATCTTTATCAATTCTATATCTGATAGAGGGCTAATATCCAATATATACAAAGAACTCAAGAAGTTAGACTCCAGAGAACCAAATAACCCTATTAAAAATGGAATACAGAGCTAAACAAACAATTCTCAACTGATAAATACTGAATGGCTGAGAAGCACCTAAAGAAATGTTCAACATCCTTAGTCATCAGAGAAATGCAAATCAAAACAACCTTGAGATTCCACCTCACACCAGTAAGAATGGCTAGGATAAAAAACTCAGGTGACAGCAGATGCTAGAGAGGTTTTGGAGAAAGAGAAATACTCTTTCATTGCTGGTGGGATTGCAAGCTGGTACAACCACTCTGGAAATCAGTTTGGCGGTTCCTCAGGAAATTGGACATAATTCTAACAGAGGACCCAGCTATACCACTCCTGGGTATATACCCAGAAGATGCTTCAACATGTAATAAGGGCACATGCTCCACCATGTTCATAGCAGCCTTATTTATAATAGCCAGAAACTGGAAACAACCCAGATGTCCCTCAACAGAGGAATGGATACAGAAATTGTGGTACATCTACACAATGGAGTACTACTCAGCTATTAAAAACAGTGAATTTGTGAAATTCTTTGGGAAATGAATGGATCTGGAGAAAATCATCCTGAGTGAGGTAACCCAATCACAAAAGAATACACATGGTATGCACTCTCTGATAAGTGGTTATTATTCCAGAAGTTCGGAATACCTGAAGTACAATCCCCAAACCACAATAAACTCAAGAAGAAGGAAGACCAAAATGTGGACACTTCATTTCTTCTTAAAAGGGGGAACAAAATACCCATGGAAGGAGTTACAGAGACTAACTATGGAGCAGAAACTGAAGGAAGGGCACTCCAGCCTCATATAGCTGTCTCCTGAGAGGCTCTGACAGTACCTGACTATTACAGAAGTAGAGGCTCACAGCCATCCATTGAACTGAGTACAGGGTCCCCAGTGAAGGGGTTAGAGAAAGGACCAAAAGAGCTGAAGGGTTTGCAGCCCCTTAGGAAAAACAATAATAAGAACTAACTAATACCCTCAGAGCTCCCAGGGACTAAACCACCAACCAAGGAATACAAATGGTGGGACTGATGGCTCTGGTAGCATGTGTATAGTAGAGGATGGCCAAGTCAGTCATCAATGGGAGGAGAACCCCTTGGCCCTGTGAAGGTTCTGTGCCCTAGTGTAGGGGAATACCAGGGCCAGTAAGCAGGGGAGGGTGGGGTGGCGAGCAGGGGGAGGGGGTAGGGAACAAAGGTTTGTTCTTGTTGTTGTTTTTTGGGTTTTTTTTTTTTTTTGTGGAGTGGAAACTGGGAAAGGAGAAATCATATGACATGTAAATAAAGAAAATATCTATTAAAAAAAAAGAAACCCAAATTCTCACTACATAACTCATTATACTTCATTATTCTTCCTTCATTCCCATTGAACTACCTCATTCACTGTCCCTTCACCCCACTGGGCATCCTCTTAATGCTAGTAGTTCCTAGTTCTGCTTTCATATCACATATACAACACTAACCTTTACCCTTCTTTTAAGAACTCTTTCATCCTTCTCATGATCCACTTTCTAAATTCATATATGCATATGTACCTATATACACATATAAATTCAAATGTAAGTTATGCATTGGAGTGATGTACAGCATCTGTTTTTCTGACCCTGGTTTATTTTGGATAGTATAATTCTCAGTTGCCTCTATTTTCCTGGAAATGTCAGGATTTCATTTTATTTGTGGCCATGCTCCTCTTTACTTTCCTGTTTTCTGCTCCATTCCAGCCTCATGCACCTACTTGCCTGATCAAACCATCCCTGCACCTTCCAAAATCCTCAGTCCTAGCCTGGGTTTCATACCCAGTCTCCCAACCCAGTATGGGAATCTTCACTTATTCTGTCACCAACTTAGAGCTGGACTTGGGTCAGGGTATACAACAGCCCAGCTGCCTTTTACAGTCCCAATGACTTTACTACTCATGCAGTATACAACTTGCAGGCCAGCTTGGTACATACTTGGCATATCCTGGTGAGTATGTCTGATTACATCCTGTCTGAGCCCTCCTCAACCTTCAGACTTGGCCAATGTAGGAAAAGCATGGTTCTAGCCCTGACTGGTGAACCCAACCTGCATCTTCCCAAACTCAGGTTTGGGTTAGATGGCATATCTAATGCCCTAGCCCAGCTGGATGTAGCTAAAACAGATACACAGCCAATGAAAGAAGTTCATATGCCCATGACTCAACACAAAATTATGAATAATTACAATCAATACTCAAGTCCACCAGCCCTACAGAAATGTTCTTTTATGGAAATTATTTAGATGCGTCTCAAGACACAGAATTTAAACTTCATCAAAGAACTTAAAGAAGACATAAACAAACAGGTCAATGAACTTAAAGAGAATAAACTTAAAGACAATGAATACCTGATTGATGTCCTAGAAACCCAAACATAAGAGTGATGGAAATGAGTGAGACAATCTAGGATTTGAAAACCAAATTCAATAAGGAGTAGGAATGCTAAGGAGAAATCAAGCTGAATGATTATGTAAATATAAAACTCATTAATCTAATTAGGAAACTTAGGAGACAGCCTCACACATAGAATAGATCAAATAGAAGATAGAATATTAAGACTTGAAGATAAAGGAGAGGAATTAGAGAACACAAGCAAAGAATATTAAACTGAAAAAGAACAGAAAGAAAGGAAGGAAGGAAGGAAGGAAGGAAGGAAGGAAGGAAGGAAGGAAGAAAGGAAGGAAGGAAGGAAGGAAAGAGAGAAGGAAGGAAGAGAAAAAGAAAGGAAAGTAAAGGAAAGAAAAAGGAAAAGGAAAAGGAGAGGAGAAGAGAGGAGAGGAGAGGAGAGGAGAGGAGAGGAGAGGAGAGGAGAGGAGAGGAGAGGAGCTCTTAGGAACAGTAGGACACCAAGGAAAGACTAAATCTAATTACAAGCATAAAGGAGAAAAATTCTAGGTTTCTGTGGAGCAGATGGCAAGCAGCCGGAGGAAAAGCAGAGTCACTGTTGAAAGGTAGGATACCTGAAATACAGACAGTCAAACTCTCATGCTTTGCAGGCCACAAGCCCAGTTGCAGGTCTGGTAGAACATTGATTCATGAAGAGAATGGGATAGCAGTGGGGAAATATCCTGTGTTGCTATATATAACTCATAGCATAGTACCTGGGCACCACCTTGAGAGGGAATCTTTTCTTAACAACTGAATATCTCATCACAAAATGTATGTCTGACCTGTCTCTTATTGTTGTGTTGTCAGTCCTTATCTCTACATTTTTCAGATAACTTGTAAAAATTATTTTTTGTATTTTTAAGATTATACTTGTTTCATTTGTTACACCTGTTCCTTTCTCCAAACCTCTCTATACATCCCTCTCTAATATTTCAAATTCATGGCCCCTTTTATTATTGTTATTATATACACATATCTGTATACATACACATATATATTCTTAAATACATAAATAAATACCTGTTCAGTCTGTATGTTACATGCACATACAAAACATGTGTGTGTGTGTATGTATGGCTTATAAATTTATTTGTAGATTTCTGAAGCTCTTGCCTTCTTTCTGCCTTTGGAATAGTTTGGTTTCTGAAACCCAAGTAGAGGCAGAATGAGAAAATCACCTTCATATGTGCTCAGTAACATGCATGCACTCATACACATATATCATATACATGGGACAATAATACTTAAAATAAATTTTAAAAATGATCAAAATAAAGAAACCCACATATGATTACAACACTCAAGACATGTAGCTCTGTTTCATTTGCTTGTTTATCCTCTTGTTTACTGAATCTTACCTGGCTATCTTCCTACTGGTGTCTTGTAAAGCAAATTCACCTATATGAAAATCCAGGACCCTCTAAATCTCTACAGGAAATAAGATAACATTAGACAGTTAAGAACCTGTGAAAAATCATGATTCACATTCCTGTGAACTTCCTCATAATATCTATAAGGGAAAATCTAGAGGGAAAGAATCATGGCAGACAATACTTGGTCCTGGGTGTTTATAAGATTAACAAGAGAGTCTCTCTAGTGACTGTCAGGTTACAAAGCAGGACCCAAATATGGGCAGTGCTACCAACAATATTCTAAGATGATGGCCCGAACCTGAACCAGGTCAAATTCTTACAGACTAAACAGGATTCTTATCTAGTAAAAAGAAATATCTGAGCATTCCTTGAAAATCCAGGAAGACTGGTTTCTGTTTGTTGGAAAAACCAGTGCTTCCTTTACTACCTCCAGCAGTCAACTACCTTCAGTGAGTAACCAAACTGCCTGCATCATCTCAAACCACCAACACTCTCAGGCATTCTGATCCAGAAACCTGCTACCTACCCTCAATAAAGTGACAGGTATTTACCCATTGAGCTCTCTATTCTCTGAGACATCAGGGCAGTTTGTCCCCCAATAAACTACATTTTCTTCCAATGAAATGGTCTCATTTGGTGGTTTCACTGTGCCTCCCTTACAGTGCTGAAGTCTTATTGTTCTTGTTTTAAATTTTCAGAAAAAAAAATATAAAACACTAGTTTCCCAGTGCATATCAGGAAGAATTTCTGAGCAAAAAGAGAGCTGGTACAATACAAGAGCAGTCACTCTGAAACCCCTGCAGAGCTTGTTAGAAATGCAGACTCTCAGGTGCTGCCCCAGATTGGGTTAGATTGAACCCTAATCTACGTCTCTAACAAGTTTCCCAGATAGTGTAAAATTATACACAAGTTAGACATTCACGTTAGAAATACAGGCACATTCTCATTTCTAACCAAGTCCCCAATGATGCTGATATCACTGGCACAAGGACAGCTTTGTCTAGCTATAATTTACATGGAAGGGCATGAAACTAATTTGCATACCTGTTTCCAATCACTTCCCATCAGTAACTCATATGTCAGTGCCAGGCCAGTTCAGTGTGGTCTCAAAAAAACACTTCTGCTCATAAATACAACATGATATGGAAGGGTCTGGAACATTGTACTTGGCAAATAACAGAGATTTGAATTCCCAAGTGAAGAGGCTGGAACAGTTGGAACATCAAACCATCCTGCCTGTGTGACTCATGTTCCTACATTCTACTGTAACTTTCATAGGCTGCCACTTCTTATGCTTTCTGGACAGTCTGTGTTGTCACTAGGTTGATTACCATCCTGAGCACTCATCACTGTGGAAGAAATTGATGGGAAGCACACTTTGCTATTAAAACAAGCAACATATTTTGTTTGTCTTTGACGATCAAGCAGTTTTCATAGCCATCCTCTACCAAAGAAATGCCTTTGCCTGGCTGGTCCTTAGTCTTTTCTGTGGTCACATACCTAAATGTCAATTTGGGATGCAAGCTAGACAAAGTAATATAACCAGAGATGAGTTACTTTAAAGGGTGAGCTTGTCTCTCAGATCCTTCAAGAAAGGGAGCTGAGGATAGGAGTTCCTCAAAGTATGAAAAGAGAAGATAGCTTTGTGTATCATTAGTTGGTCATTCCTGGTCATTTTCCAAACATTTCTATCTCTATGTATTTTATTACAGTTTTAAATATTTAATTTCTTATTTTGCATTCTTTTGAAATTCTATTACTATACATTTTGTATTCTCTGTTGCTTATTTTCTTTATGCCTTCTTGGTCACGTCTATAATCCCCCTTTTAACATTCACTTTGTTCTATATTATTATTTTGGTCTCCTGACCTTTAACATGTGTCATTTACTCTTCCTTCCTTAGATTGTTTGTCTTTGTTTCTCAGAATGGAATCAGTTGTCATTTTGCTAATTATTTTAATTTTTGTAGATTTTAATTCAATTTTATTGATTTTCTGTATGAGGCCAGGGCATTGGGGTGATGTGCATGCGTCACAGGACGTGAGTGGAGGTGACGGTGAACTTGCAGAAGTCAGCTCTCCCCATTTACCATGTGTGTTGTAGGGTTTCACTCAAATTGCCAGGTATGGTGTCTTCCTTTTAATATTTTAACTTTATTGTTTTTTCTTGGGTTTTTATTTTGACTTAAAAATGAATTTATAATCAAATGCTTGTTTAATTGTATTTACCAAGTTGGTAGAGGACTGTGTTCAGTTTTCTTTAGTTTTATGTTTTGAGATGTCTTTGTTCAATTAACAGTATTGGATTAGAGAGACTATGAGGAGTCTATGGAGGTGACCCTAGATGAGATTTCTACCAAAGGGGCACATAGAAGCTGAAGTGGCTATCTCTTGTAGACAGACAGGACCTCCAGGGGAGGGAAGAGGACATCAATCCACCCACAAAACCTTCAAGCAAAATTTGTCCTGCCTACAAGATGTGCAAGAGTAAAGATGGAATAGAGACTGAAGGAACAGCCAACCAATGACTGGCCCAGTTTGCAACCCACCCCATGTGAGAGAGCCATCTCCTAGCACTATTAATGATACTCTGCTATGCTAATAGACAAAATCCTAGCATAACTGTCTCCTGCGAGGCTTCATACAGTAGTGGATGGAAACAGATGCAGAGACACATAGTCAAACATCAGGCAGAGCTCAGGGAGTCTTGTAGAAGATTTGAGGATAGAATTGAGCTAGCCAGAGGGATCAAGGTCACCAAAAGAAAACCTACAAAGTCAAAAACCTGGACTGGCCAAGGGGGGCTGACAGAGACTGAACTAGCAACTAAAGATAACACAGGGACTGGACCTAGGCCCCCTACACATTTGTAGCAGATATGCAAGTTGGACTTCATGTGGGTCCCCTAACAATTGGAGCAGGGATCTGTCTCTGACTCTGTTGCCTATCATTGGATCACCTTCTTCCTTCTGGACTGCCTGGCTGGGTTTCAGCAGGAGAGGATTGCCTAGTCTTGCTGGGACTAGACTTCTGCAGGTGGGATGGTAGCCAAGGGGGTTTCCCTTTCTCTGAGGAAGAGAGAGGGTAATGAGAGGAAGGATTTGTAAGGATGAGACTGGGAAGAGAGGAGGGATGGTGGCTATGATCAGAATGTAAAGTAAATATATGCATGGTATATATGTATGTATGTATGTATGTATGTATGTATGTATGTATTTTAATTCTCACTTTCTGTGATCTTCATATTCTCCCTATGAGTTCTGCCTTCTATTTGCCTTCATTAAAATCTCTGTGCTATTTTTTTAAGTCAGCATTTGACACACTCCTTTATCGTAAAGCTATCCAATTTCTTAGTCTAAATATTTGTTTCTGTTTTAGTAGAGAGTAGAATTTCTTTGAAGATAGACTCATTAGTGGATAAGCTCAAAGGTCTTCACATTCTTCAGTCTTCTCTCTATAGGACTATTTCACACTGCCACCTGGTTCCTTCTTCATTTGTCACCCAGAGATGCCCATCTCTTATCAGTCACCTTTCCCTTCTCTCCCTCTCTGGTTCTGTATGGTTTAGTAACCAGTGTTCTAACTTAGGAAGATCCTTGCCTGATTCTATATTTTTTCTTACTTTATGGTGAAGCTGTCCTTCTGGAAAACTTATCAAAACATCTACAGAACATAAAAATAGAACTTCTACATTATATAGCCTAGTTATCCCTATTCTTGGCATTCAATGAAACAACTAAAACGTCCTTTTACACTGATAACTGCAATGCCAGTATTATTTAAGTGTTACTAACAATACCCAAAGCTATGGAATCAACTTCATATCTGCCAACAAATAAAGGATTAAAGAAACTGCAATATATAAGAACTAAATATATAACATATGCATATTTATGTATACAACAGACTATTATCTAGCCCTAAAATAAGATATTATTTGTCACAACATGGACATGATTGGAGGGCATTATGTCATGGGAAACAAGTCAGCATGGAAACAAAAATATTCCTTTAATATTGCTTGTATGAGGACTTTATAAAATTTTCAGATGTACAGAGGTAAAAGTAATTATTAAAGAAGCAATTATGTGAAGCAAATCAATAACTAGAGATGAAAGAATACGGAGTGAAACCATACAGAAGAAATATTTCTAGTAACCTAAAGTACAGTAAGAGATTTGTAGATGATAATATCCAATTAAGTTTGGAACTTGGGTTAAATGAATGGATTTTACCTGTTCTGGCCCACAAAAAAGAATAATTTAGATATGTTGAATACTTTGGTTTAATTTCACCAATTAGTAATCTTTTAACAATCTATATGCCTCCCATAACATCACAGTGTATATTTTAAATATGCACAATGTATTCCAGGTTTTTAAAAGTGTTATATGAAGCAAACATAGCACAATTGAAATCAATGCATTGATGTGCATTATCCTCAAATGTTGACATTTAAATGAGAAAATTCTGATTTGATGAATACAACTGCTGTCTTAAAATGTATAAAAACCCAAACAAATAAAAGTCAAAGTAAACAAAAGAAAGAAGGCAAAAAGGTGTTTGGATGAGACAATTGAAGTTAGTTAAGAACAACCAATAAAAACATCTTAAAACTTCCTAGTGATGTCAATAGAACTAACATCCACCACTGAGATGCCTTCGTAGGGAGGTACCACCAATAACCATTTCAGAAAACAGAGGAAGGACATTGGTCAGTTTGTACCTGGAATAAATAACTAGTAAATAAATATTGACAAGTCAAAGTCAGCAAGTCCAGTGACTTAGACAAAAGATTGACTTTTTTTTAGGGAGTTTTACTATAATGCCCTGGCTGGCCTTGAACTCACAGAGATCTACCTGCCTCTGCTTCCCAAATGCTAGGATTAAAGGCATTTATCCCCATGCCAGGCTAAGAAACATTTCTAGGGTGATGTAAGTCACCAAAACTCACGGAGAAAAAAATAACAACTCAGTTGAAAGACTCTGTATTAAGAAGATGAATTAATATTAAAAACTTTCATACACAGAAAATGCCACACATTGATGACTTTACTAACTTTATCAGACCTTCAATAAACAAATCCTACCAGTTCTGTACAGACTTTTACTGAAACTTAAAGAAAAGGGAAGACTTCCCAGCATCTTCAACAACTTCACCATTCTATATAGTCATCAAAACTATAGACGTTATAATTAAAACACAAATTTTAACCCAATACATCCAGTTCTGTTATTTACCAAACATTTAGCAAAGCACACACAACGATGCACAAACAGAAAATACTTTAGTAGCCATGTGACATTTATCCTCATGATGCAAGACCTCCTAGGTTTAATAGCATTCAGTGTCATTCAATAGCATAAGAGAATTCTAAAAATCATCTTAATAAATGGAGAAAAGACATTGGAAAATAATTAACATCTGTTCCTAAAAAGTTAGAGAGAAGACCAAACAGCACCCAGATACTTAAAGCTGGGCTAGAAAAAAATTAATTGTGTCAAAAGAGCAAGAGCCCTTTCTCAAACCCCCTACTCATGACTTCTTAACACACTGCTGGGATATTTTTGCCAATAAAATAAGCACTAAGAATGAATAAAGGCATGAGAACCAATAAGAAACAAAATTGCCTCTGTTTGTAAATCTCTTCTTTTAATCATTGTTAGGAGTCTGTAGATAGAGCAATATCTTAAGAAAAATAAACATCTTGAATAGAAATTGCAAGATAAAATTGTCTTTATTTACTAGTAATGTTGTTTCTGTTCTAGGACATCTATTACAAAACGCTGAGAACTAATGAGTCAAGCATTACAAGAAAACAAAATCACTTTCTAAAAGTCCCTGGTACTTTATGCTCCAGCAACAAAAAGTAGGTATTAAAATATAAATTATTTTAGAAATCATAAATTTGAAGTTATTAGGAACAATTTTTTAAAAATATCTTTAAAGCATATGCATGGAAAGTTATGATATATGGCCAAGTAAAACTAAAAATCTAAATAGTAGCATGTTATAGTATATCTTAGGTAGGATATTCAATAACTCCTAAGATGCCAACTTGCCCTGAACTAGTCCATAGATTCCATGTACTCCCTCAAAATCCTAGCAAGCTGTGAAGGAATTTAAATTGACAAATTGCTTTAAAAACTCATGTAAAAATTCACTAGGATAAACTACCCAAAAAAAATCTATTAAAAAGAGAAGAAACTTGGGCAAACACAGCTATACCAGTTATACCAGTGGATCTAGAAATAGAACCAACGTGGGTGTGGTTGTACATGCCTATAACCTTAGCACTCCAGAAAATGAGACAAGGGGATTGCTGTGGATTTGAGACTAGCCACATATCAAGAACATGGTTCAGAAAAACAAACAAACAAACGAAGAAAAAAACAAAACAAAAACAAAAACAAAAGCAAGATAGTAGAAACACATAAAAATACACCTTTGATAAAAATGACAAGAACAAACGGAGTTCCCTGATGACTGTGTATACAAGGAACAAATGGGGTGCCTGGATTACCCTGTGCACAAGAGAAGCAGGACGTGAGAAGGCAAATCCATTGCTATCACTTTGCATGAAAACTAACTTGGAACTTTTCACAAATCGGTGTCCAAAAGTACAAAAATTCTAAATAATATTAAAAACTTCTAAAAATGGAATTAGGTTTTTTTGTATTGGTCACTTACTGCCGGCCATGGGGCCTGCCCCAACTCTGACCCATAATTGTTCCTGTCTGAAGGAACTACAGGGATGGAAATGGAGAGGAGCCTGAGTAAAAGAAGGTCCAGTAATATGCCCAAAGTGGAATCCAGCTCAAGGGGAGGTCCCAAGGCCTCACACGATTACTGAGGCTATGGAGCACCCACAAAAAGGGGCCTATTATGACTGCCCCCCAAAAGACCCAACAAGCAGCTGAAAGACCCAGATGCAGATGTTTGCACCCAACCAATGAACAGAATCAGCTGATCCTGTTGTTGAATTAGAGAAGGCTGAAAGAAGCTGAGGAGAAGCATGATCTTGTAGGAGGATCAGCAGTCTCAATTAATCTGGACCCCCAAGATCTCTCAAACACTGGACCACCAAACAAATAGTATATACTAGCTGATATGAGGCCCTCAACACACATACATACCATAGAGGACTGCCGGGTCTGTGTTCATTCAGAGATGATGTACCTAACCCTCAAGAGACTGGAGGCCCCAGGGAGTTTAGAGGTCAGGTAAGGTGGAGGTGGGGTGGGAACATCCGTGTGAAGACAGGGGTGTTGGGAGGAGGTATGGGATGTGGAACAGTCAGAGGTTGAGGGGGGAAAGAGGATAAAACATGGAGTGTAAAAACTAAATTAATTTAAAACATAAAATTAATAATTAAAAAAAAAAGAATGGTTTGCATACCCAGAGAGAATTCATTGGAGAACACTAATTTTTCCTTTGTGAGCATCTGGTGATCAGGTAGGATCTAGGGGTAGTTAAAGGAAGAGAAAACATAATAAGAATAATATTGTATGAAAAAAAATGTAATTTTACAAAAAGAAAATTCTAAGGGAAATTTTAAAGGAAAGGGTTGTAAAATTGTCTTAGATACAATTCAAAATTAAAAGATAAGTTAGGCTTCATCAAAGTGGAAGCTTCTTTCTTATTAAAAAAGTCTCTTAAAATAATGAAAAGACAAACTACAGAATGGGAGACTTATTTTTACATTGTTTCTGACAAATAACTTGCAACCAAAGAATAACAAAATCAAAAAAAAGAAAAGCAGAGATAAAACATTTTTATAATGCACCAAATATGTGAATAGCTAGTTTAACAATAAATGAAGTACAATGACAAGTCCACAAATGTCAATCATTAGTCATTATTCAACATGGGTACTCATTAGGTAAACGTAAATCAAAGCGCAGTAAGATATCACTATACACCTATTAGAGAGACTGTAAAGCTGTCACCCGCAGCTACTATCAAGAGCCTATGACCAGCAGCATACTCACCCACTGCTGATGGTCAAATAAAATGGTCAAGCAATATGTGAGACTGTTTGACAGTTATATAACAGATTGAACGCATATCATTATTCAACTTCAAGATATTTGCTCAAAATTATTTTGAAAGTCCCTGCCTCAAAATATAAGGTGGAGAGCAATTGAGGAAAAGAAATGAAGTTGACCTCTGATCCCAGGTGTTAAATGTACAAGCAAACACATGTACACCCCTTCCACATCCACTGCATCCACACATAAAAATAAGTTAGTTTATAAACTTAAAATATATATCAAAATATAACAAATAAAATGAAAAATGTTTGAAAATATGATGTCACAAAAATGATATGGTAACTATAGTAAAATTCATTTTCAGGGAGACACAATGTGCTAGACACAATTAATGTAGATATGTACATATGGATATTCACTTAGCCTATATAAAATAAAAGTAATTTTCATAGAAATATAAGTAACATGCTGGTTTAAATCTATCTGTACTAACTGAACACAAATACCTAAACATAAAATACTACTACAACTATAATAATAAATGTTTAGAATTTGGAATGGATCAACCAAGCATTCCTTTAATTCCTAGTACTTTGCCTATTACCCTAGTTCTGGAAGCTGAGTTTGGATTTATGGGCAAAGAGGGTACATAATTCTTCCATAGTCCTGATGCTGCAGATATTGGAGGACCTCAGAAGAGGTCCTATGTTCTTGGATTCCTGAAAAAGGAAATAAAAAGGAACACACAGTTGCAGCAGGACCAGGGACCATAGCATGGCTTGGCTGGTTAAAGGTGTTTGCCAGCAAGCCTGAAGACCTCAGGTTGATCCCTGGACCCTATATGGCAGAAGGTGAGAACTATCCCAGGCAAGTTGTCTTCTGACATCCACAAGTATGCCATGGTATACACACGTATGAACTCATTCACAGGCATATACACTGCCATATACAAAGGTAAATAAAGAATCTATATTTTTTATTGATTTAAGTTTTATTGCATTATGATGAGAAAAGATATATAATTTCAATTTATCTGAATTTGTTAACACTGTTGTTAATTAAATCATTAAATTTAATGATTAACATTAAATCACATTCTTGTTTTCCTTTTGTACCCCAACTCCTCCCAGAGACCCCCTCCTTCAATACCTGCAATACCTCTTTTTGTCATGTGCTTTAAAATTTATAAAATATTATAACAATAAAAATGAGTTATAAAAGTTGTTTGATATAAAACAACAATCAATTTAACAGTCTTATGAAGATGCTTGTCTACAGCAGTACTGAAAATACATATGTTTTTCTCAATATAAATTTTAAATAACTCCAAACATATTAACTGCATATTTTAAAATAATACATCACTACTAGTATTTTTTAAATGAACATAAATATATAAAGTCATTTTATTTGTTTATTTGTTTATTTGTTTTGTATTTAGTAGAGCTTAAAATCTTGGCTCTTACTGTGGTACAAGCCCAAAACAAGAACAATTTTTAGACACTGGATTTCAACGTAATAAGGCTGTAATTCAATGACCCTCACATCACCAAAGGATTATACCTCCATCATAGCTAAGCTGAGAGTTGACAGTTCTGCTGCACCAGGGAATGAATTGTAGGCACAATTTTTAGTTACAGACTTCCTGCTATGGTCAAAGCTATTTGACTTGAGTGAGTATCTTTATACTCAGCCCACAGAGAACAGGTTACATTCATTTAAGAAATGGTGTGTGTATTACGATAGCCTATTCATAAAGTCATTCACCAACTGTTTCAATGAACAATGGTTCTGCTTGGAGGGTGGCACAGACATTAGGTGAAGGTAAGAATCTGGTTCATTGTCTGAGATAATTTGGAAAAGCATTCATTTCAGAGAAAGAGTAACTTATAAAGCCCTCTTCTTCAAACTTGATACAATAGTTACAAATGTCAAGCAAAGCATTCAGTCTCACTCTTTGTTGTTTTCTTACAAGCCCCTCCCAATTTAATTGTTTCCATTTCTTTTGGTTATATAAGTCCTTTAGAAATATGTAAGCTGTTCTGAAAACCATTCTATAGTGTAAAAACATGAAATAAACAATCCTACTAATAAAGAGGCTGAGATAGAAGAAGCAAGATTTCAAGACCATTATGTGGTACACAGCAAGACATTGTCATGTACAAACAAGCAGAAAGTGTATATGGATTATACAATATTGCACCTATTTCTCCAATTACCAAATTAGAGAGACCATTGGATGACAATCAACAAATTTCTGATTCCTCATATTTTTGGATTTCATTCACTTAGGATATGTTGGTAATGTTAATTTTCATATTAAGATATTAAGAAAAAGTAATTGTTACTTCCTGTTGTGTTTGTTGTAAAGGGTGGAATTAGGTTTGTGTGGATTTGTTGAAAGATTACTTTTTGCCTCTTCTAGGGTGTAGTTTTTCTCCTTATGTTGATGTTTTCCATCTATTATCCTTTGTAGGGCTGGATTTGTGGAAAGATATTGCGTAAATTTGGTTTTGTCATGGAATATCTTGATTTCTCCATCTATGGTAATTGAGAGTTTTGCTGGGTATAGTAGCCTGGGCTGGCATTTGTGTTCTTGTAGGGTCTGTACGACATCTGCCCAGTATTTTCTAGCTTTCATAGTCTTGGGTGAGAAGTCTGGTGTAATTCTGATAGGTCTGCCTTTATATGTTACTTGGCCTTTTTCCTTTACTGCTTTTAAAATAATTTCTTTGTTTAGTGCATTTGGTGTTTTTATTATTATGTGATGGGAGGAATTTCTTTTCTGGTACAGTCTATTTGGAGTTCTATAGGCTTCTTGTATGTTCATGGGCATCTCTTTCTTTAGGTTAGAGAACTAACTTTTCTTCTATAATTTTGTTGAAGATATTTACTGGCCCATTACATTGGGAGTCTTCACTCTCTTCTATACCTATTATCCTTAAGTTTGGTCTTCTCATTGTGACCTAGATTTCCTGGATGTTTTGTGTTAGGAGCGTTTTGGATTTTGCATTTTCTTTGACTGTTGTGTCAATGTTTTCTATGGTATCTTCTGCCCCTGAGATTCTCTCTTTTATCTCTTTTATTCTGTTGGTAAATCTTGCATCTATGACTCCTGATTCCTTTCCTAGGTTTTCTACATCCAGAGTTGTCTCTCTTTCTGATTTCTTTACTGTTTCTATTTCCATTTTTCGATTCTGGATGGTTTTGTTAATTTCCTTCACCTGTTTGATTGTGTTTTCCTGCAGTTCTTTAAAGGATTTTTGTGTTTCCTCTTGAAGGGCTTCTAGCTGTTTACCTGTGTTTTCCTGTATCTCTTTGAGGGAGTTATTTATGTCTTTCTTAAAGTCCTATATCATCACCATGAAAAGTGATTTTATATCTGAATCTTGCTTTTCCATTGTGATGCTGTGTCCAGGACTTGCTATGGTGGGAGAATTGGGTTCTGATGATGCCAAGTAACCTTGGTTTGTATTGCTTATTTTCTCCCCACTACCCCCAGCCATCTGGTTATCTCTAGTGCTACCTGCCCTTCTAAATATGACTGGAGCCTGTCTTTCCTATGATCCTGGTTGTGTCAGAACTCCTCAGAGTCAAGCTGTCTCAGTGATCCTGGGATTCTGGGACTCTGGGATACTGGGCTTGTTAGAGCGCCAGGGAGTGGAGCTTCCTCTGGGTGTTGTGGGACTGCCTGCAGAGTTTGTGCCCAAGGTGTGCTCAGGGCACCAGCCAATCCAAGCGGACTGGAAGCAATCGGAGCCACTGAGCTGGTGGAGTTCCTGTGTGCTTGGGTCCTGCTGGTCCCAGTTACTCCCAGTGTTGGGACAGATGTTGTGTCCTTCCCACCTCTGATCCTAGGTGTGTTCAAGCATCTGTATTTTTAAAGGATTGGAGCACAGAGATCATTTACCAATTCCAAAGCCCTGCTATACAAATACTTGGAGTTTCCTGTCATATAACACAGGTTTTGGGGGTTATATTTGCAAAGGGCAGGCTTTTTTTTTTTAGATGTGCAATCTGTTATACATAATTCTTTATACAAATTCATGCAGCAAATAGCTCGTTAACATCTTAAATCCTTACCTCCCCACCTAAAGGTGTCTCCCAGTACTGTCATGACTCACAGGTCAACCTTAGACACTCTAGAGTGTCTTTAGGCTGATGGTTAGATTTAGCCGTCTCAGGAGAGGGCTTCTGCCTTCCTCCTTACTAAACTATTTTCATAGGTCAAGTATATTGTGTAAGGCTGTCTGGACCTCACTCAGCCTCTTCTCCTGCCTCAATCCTAGTGCAGTACTAGCTTTCTTGTTTGTACAGAAGCAGGCACTGCTCAGGTGGGCTCTGCCTGTCCTCTTAAGACCTACCCAGCCTTCCAGCTCAGCCAGAACAAGAAGACAGTTCTTGTTTCACTGACGTATTGGTTTATTGACTCACTCACTTGCATTTACCTTACCAGTCTAAGGAAGCACACTGTGAGAACTGTTTCTGTCTCTACGGGAAATAATTACAAATATGACATTCATTTTTCATGGGTTCATATAGCTCTTGAACCCAGTTATGGAAAGCTTGTACTTACATGGGCTTTTCCTTTCTGTAGATAAAAATTAATTCCCATCAATTGTTAGGAACTTTATGTTCCTCCAGTTCCTCAGGGACCAAAATCAACAAGAACAAAAGTACCAAAACTATGAGAAAGGCCAGATGGGCACAAAGTCATCTGTGTTCGGGTACATTTTAAGAGAAGACACAATGTCTGCTCTGCTCAAGAAGAATAATAGCAAGGTATGGCATCTTTAACTTCCTTCTGGCTTGGTATTTAAGAGATAAAAAGGAACTCTTTTTTCAAAGTTCCTGTGTGTGTGTGTGTGTGAGTCAAAAGACCATAAGCTACTCCTTTGATTGATAAGATTCTTGAAATTAACACAGAAGAGTGTCAAATACAGTCAGAGAAAACAAGTGGAAGGCATTAGCAAGTTGTCTATAGCACAGCATCAAGTGCCCAGGGGCATGGTGGAAATACCTCTCCACTGGAGGATGGCAGAGCTGACTCGCAGGGGAGGAGCTGGCTCTGTCATTCATAGGACACTTGCAAGGGAGAAACACTTGGCAGATAGCTGTGTTTTTCAGAAAGACTGGTTGTTTTAGTAAATGATTCTTTTATGAAAAGCAATTATAGCTAGAAGGGGTATTTTGGGCTTACTATTACGGAAGTGGTGTGTATATCTTTTTTTCTTAAGAAAATTAAGAAATAAAATAATGGAAATGTCTCTCTTTGATCAGGAAATACAAGAGTGAAAATAGAGAATTTCCTTTCTAAACAGAATTGGCTTCTGGAATCTAAAGTACTTTGCTCGTCCAAGTCCTCTGTTGTAAGCTGCTTTTCTTTGCTGATAAGAAAAACTAGGAATTCAGAATATTCATGATTTAGGATGCTAAATAGAAACCTGCCCATGAACTGATCAGATTTAGTCCAGTAAGACAAACTAAAATATGATCCTGTGCCATTCAAAATGACACATTCCCTCAGTTCTGTTTTTTCTGTCATTCAATATAAAGAGATAATTATTTTCTTGTCAATTTTACTAATTGAGGCTGCTATATCTATTACAAATCTTTAATCTTCCAGTCATGAAAGAATCACCAGGAATCACAGAACGATTGTCACAGGAAACCCAGAGTGTGAATGCAGAAAGAGCCTGCTGTTTCCTCTCTCTTCTTCTATTTTACAGAGCCATTACCAGCACATTTTTCTGTCTCTCTTTCCTCTCAAGGTGTAGGAGGAGGTAGATGAGATTTTTCCTGTTAAGGACAGCTCTCAGGTATAAGAATTTACACTAACAGCAACATGCACCTTATCTATAGAGAAAGGCTAGAGCAAACATTATTTCATGAACTTGACTCATAATTACAGAAAATATGGATCTGATCTAATCACATCAAACCCTAAGTGCATGCCTTATTAGTGTTTTACATGAAGAAATGGACCAGATATGGGAAGCTATACTCAAAGATGAAGGATGCTCATGAGCCTCTGACATGAAGGATGTGATAAAGGCAGCTTTTTCACAACACTGATAATGCCAGCAAAGACAACTGCTGCGACTTCAGGTGGCCTACTCAAACGGTGCATGTCAGTGATAGAGTCACTTATCTTAAATAGACTGAACCTAGCTTGTCAGAGCTGAAATAGCGTATAGTTTATATAGAGAATGAAATGCCCAGGAATTTCTAAGTGGGCCAAAGTTTGATATTCACCAAGAATCTTGCTTTTCTGAAAATGTACTTGAAGACTGGTCTTTTCCTCTGGAGCCTTTGAATTGGGGATAAAATTAAAAAATGCCCTTTCAATATTGTACCTAAAGTATGCAAAATATACATACCTTAGCTGAAGAAAGAAATATTAAGACTCCATTGCCTTTACCTTCCAGATTGAAATGTTGAAATGTATAGTGTGTGAGAATACACACATACACACACACATTTAGTCAATAGATGTATCAAGTCTTTTGATTTTTTTCCTTTCCTTTTCAATACACTTGTGATCCAATAATGGACAATGCAAGTAAAAATCTCACAATGGCTTTTATGCTCTGGTAGATATAAGAGTGCTGAAGGGAGATAAACAACAAGCTATTAGATGAGTTAAGAGCATGGTAAATTGGATAGAGGCAATTTTTGTAGTTATAAAGGAAAGGTTGAGCAAGATATAAATTATCATGAATGCCTTCTGTGGAAGGGGGTGTTGGTGTCAGATGTTCATTAAATAGACACATTAAGCAGGGCACATTAAGAATTTTTCCACAAGGAGTGGGCCCCTGCACCTTGACTGGGCACCACAATGGAGCCAGAGTCCTCAGACCAGACCAATGACTCATTTCAATGAGCATTTGCAAGTAAAGATATGTGATCAGAGAGATATACTGTGGTACTGTGGGACACACTGTGACATACTACAGCTTTCAAGATGAGGTATTTCCTGTGCTTTGTTTTGCTGTTATTGTTGTTGCTTGTTGGTTTGTTTCTTTGTGTTTTATTTGGAGTGGAGGGGATGAGAATATGAACGAGAGTGGGATGCATGATGTAAAACTCACAACAAATCAATAAAAAGTTAAAGGAGGAGGAGGATAAGGGAGAGCAGGAAATTCCAAACCAGGGTTACATATTGAGTCTGCTAGTAAGGTCACCTGCTGCTGAGCTTGACAACCAGAGTTAATCCCCAAGACCCACAAGGTGAAAGGAAAGAACCAACTCCACAAACTTGTCATCTTAACTCATATGATGGATGGTGATGTGGAACTGTAAGGTAAAATAAATCCTTGTATCCCTCCACAAAAAGAGTGTTCCCCTAAGAGCCCCAGACAATTCAGAACAACACACATAAAAACAACAACAACAAAAAAAACCAAACAAACAAAAAACAAAATTCAAAGAAAAACAAATAAAACAAGCAAACAAACAAAACAAAACAAACAGACAAAAAACAAAGTCAACCATGAAAAACATTCTTTCAAGTTGTAGGGCAAAGATCCAAAAGACAGTATTCAAAAGACAATGCTGGCTACTGACCGCTGTTGAGCTTGGTTGCCTCCCAGAACTTGAAGGTAAGATCTTTTTTGCTGAAGACACCACAAACTTTGGATACAGTACTTGTAAAAACTGAGCAGAACTGACTTGACGCTATCTCTCTGAAGACTAATTCTGATAGTAATAGAAGGTGCTCTGCAAACTCCCAAAGGAAAAAATACTCAACATTCTCACCTATGTATAAAACTCACAAAGCTGTACAATGATCAATATAGAAAGATACCCCAAACATGCAATAATAGTACTTTTTTATCTTAGGGGTAACCAAAAGCTGTCCAGTTGGACTTAAGGCCCACTCAATAAGAGTGTATTTATGACTGACACTGCAAATCTGGCCTACCATCCCTGTCTGAAAACGTTCTAGTTCCTAGAGGAAAACTTACTCCTGCCATTTTCTTAAGCCAATATACCTTCTAGCTGTATTCTAAATATGTATTCCCATACTCACAGATGAGAACAATTTTTATCCCTCAAAGAAGCTTCTCTTAGTAGCAAGTAGAGATCAAAAGAAAAAGACACAAACAACTGGCCAAAATGCAGAAAGCAAGTCACTATAGAGTGTCCAATACCAATTGCCACATCTACAATGCAAATTCAAGACCTAACATTTAGAGAAAAATCACAGAAAAGGGGTCCGAGACTGTGAAGGCCATGGGACCCATGATGCCAGGTGAGGATAGTTTCTTCTAGATGTAACAGGAATGTTACACTCATGAAATCTCAACAATATGGTTGCCTACACAAGACCTCCAAAAAGACAACAGCAGCCAACACACCAATATGGGTGAGGGAAATTCACAAGGCTCTACCCCTAGGTGAAGAATCAATAGCTATTAAGAAAGAATTAGGTTTCTCCTATTTTTATAGTAGAATAGCAATGGAAAGGGCTTAAGGCCTAAGCCTGTGTGACATTCAAGAATAGCTCTACTCCTTTCCCTGAGATTAACAAATGAGACTATTTATAGTGACGATGCCCTGCCTTTCCACATCCAGGTGGCCCAAGCTTTACTTTAGCAACTAAAATTGTCAGGTGCATCAGAGGAAGTATCCTGTGATCTCAAGATACTTGAGCCCCCAAGCCCATCCCAAGTAGTCAGCCTTCAACATATGTATGTATGGGCAACACAATGTAGATTCAGTAGGGTTTGTGAATGTGAGTGTGTGTGTGTGTGTGTGTGTGTGTGTGTGTGTGTGTAACAGTAATAAATAATAAAAGAGAAGAGGTCATGAAATTCACACAAGAGAAGTTAGAAGGTAATGAAGAAAGATGAAATGTAATATAAAAATAGTATTTCTGCATGAGATTTTTCAAAACAAAAATAAAAATAAATCTTTACAAAAGAATATAACTGGAGAGTACAGGCCAGAGGGAAACAACGGAAGTAGGCATTCAGACAACTGGAGCAGAGCAAAAAATTAACAGTCCGGATACACTTGGTGTCGGTTGTGGAAAATATGGAGGCACAGCTCCACACTGCCACCTACAGCTTGGCCCAAGATATCCCTCAATTCTTTTAGTGACCCAGTTAAAACTAAGTGGCTTCAACACAGAACATCATTTCAGGGTGAGGCAGTATGAAGCAGAGTTGGAATTTATTAAAAAGAGATTTCAGAAAAGAGCAGGTCTCTGGTCTCCAAGAGTCAACAAGCAAAGATGGCAAATCAAGATACAATGGAACAAGGAAAAGACCCCCTACTGAGTCTAAAGAAAGCAGCCAATGAAGAATAAAAGAGTCCTAAGAGCAGGCAAAAGAGTCAGAGAAACACTGTTGCCACTATTAGGACTCCCACAAAATCACCAAGCTAAAAGCCCTAACATGGTCACAGAGGACCTGATGCAGATCCATACAGGTCCTGTGCTTATTGCTTCAGTCTCTGTGAAGGGGAATGGAACTGGGGGACAGGGGAGATGGGAGATCTGATGAATATGGAAAGAGGGAAAAATGTGGTCAGACACATTGTATGAGAAAAAAATCTATTTTCAATAAAAATACAAAATGATTTTTTTCAAAAGAGATTTCAACATATATTTTCATTTGTATTTTTCCATCAATTTCTTTATTTATATACTTTATAACCCAATATCAGCCCCCTCCTCCCAGTCCCCCCTCATACAACCCTGCTGAGAGGGGAGATCTATCCTGAGTACCAAACACACCCTGGTGCCTTGTCATTGCAGGAATAAGAACATCCTATCCTACTGAGACCAGACAAAGTAGCCCAGTTAGGAGAAAGGGATCCACAGGCCTCCAACAGTCAGGGATATACACTGCTACAATTATTGTGGGACCCACATCTACTATATATGTGGGGGGGCCTAGATCCAGGTATGTTTTTTAATTGATGATTCAGTCTCTGGGAGCCCCCAAGGGTCCAAATTTGTTGATTCTGTTGGTCTTCTTTTGGAGTCACTATCCCTTCCAGATCGTTTACTCCTTCTCCCAACTCTTTCAAACATTCAGCTCACTTTAAAGTTTGTCTGTGGATATCTGCATCTGTTTCAGTCAACTGCTGGGTGGAGCCTCTCAGAGAACAGTGATGCTAGGCTCCCATCTGCAAGCATAACAGAGTATCATGAATACTGTCAAGGATTGGCTCTCTCCCATGGAGTGGGTCTCAAGTTGGCTCAGTCATTGCTTGGCCATTCCCTCAGTCTCTACTTTCCATCTTTGTCCCTGTATTTCTTGTAGCTAGGAAAAATTTAGGGTAGAAGGTTGGGTTGGCATCCTTATTCCTCCACTGGGAGTCCTGCCTGACTACAGGAGGTGGCCATTCCAGGCTCCATGTTCTCCACTGCTAGGAGTCTCCACTAGAGTCCCCCTTGTATTTTAAACACTAAGGTTTAGAGGTAAAAGGAGGAGAGGAAGAGAGAATAAGGCACACCCAAGGGCTTGGGGCTTTGGTATAAGCTTCTCAAAAGTGGAAGAAGAGGGCAAGTTGCTTAAAGAGCCATATCAGACAGATTTTGGTGTTTTTGAAGTCAAAATGTTACTAAGGAATTCAGATGAGATAATGGGGTATTTCCTGGGGTCCACCTGACAGGATTACAATAGTTAAAAGTATAGCTCAGGCCATGGAGATGTGGAAAGGTTGGGTATCCTCTGCGTAAGCAGTCTCATTTGTGATCCTGAGACATTCTCACATGTCATGCAGGCTTTAGGCCTTAAGCCTGATATATTGCTATTTTAACGGAAGATGTTTATATATAAAAGGAACACCACTGCTATGTCATCAACCCCAGTGCTAAATGTTAATTGTGATGGACTCTGATTCTCAGCTGGCAAGAGGCTTCAAACAGGCTCCAGCATGAGGGGCCCATTTACCTTTCCATTTCTCTGTCATTTTCTCTCTCTCTTTTTATCCAGCCTCAGTAGGAATCAGTGTCCAGGCCAGAGGGGACAAAGGAACAGAGTGGAGACTTTGAATCCAAGTGGTTTGAGACACTGTCTTTCTGCTGCGAATGAAATTGTTCTGTTGCAGAGTAATCTGACTTAAGTGTTTATAATCACTTCAACTATAGTGTTGAACATTTTATAAAATGGTCAGGGCTGAGAGCAGTTAGAACATTGTGGGCATGATCCAGGTTGCATATGTGGATGGTTCGCTAGTGCTAACAGGAAGTGGTAGGAAGTACTGGATTTCAGCAGTGTTCTGAAGGGAGAGCAATCAATGTTTCCTGGCAGAATGGACTGTGTGTGAGAGAGACAGACAGAAAGCTAGATACTGTGGCTTCTTCCTTTGAGCAACTGGAAGAGCAGATTTGCTATCCGTTGGGAGGTAGAAAGTTACAGAAGGAGCAGGTGGGAAGGATCCTTCTGGTTTGGACCCCACTGAGTGTGAGAAGTCCAAGTACAGATGCTGAGCAGATTGCAGAATGTGTGAGTCCCCAATTCAGGAAAGAGGCAGCAGCAGAAATGAGCATGAGTGAGTTGTCAGGCTGAAGATGCCATCTAATGCAAGAGACTTAATTAAACAGTGAATGTGACAGCAGGGGATGAATTCAGCCCTGAGGCTGGGCCATTATAACATTCAAAGGTCAAGAGGGGATCAGGAACCAGGAAAGAAAACTGGGAACTGTAAAGGGTAGGAAAAATAAAACCCAAAACTGAAATAGTAAGCCAGCAAGACCCAATGGCACATCACTTTAATCCCAGCACAGTGAGACAGTGGCAGGGACAGGCAGAACTCTGAGTTCTATGGCAGACAGTGCTGCATAGTAAGGCCACGTTTCAACAAAGAGAAGAGAAGAGTGGACAGAAGAGGAGGGTAGAGGAGGGTAAGGGAGGGGAGGGAGGGGGAAGGAGAGGAGGAAGAGAAGAGAAGAGAGAAGAGAAGAGAAGAGAAGAGAAGAGAAGAGAAGAGAAGAGAAGAGAAGAGAAGAGAAGAGAAGAGACAACAACCTAAGTCATCCTAACTCATAAGCTGAGTGAATGAAAGGTATGAAGGAAGATGGAGATGACCAGGATGATGTCCAGCGCTTACTTCTTTGAGCAGACTACTGATTGTACTCTTTGGCCCTTACTTTGGTCTTGACTCAATTGCCCTAACCAGGAGCAGGACTTTGCATGGATAAGTCACAAAGCCCAAGGTATTTCTATCTATAGCTTTACCTTTACTCCTTTAGACACTCAACACAAATCATCAAGGCACCTTCTGCTGGCAACCTATTGAAAGAGGAAAATCCACTGGTGCTCTGCTTGGTGGACCTCCTCAGTTCCATCCTGGACCTTTGCCTTTCCCCTCTTGCTAGGTCTCTAAGTCTCAGCATTGTCCAGTAAAAAACAAAGAAAGAAAGACAGAGAGAGAGAGAGAGAGAGAGACAGAGACAGAGACAGAGACAGAGATACAGAGACACACAGAGAGAGACACAGAGACACACAGAGAGAGAGACAGAGACACAGAGACACACAGAGAGAGAAAGACAGAGAGAGACACAGAGAGAGAGAGAGAAAGACACACAGAGAAAGACAGAGAGAGACAGAGAGAGAGAGAAAGAGAGAGAAAGAGAAAGAGAGAGAGATTCATGTGCATTATGGGATTGCATGCAGAGGCACTGTAACATCTCTTATTCAGCTCACCAGCCCCAGTGCAGCAGACTCTCAAAGACTGTTTTGTCAAATTAAACTTAAAAAGTGGTACTTTATCACATTTCTCTCTACAGCTGTGGCAGAGGGAAAAGTTGTACAGGAGAAATTACCATTCCTTATATGACCTAAAAAGACAGCATACATGCACTGCTCTGCTGCCCTATTCTCAGTGAGTAAGGTCTCCAAAACAAAGGGAACTCATACCTAAGAAGTACAAATGACCCTGAAGTATCCCAAGTATGCAAAGCTCACTCAGCTGTACTGGCTCATTAACAACTGGGAGGGTTCATTTCATCTGCAGATGTAGAGCAACAACCTCCAAGGTTTGATGGTCTCACACAATCAAAAATACAGCTCAGCTGAGTCATCACATATGAGCCATGACAGGGCCATATTCCTTAGAGTTTGGAAGCATCACTCAGATGAAAATATCATTTGTATCTTCATGGAGGGAACACAGAGACACCAGGAACACTGAGTGAGTGGCAGTTAATGCGAAAGGTATCTGCTGTAATTTAAGAACCACATTCTCAGCTTCTAATTTAGGGACAGATTATAAAAGCCATTTACAGAGAGCAGAAAGAGGTGCCTTTGTTCCGTCCCTAGAGAACCTCAATGGAGAACACCTGGGTATGGAAATTGTTGGTTACAGGATGGATGAATTCTTATCAAGCAGAAAGTATATAATGCTTGGTTTCAACCAAAAACAGTGATGAGACAAGGCCAGAGTAAAGATAAATATCACTTGGTTTTCTCCCAACTAATAGGATCATATAAAAAGAAATGGAGAATAAAAACACTGTGATGTTGATGGATTATGATGAGAATTGAGCTGAAGAAAATAAGTGCTTGGAGTATCCAGTTCTCTAAATAACACTGGAAACCCGGGAGTCAGATGTGCTCAAACTTCTGTGCACCCAATCTGGAAAACGTGGCAAGATTACTAACTGCAATTTTATGTTGACAGGATGGGATCCCAAAGCAATTCTGGAGACAGCCATTCTTCTTGTAGCGATAACAGACATAACGCAGGTTTCTTCAAAAGGTCAGTTCTGGGGTCACTACCAAGATCAAGTTCGTAATTGTTGTAATTTCGTCTTCTGCAGAGAGCATTACATCAGATGAGGCATCGCCTGGAGAGGAGTAATTTTCTCAGGAAAATTATTGTCATTAATAAAGCTTTTAGAAAAGGTGACCAAGCCATTGTTCTGTTCAAACTTCTGGTTTTGAACTAAATATCAATCTTATAGCACAAAATGTAAGAACATTCCAGCTCCCACTACTTAACAGCTTTACAATGCTGTGATCCTGTAAGCAACAACCAGAAGACCCATTGGAGAAAAGACACCACTTTTATGCAAGAACATTTAGGAGAGTGCATTACACTCCTTGCTCTGCATAACTTGATGTTGGTTTGAGAGATTGGGGTGATTAAAGTCTTGAGCACTCTTGGGGCAGCAGAACATTAATTCTAGTCCTTCAAATCCTCACAACTAAGCTGGGAAGCTGTGCCCAGACATTGCCTAAACAGCAATAGGAGTTTTTCCCCACCTTTAGGAAGGAGCTGTTTCCAGGCCACATGGCAGGCTTCAAACTTAAAAAATCAAAAAGAAACCTTGTACTCAATTAGCTCAACTCTCTTATAATATAGATAATGAACTCAGAAGCCAGGCACAGGGACTGTCCCAAGATTAAACAGTCAATTAGTGGCAGAGCTCTGATACGTGGCCTATGTTCTGCACATACATGGGGCCACACTGCCTATCTTAGTGCAATTGATTGGAGAATCACTCTAGCAAACACTTCTCACTTTTCAGTATCAGAGGAAGGAGCAGAGTATGAAGAAATCTGACTCCAGCTTTCTGCTTCCTGTTTTCAATATGCTAATACCCACAAATACTGTAAAAAAGACAAGATTTCTCAGGATAATCTTCATCTGGGGCCACATAATATACATACTTTGGGGAACTATTTTATTCTCACCCTGCACCCATTCAATCAGTGAGGGTGGGCAATATCTGTGCTTTTGCCTACCAATATCTTTAGCTTCTTTGCCATGAGCAGAGATGTGGTAATTAGCAGATGCAATCAGACCCAACTATAAAATGCAATTTTCAAATATTGCTGAGAACCAGGGAGCTAAGTTGGCTACATTTATATGAACTAAACTTAACTGGAGAACTAACAACACTCGACTTTCTGTTGACCTACTTATAAATTGACATTTAAAAGGAAAGTAAAGAGAGCCATGTGTCCTGCACCCAGACACCAAGGAGGTGTCAGGCATGGGTCCTCATTGCAGGGAAGTGAGTTTTCAATTGTCATTTGGCTGGGTAATATGTTAAGCAAAGAAGGACTCCATTAAATAGGAGCCTTCGCCTGTTTGAATGTGCCTGACATTATCAGTTTTCAGCCCTCTTTGAAAACTGTTTCTGTCTGGTAGACTGTCATATCCAAGATAAGAGGTATGTTTCTTTTGCAAACTGCAATACAAAAGTGGCAGATTTGGGTGAACATAAACAAATAGATACACACTTGCTTATACGCACACACATACACACACCCATATACACATGCACATATTCTATTGGAAACAAACAGTCCTAGTTGATCTTAGAATAAGCTTCTGTTACCAACTGCAGTTTCCACACTGACTATTGATTTGTGCTCTCACTGAGAGATAGCTCCCAGCAGCCAGCCTCATAGGGCAAGCCAGTCTAAGCAAAAGATTCTGATTCTGTTCTCTTTGGTGTCTGACATTTGGAAAGAGTGATGTCAAATAAAGTTTTCTTTTCTGAGCTGCCCCATTAACAAAAGGTACCTATTAGTCAGCATGGGTGTGCCATGCCATAGAGCTGCTGGAGATTGGCTGAAGATGTATGAAGATGAAGGGAGATTGCTTGCCCACCCGCAATGAGTACAAGGATGCAGGATGGAGGCTCTCTCTCCTCACATCACTTCACCTGAACCACATAAGTGGCTCTCCTAATCGCATTTGTGTGCAACACTGGAGGGCCTTGCTTTTTTCCTTTAGTGTGGAGAAGGGAAAAATATCTGCCCTGTCAAAGCCACACAGGGGAATTCTCTTAAAATAAACAGCTAAACTTAACTGCAGGCTTTTCCTTCCATAGACATATTTTAAACATATAGAATGTTGGAAGGCTGTTAGAAAAATGACAAGTGTCTGTTTTCATTAAACTCCCCAAGTGCATGGATCTAATTGACAGCCTTTCTAAGGCTTGGAGGAACTTCTAGCTTCAGGTTGCCATAGCAACATGTCCCCACTGTTGGAGCTCTGCTGTTCGTAGCCATCATTCACAGGAACCCACAGTTTAGACACCCTAAGTTATCCAGAAATTTTGCCAACCTAGAGGGTAAGAAATCCAATTTTCCAGGCAGGTAAAATTTCATGCTTTGAAGGCTAAGCTTCTACTTCAGATATTCAAGAAGTCATTTTTTTTCAGTTTATGCTTTTTTTTGGTAAGGCTTAAATTGTCACAATCACCTCTCTTTCAACTCCTTCCATAGGAGTGACATGGCACCTAAACCTGCCTTCTCCTTTGAGAGATAAAAGCTATGCTTATATGTTAGTCATCAACAAATTCCAGGCTCACAGGATCCCAGGGTAGGGCAGAGAACAGAGGCTGCCATTCATGCCTCAGTTGCCTCTAAGCTACTGGGGCTCTTAGCCCCAGCCCCCTCTAAACTCACCACATCTTTCTGAGGGGCTGCCTCACCCAGAACACTAGAACCCTTTTCTAATGCAGAGAGCTGTGCCAACACAACAATACATGAAATACTTAAGGTTCATTATTTCATTGACTCCATGGATCCCAATGACAGAGTTCTTATTCATCCAAAGTTATATTGAACAAAAACAAGGTTAAGTGCTATCCTCAGGGCCGCAGAGCTTACAAATGACAAGGGCAGGATTTCAAACTTCCATACAGTGTTCTCCCTACTGTACTGGGCAGTAAAAAGAAAGAGGCATACTGTGAATGACCTGACCTTTGAGAAGGGACAACCTGAGGTCAACAAAAGGGTGGCTTCTGCTGAAAAACCATTCAATTAAGAATTTTTCTCACAAAGGACTACCTGCCCATCAACTGTCCCTTAAATGTGTATGTCGCCACCTTCTGGACTGTGGAAGGCAGTGACTCCTCATCCTTCTTGTTAAGAACTACTACACTGGTGGTTTCTTGATGGAACAGGAGACTCTTTGTTCAGATTGGTTTGGACGACGTGTGCTATTCAATTTTTATCAGTTAATTCAATTAGTCACTGCTCATTTACCTGCTCACCTCTGATCAGGTCTCCAAACAACACTTCTCAATAACAGTCTTTCAGATATTAGATCCATCCATGGTGGGAGGGGATGTTCTGACTCATATTCCCAAATGGGAAAATGAATAGAGAACCAAAACAAAGGGAAAAATTGCTAAGCATTAAGGCATGCTTATTCATTTTTCTTGTTTTCAATTGAAATGCTGTGTTACAAGCTTTGAGTATATTTTGTGATTTTGTATGCATGTATTTGCATGTTCATATGTGGGTGCATGTGTAAGCATGTGCATGCGGACATTGAGAGCAGGAGTTACCTGCAGATGTTATCCCTCAGGAGCTACCCATCTTGTCTTCCTAGGAATCTAGGGCTCAACTGAATACATGGTTGGCTGCCAACCTCTAAGGGTCTACCTGTCTCTCCATCCCCAACATTAGGACCACAAGCACATTATTATACTTAGTCTTACATGTGGGTACTGGGGATAGGACTCTGGTTATCATATTTATGAGGCAAGCTCTTTATTGACTGATCTGTCTCCCAACCCTGTGTTTATTTTTCTAACAAAGGAGGACTTTATAACATTGAAAACATACAGTGACTGTGAACACAAGAATCATGCAAATCAGCTCAACTCACCAATAAAAAACTAGTTCTCCAGAATAAGAGTGTCTAGGGCTAAAGCCAATGCAATGTTTCCTGATCACCCATTATGAATGTCAGCTGAGCATCTCCCCTTATAATCCCACCACACAACAGGCAGCGATAAAGGTCAAGGTAAAAAATGTTTGAGGTAGGAACCACTATCCAATGCTTTAAAATATAACAGCTCAAATATAGCCCAGAACAGTTTTTTCTTTTCAAAACTAAAAGAAAGGAGAAGGAAGGAAGGAAGGAAGGAAGGAAAGAAGGAAAGAGGGAGGGAGGGAGGGAAGGAAGGAAGGAAAGAAGGAAGGAAGAAAGGAAGGAAGGAAGGAAAAAAGAAAAGTTCTTATGTCCAGCAAACCTTCCAGGAATCCTACCCACAGGAGCAGCCCAGCTAAATTAGTCAGGAATAGAATACAGGATATACTTTCTACTCAAATCTCTGCCATCCCACTGCACCCAAAAACGAGGAGCATGGAAAGTGAATTTACTTGAAGATATAAAACAAGAAAAAATTTAATTCACTCATTATTCATTGTTTCTGCAAACATTTATTCAGGTTTTACAGTGGGCAGACACTAGGGAAAGAGCAATAAACAAAATATTCCCATGGAGCATATGCACTCTTAGAAGAAGGCAAAATCGACTGAAAATATGTGTGTCCAAAGGCCATAGATTGAGGTAGAAAACAAATCAAGGAAATAAGAAATAATGTGTTTATTCTAATAGAGAGATCCTAAAGCCCTGCTTGATGAGAGAATATTTGAACAGATATTTGAAGAAAAAGGAAAGTGCCAACAAATGAAATTCAGTTAAAGGCACTGGGTGTCTTCAGGATGGACATTGTGACAGACAAGCAAGAGTATTGAGAGACATGACTCAGTGGTATAGACTGAAATCCTAATGAAGCAGACTCTGGAGGGGAAACTATCATGAAGGAACTTTATATCAGACATGTTCTTAGGACTGATACCTAGAAAAGGAAAGGGTGCTGGGCATGGTGGCTTGCTTATTACTATAATTCTAAAATTCAGGGGAATTAGAAGGAAGATCAAGGATTCCATGCTATCTTTGGCTACATAGCAAAAGTGAGGCTAGCTTTGGCTATGTGAGACTCAGAGAGAAAGGAGAAAAGAACAGATTTAATAAAAGGAGAAGATTGGATCATGATATAGTCACATCAGATATGTAAGCTCAGGTGGTCCTTCAGCATTATCTCATACTAGGAAGGATGCCAGCCTCTGTACTTGTACATCAACCAGTACTGAGATGCAAGCTGTCCCAGGAAAGAGGTGTGACCTTGAGAGAAGTAACATTCTCCATTGATGGGCAATTTCCACAGGATTTACAACATCAGGAAACAAACCCTTCAGAGTGGAAGGTAAATTTGGATGACATCACTGTATCTACTCTACTATGAAGAAAGATGTGGCCAGCCTTCTTTGTTCATAGGTTGAGAAACCCATGTATTCAATCGGTGTAGTTAATCAACTACAGTGTAAAATATCTAAGGCAGGTGATCTCTACTAAATACAAACAAGGCTTTTTTCTTACCCTTTTCTCTAAACAATGAAAAATAATAATTTATGCAACATTCTTACAGTGTTTTACTAACATAATGGTGACTGGAAGTGGACAGGAGGGTATATAGAAGTTATATACATGGCACCCACATGTACATGTATATATATGCAAGTCCATAATGTATTTTATATAGGAAACATGACCATTACAGATTTTGGTATTCATGGAAAGGTCTGGAACTAAGCCCCTGTGGGTGCCTAGAGACAACTGTAGCTTCAAAGGATTGTTCCAGCTGTTGCTTTCAGAAGAGTCTGCTGATATAGAGAGTATAGTTGGAAGGTTAAAAATGACATCATTTGTTCAGAACTTAAAGGAAACCAAACTTGCAAAAGAGAAAGAAAAACACTTTCAATGAGGGCAGTGAGGTTGACACAGAATGCCAAGGTGTTTTGGAGAACCCCTGCTTGCAGCAGAGAAATACAGTAAGGGAAACCACAGAGCAGGCTGTCTAGACAAAGAGGACACAGGAACAAGGCTCCACCATTCGGATATGGCAACAACATAAAAACAGGAAAGCTCTTTGATAAAGATGAATCAAGTTCAAACAAATTTCTTAGCATTGTTGGAGGCAAGAAAAATCCAGAGGACCAGAATGTCTTTGACTGTTTTCCAGAGAACACAGACAGCATTTCATAATGCACGGCAAAGGAGCAGAGAGCATCAGAGAGCTGATAAAGAGAGCGTGGATCACCCCATGAGGAAGGCAATGGTTCTGGACTTGGGGTATGTCACAAAACCTGGGGTAATGATAAGACAGACACATAAATACAAGACAGAGCTTGGGTCACATGGTTCAGTGAGTTTCTCAAGTGAGACAGACAGCAATCAGGGCCAGAGAACCACAGATTCCTAAGGCAGTTTCATGAGTGACAGCACTCAGTGATCATCCCTGGTAAAAGGATAATAAAAAGGCAACTCAAAATTTGTGTGTGGTAATTCCTGATATTACATACAGAGCCTCAACATTCTCTATGAAAACAGATTCCTTACCAAAGGCATCAGCAGCCCCAGTCTGAGAAGCTATATAATAGTACTCATTAATGGCTTCAATCACCTTGTTTAAAACAAGAATATAAGGTAAACAAATGTGAAAATGTTGATATGTACAACAAAAGATGCCGAGAGAGAAAGAGAGAGAGAGAGAGAGAGAGAGAGAGAGAGAGAGAGAGAGAGAGAGAGAGATGAACATGTGGTATGGTTTATGGGAAGAAGGAAGATACTGTTTAGGTAAGGATAGCAAATTCTCATTTGAACAGATACAAAACACAAAGGACACCTCAACAGCAGCAGCCACGGAACAGGGCTCATATATCTAAGTAAAGTTGAACTCATCACAGATATGTGGGTGCTCCTGGCATTTTAAATTATATACCACTACTCTAAATATTTAGAGGCTTTTGAGTATATTATAATAAAATTTACTCTGAGTGCAGGGAGATTGATGTTGAGAAAACCCTTGTCATGTGTTCACCTCCCTGTCTCCACCACATATCCCCTTAAAGGTCACATGGTATTTCCCTCAGACATTGGAATTCTAATGCAACCCCAACCTTATGATGAAAGCCATACAGGAGACTTTCATGGTATACTTCATAACAAAAGTGAAGAAAAGAATATGCAAAATAGAAGTAGGGTTTGATTGTATGCTATTATATGATCAAAAGTTCAATTGTTAGAAAATTAATCCTAATTCACATATTGAATGTTTTGGGGGGTCAGGGATAGATGAGAACTAGGCCGTGGGGACTCTGATTTCACACCTGTGGATCTATAAAGAGAGGAAGAGACTTGGGCTGGCACATTTGTTCTGTCTTGCGATGTGATGCCCTCCATCATTTTGTGATGCAGAGTATGCTATCAGTGCACTCCTGACTTACCCAAACTGAGCCGCATTAATCTCTATCTTTTATGAAAGATCTATCCTGTGATGCTTACAGCCATAGAAAATAAATAAATAGAAACTGTAAGTGAGAAGATGAATAAAAAGTTTTTGATAATAACACTTATAGGCTACTGACACAACAAACTTTATTTGATAAATTAGAGCAATATATGGCTCTACATCATAAAAATATAAAGGCAAAAATAATAGCAGCAAGTGTTTTCCTAAAGCTTGTAGGGAAGAACAGGAGAAATAACACAGACTGATAACAAACAAAAATAGACATGAACAGGTAGAAAACTGCAGAATTAGTCTTCATCTTGGTTCTATGGAAATAAGGATAAAAGAAACAAAGTTCTGTTGAAACTAATCAAGACCAAAGGCAAAAGGAATAAATGGAAAAAAATTAGAGGAACCGAATTACTACCAGCTCTATACATAATTTGGGTTTTTAGCTATAAGTAAATACTCTGAACACTTGGGAAATAGTGCCATCAAAATACTCCATGGACATTTCCCAGAGTGCAGGAAAAACACAAAATTTGACACAATAAGTAACAGATCTTAACAAACTTAAGATCATAGATGAATTGCTTTGAGAGATGATCCAAATAAGCCTTGGGCTCTTCTGCTTTATGTGTTGCCATTGTTTTTAGTTCTGTCACAGCTCCCAGTCTAGTGGAAGGAGGCATAGACAGTGACTTCAGGGGAGTAAATATGAAGCTAGCCATCTACATGCCTTGGAAGGCTGTAGAGGGAACTGGATTTCCTCCAGTCAATAAGAATTCTATTCAACAAGCTAGATATCCAAAAGAGTAAACACAACACTACAGAATGCAGCCACCCACAAAGGTCAGTCATCATTCAAGACTTGGCTGCAAATGTTTCTCTTTGACCTTCAGCTATGGTCCAGTCCAGATGAAGAGGCTGTTAACAGAGCAGTAAATTGTAAATGAACCAATAGTGTTTCTCCCTCCATGTTAGCAATCTTGGTTATCTAAGATCAACCATGATCCAAAAGTGCTAAGGGAAACCTCAGAAAAAAAATGTCATAACTACTAAATTACAAGCCAATTTAAGAATATGAGTATTGTCATAGAACTCATTTTGTCTTCCCTGGGACATTAATGGTCTTTTCGCCCAAAGTCTCCACACTATATACGCTAATCATTTAGAATACCAGACTTAGTTCTTTGTGTCATTTTAGGCATCTACTACCATGGCTGGAATGCATACCCAGGAAATAGAGGGGGCCTATCTTACATCTTTCAATCTGTAGAAAAAGTATATAGTAGTTGATTTGACTCATTTTTCTCTAGGCAAAGGACTACAGTGAGGTACAATCTGCTACACTGCTCAAACTTGGAATCCCAGTGTCTCTTTCGGGCTTAAGTGGTGCAGGCATCTAAGTGTCCAGCCAGGTACACCAAGAAGTACCTGGGATTCTCAGCATAAACTCTGATATTCATTATGGATGGAGATGACAAAGATGAGAATGCTGGACAGCACCCATTGTGGGTCTATCTGAAGTGGGGCATGAAGAGCAATAAGGGGTGTAGGCAACAGGCAAGAACTCTACCTAAGCTGCAGTGACAATACGAAACAAAAGCAAACTCTTAAGTCAGAATCTCTGTTCAAGCTCTAAGTTGTAGGTGGTGTGAATATTTTTCAATGATTTTAGAAAACTCATGTACTTATTGAAAAGACTATGGTGTTAGTTCTCAGGGTGAGCATTCATTCATAAGTGCAGCGGCTCCTACTACATTGCTACTACATCACAAAGTGGGTACTCTGGATCCTTATTGGTTTGCCAATGGCTCACCTTGATCTGGCAGAATTCAAGGCATGTTTCTGCACCCTCACAAAAGGATGTAATGAGGATGAGGGGTCACAAACTGTTGTTGGAAAGAAAGGGTTTACAACAAAGGTAATTTTCACAGCAAATGGAGAAAAAAATATTTATAGCATTTCAAATAACCAAGAATTATTGAAGGTGAGAGGAAGTCTACTGTAAAATAGAATATATAGTCATAACTTCTTGTAGGAATTAAATATAAGTGCACTACAGAGACATGTACATCAGCATCTGCCTAATTATATAGCTCAGATTGTTGGTTCATCCTGAAGATGCTCCCATCACAACAGCACTGAATTAGAAAATGTAGCTTGATATACCATCTTGTAGAAGACCAAAAATTACTCTCAATGTCTGCAATAGGTCTGAACTAGCATATCAAATTACTTAATTAGTGACCCAACATTCCAAGAATAGAGTTTAAAGCCACATCCCTTTTTGTTTGTGGTGTGTGTGTGTGTGTTTGCCTGTCTGTCTGTCTATATGTATGTATGTATGTATGTATGTATGTATGTATGTATGTATATATGTATGTGTTCATACATGTGGATATGCAGGGGATATGTGTGTGTGTTCCTCTTCCTCACATTGCTTTGAGACAGGGCCTCTCTCTCAATGCAAACCTTGCTGTTTTTCTAGGCCTAGCTGGCCAGAAGTACTCACCAGTCTCTCGTCTCTACTAACACCCCATATCTGGAGTTATTGTCTTTCACAACCACTTTTGGCTTTTTACATGAATGCTAGTGATTCTTGTTAGCCTAAGAACTCAGATACTTATGTTTGCAAAGCAAGAAGTTTGATCCTCAAGCCATCTCCCAACACCCATTTTCATTTAAAGGTCAAAGAGGAAAACCACATTGTACAAAAACCAATGCTCCATTGTTCACTAATATCTGGCTCAAAACACCAGAGCAGGCATTACGGAAGTATTGACAAACAGTGACCTGGGGTATGTCTATGTGCCAAGCATTGTGAGGTCACTTTTTCTTTTCTCAGCATTATAACATTTCTTGAGATACCAATTATAGGAAGTGAGTGTCACCTTTGTGCTTTGGACCCAGGTACCAGAACCCATACAGATACTCAAGTCCATGGATTCTTAAGTCTCTTGAAGAAAATGGGACTATATTTGCATGTACCATTTACCTTTTAGCATATGTACATCCTCACATGCACCTTGAGTACCAAATATATGCTAAAAAGTAATATCAATAGTTGGACTATATTGTTTAGGTCTGAAGACAAAAAGAAATGTCTCTACAGATCATGAACAGAAGAAACTTTTTTCTGAATATTTTCTCAGGTTTGTTTAATCTTTGAATATGGATATGAAGGGCCAGATTATTGGACCTCTTCTAAAAATTAAAATGAGCCTGCAAACATTCCACTGCTGCCCCTAATTCATTAGTTTGAGTCAGACTTTACTCTGCCTGACCCATAGCCCTGATCTTTCTCCAATACAAAAAGCCTTTGGTTCTGGAAATATTGACAAGCCCATGCCACCTGTTCTTATTGTTCAAAGATGTCTGCTGTCAATAACCCACAACAGCTGACCCCAGCACCACCCCCATGTGGTAGGGCACCTTTTCAACTCCTCCTTCCAAGTATTGCCATCTCTGATCTCCCTAATACTTCTTCCCTAACCTCTGAGCATCATATAGTGGCCAGTCTCTTTGTGCCGTTGATCCCAGAATTATTATGACTATTTTAAATCCACAAGAAAAGTAAATTCTCATGTGTCCACCAGATTCCAGGCATGTCTGTATGAAATGGTTGAGGACACTGGCTGGAACCTGTTGGTGCCTTTCCAGGTCCAATCACTCCCCCATAGAGCAAATGTCCATGCTTTTTCTTCTTGTGATTTCCAGCTTATTAGAGCTGCTGTGATAGCAGTCTGTGCTTCAGCTCATTAGCTACTTGCTCCTTAAACGGAATCCGTTAGCTAAATATAACCAGGAGCCTTTGGTCATTTACACTAATTGTGTGGAGTTGCTTTGTTAAGGTAAATAACAGAAGAAGTTACCAGTGTATACATATGAAGGCCATAATTTTCTTGTTTGTCCCAGACAGTAAGAATGTGGCACATTGTTTGCCTGGCTTATTCAGCTGTCAGCTAAATAGGATGCCTGGTCAGGGGGTCCTGTTCCAGTGAGAAACCCTCATCTGGGCAGCATTTACTCACACATTCTTATGTTGAGAAATAAAAAGTAAGGGGTAGACTCCCCCTTAAGTGCTAGAATCCAACCATAAGATGGTCTCAGGATGATGCTAGGAAGTAGAAAATTGTTCCGATTGCCAAGAATCTATAGCACACAGAGTCATCCCAAACCCTGTAGAAACAGGATATGCATTCTCATCCCTCCACTCTTTTGTGAGGCAAAGCAATTGAAAATTTCCCCAGCTTTCTCATTTTTGATGTCCAGCCATTTTGACCAGACCAGTTGTTTTCTAACCAATTTGGTCCATGGACTCAAAACATATTATGGGATGATAAATGAAAGGGGAAAACACCCATAGACAAATTCTATGTGTTGTGTTTTATAAAAAGAAAAGGAAGCAGAAATGTGTTTGTAGAGGTGCAATATGGTGCAGGGGAGGAGAGGCTTCAGCAGGCCCATGTTGAGCCTGAGGTACCAGCCACACAGGAATAGTGTAGAATAGTTTATTTAGGGCATGGAAAGGGAAGTTGGGAAGGGATAGGAGAGAGAGACAGAGACAGACAGACAGAGATAGAGAGACAGAGAGAAAAAGGAGTAGAGGCCAGCCATTCACATGTGAAGAGAGGGGGAGGGGAATGGTGAGAGAAGGGTCAGAGAAGGAAGAGTTTAAGAAGATAAGAGAGTAAGAGTGAGGAGGTGGCAAGCAGCCCCCTTTATAGTGAGTCAGGTATAACTTATTGCTGCCAGGTAACTATGGGGCAGAGACTAGAGGAATGTTAACACTGTGGACTTAGAAGGATCTGTATAGCTAAGTCAGTCTTATAGCTCTCCTATGTGTCACCCAAAATGTCAACCACATTTGGATGGTTCAAGCTTAGGCATATAACAACAACAAGAACTATAGTGCAGTAAAAACAACACATTTACCCTAACAACCTGGTTAAGAAGAACAAAAAGATTCTTCCTATTTTGTTTGACTGGCCCTCTTTCTAGAATGGTAATTTATTTTTTAATTCTTTTATCGTTACTTTATGTTTATGTATGTTTTGTCTAGATATATATGTGCACTGTGTGAATGCCTGGTGACTATGAAGGTCAAAAGAGGGCATCAAATGCCCTGGGACTGGAGTTACAGATGGTTTTGAGCCACTAGATGGGTGTTGAGAAGTGAATCTTTGTCCTCTGTAAAAGCAGCAAGTTCTCTTAATCACTGAGCTATCTCTCCAGTTCCAAAGAGTTGTTTTGGAATGAAAGATCATTAGATAGTTTATGTCCAACTCTAATGTAATAAGCTTAATCTTTTGTCACTGAATCGCTCTGCTGCTGTTTAGGGTAATTGCATTTTGAGTCTCCCCTTGAAGAAAAATAGGAACCTGTGGGAATAATAATGACCCCAGTGTCATCCTCAGAGTCTCTTGTCCATTTTACATACAAAAATAACTCTTGCCTTTTTCAAACACTTGACTTCCTTATGACCTTACACTGTAGACCTTCAATCTGCCTCAGTTCAACCCATGGTTGCTGATGGTCTCTAAGTATTCAGTTAGATTTTGCTAAATTTGATAATAGATGATCATTATATAGTAACAGGTGTGACTGATTTGAGGATAAACATCAAATAAATTAGAGTGATATGACCAAATGGACTTAAAAATATTTTAGCCACCAAAGAAATTTTAAAATGAAAAATAATATATGAACCAAACATGGGTAAACCTCAATAATGGTTAAAATTTGGTGAGGAATCTATAAGGGCTCATTTAAATTTTTGGCTATCTTCTAGTTTATAAGTAAAAGTTAAGAGAAAATTTGCCTTCAGCTATTGGGTATATATACCTCCTCCATAAGTTCTAGCTCTCCTAGATCCAGTGATGGGGTATGGACTCTGCATGGGTAAAGTGTCCTTGGGAAATGTTTGCAAACATCTGAGCATGCCAAGAACTTGGGAGTTGTGATGTGGCCTTCATCTTGGCCATCTCCAGAGACCAATGCACTAAAGTGGCATTTCCTAACACTTTGCCACAGGACAGCAAGCTAGTGACAAGTGACAAGCAAGAAATGGGTTCCACTGGTCTGTGCACTTAAGAAGCAGCTCCCCACTGAGTGCCTGCTCAGCTCCTCTTCCTGCACATTAGCACTTTAAAGGCTCTGCTCCATCCTACAGGGACAAAGGAAAATCACCTTCTTATCTGACCCTGTTAGTTTGAGAGATGAGGGAAACATCCTGGCAGGGAGAAGAAACAGGGACATGACACACTTAGAAAGCTCGTCCCCTTCAAGGGCACATGTCTACCGAGCATTATACTAAGTGACTTTCCTGATACCTACAAAAGATCCTCATATTATGCATTTGCCAGGTACTCTGCACTTCCCTGGCTCAAACACGTGTAAGCTTTCATTCAATAATTCATCTCTCCTGTCATGCTGTAAACGCTCATGAGTAAAGTCTGTGTCATCATTTGTTCACTGCTGAGAGTTACCACAAGCATCTCTTTCACTAAAAGTGCCTCCAACCAGCTTATAGGTGCTTCCTGGAGAGCTTGCTAAATAAATCGCTCTTCTATCTCATTTAATCCATGGGACAGTGATAAGAGAGATCACTCAGTTTTATGGATGAGGGCCAGAAAAATATGGAGATATTGGGGTTGGGGAAGTTGTAGCATTTTAAAGCTGGGAAGTGGTTTATCTGGCAGTGATAGTTAATTTTTGTTCCTGCATGGGACCTGGAGAGATAGATGGCTTAGAGAAGAAAAGCACTTGCTATTCAAACATGAGAACCTTCATTCCAGTGACATCATCAATATAAAACAGTGGGCATGGCCATTTGTACATGTGTCTATGTCTTAGTCAGGGTTATTCTTGCTATAAATGAAACACCATTAACAAAAAATATTGGGGAAGAAATCAAGAGAAAACATCAATCACACCTTCATTAGTGAAGAGTCTATAAAATGACTAATACTACTCAAGAGTTAAGATCATTAAAAACAAAAACATAAGCAAAGTACAAGGCAGTGAGCTAAACTGGATTGTGAAAGAGAGACTTGGCATTAATTAAAAATTTGGGATTACCAAAATAAAGCTGAAAGTTTAGTCAAGAACATTGTGCCAGTGTTAGTTTTAATAATTATGCTATGTTTAAAATTTTGACATGTGAGAAAACAGACTAAAGAATGTTGAATTTGTTTCTAGTTTTGCTGTTTGCTTTGAGTTCAAGCTGTCCTAGAATGCTATGCAACCATACATGGCCTTTCTAATCTTCATGTCCCTACGATTGGATTGTGACAATGAACCACCATGCCCAGTTTATGCAGTCCAGGGAATCAAAACCAGGCTTTGGGCAGTCTAGGCAACCTCTGTATCTACTAAGCCCCATGTTCTGGTGTTGAAACCAATAATCATAGATTCATGATCAGAGGTTTACTATCTCTTAGTTTGGGAGATCAGAAAGGGTTAAAATCAAGATGGATAAAAGACGGACTGCCTTCCTTATCCAAACTCTGTGAAAACAATTTCTTAAGTACTTTTAAAATTGTGATAAAATAAAAGTAATATCAAATTTGACATTTGGGAGTTTTTAGGCCTATAGTACAATGTCTGTTGTAAATGTACATTATTTTACAACCATTAGCATCAACTATCTACAGAACCTTTTTGGATTCAGATTCTGAAAATCTGTACTCATTAAGGCATATGTGCCTTCCCTTTCCTAGCTTCTATAGGCTGCCCACATTTTTGACTCGTGATTCACTTCCAACTTCAGAGACAATAAATAGGATAACACTGAATCAGCTTTCTTCTACAAGTATCTATGTGTTTAGCTGGACACACCAGAAAAAAAATACATAATCAGTCCCTCACCTCAAAAACTTTAATCTAATCACAACTGTAAAATCCTTATCTATGTAAGGTGCTATAATCACAAATTGAAGAGATATTAACATTAATATATTAAATAAGAGATACTATTCCTTTTCTATGGTTATATAAAATCTCCTGATATTAGCTTCATGTGTTTCCTGCAAATACAATGTTTTTCAAAACAAAATAGCCTAAAATAAATCAATAGGTATACAATGGACTATCCTGGACATATAAGACATTAAAGTTAAAAATCTATAGAATTGCCAGGCAGCAGTGACTCACACCTTTAATCCTAGCACTTGGGAGGCAGAGGCAGGCGGATTTCTGAATTCGAGGCCAACCTGGTCTACAGAGTGAGTTCCAGGACAGACAGGGCTATACAGAGAAACCCTGTCTCAAAAAACCAAAAAAAAAAAAAAAAATCTATAGAATCCCAAAACTGAATGTGGGCTACTGATAATATTCCTGCTACTGATAAAATTTAAGAGATATTTGTTAATTTGTTAATTCTCATTGATGGAGAAATAGTAGAACTGCATGCAAAGTGATTCCTGAAAAACCATTCTAGAAAATGCTGGTGTCGCCACGAATTGAGGTAAAAGAAACAAAAGTTATTCCAATACTCCAGGATCAGGTGTTGGGCTTGACCATAGTTGTTCACTAGGACCTACACTCTCTTATGGGAAGACCTATAGTTTCCCACAGGATCTCGTTGTCTATTTCAGACTGCACTAAACAATAGCATCTGGCCTTAGCTTTTATAACCCTGAAGTACAAGCATCCCCCCACAGAGCAGGATGCTACTGCAGCACACTGACAGGGTTAGTAATAAGAAGCTGGTGACTCTGCTGATAGCTCTCATCTAAGGCAGAGTTAAATTTGATTCCAAAGGCCCTGGGCAAAGTGTGTCTCTCTGCAGGATGTCTAGAAGTTACGGACAAAATGCTACATTTCTGAATCTTCTCTAATATATATTTTTCTTCACTTAAACCATATGACCTGCAGAATGTGCCCCATCAATTTTATTCCATGAAAAATCTTGAGAAACAAGCTACTTTGGAGAAAAATATACTTGTCATTTACTTAAATAATTCATAAATTTATTATTAGTGGATAAAAAATGACTTGACACTATTTGCCTGCTTCTTTTAGACTTGCCTGCAACCACTTGAAGACCACAGATTGCTGAAAGCAACTGAAAGGCACTGGGTAACTTCTTGCAGTTCAGGATGACTACCCAATAAATGTAACAGATTCAGGAAATTTATGTGTAACCTTTCTCACCAAGGGATTTTCCTCTCATGATCTGAACAAGCTCAAAAGGGACTGTTTTCTTAGAAGAAGTTATTTGGATGAGTGAATGGCTTGGTAGTGAATGGTCAGCAATTGAAAAACACAAGAGCCAGATAAGGCAAGGAAGTTAGCACATGGACTAAGACAGACTGTGAATCATTTTTTAAAAAAAAATAGAAGAAAAGGTGCTCTGTAAAAATAATTGTCTATGGAGAAAAGAGGACAAGTTTTTAAATTTCTTTTTTGTATTCTCAATAGAATCCAAAAATATGGTATGTGTAACAAGTGTTCATACAGAGAAACACAAGGATTGACCTTCTACACAAGACAATCCTTAGTACCATGAAACAAAACAAATCTTGGAAAGAAGCCATCACCTTCACTGGCCTGATGTTTGTGGGGTTTTTTTTTGTTTGTTTGTTTGTTTTTAAATTTTCAAGACTAGAGAAATATATAAAATAGGATTGACAGAAAATCAGAATAACATTAATAATAGCCAACTACCAAAAAGCAATAAAAGCAATCAAAAGTTATGCTTATATAACCTGGAAGTATCTATACCTGAAAAATATTAAACAAAACTCATAACATACAGACAGAGACAGACAGACAGACAGACAGATAGACAGACAGGCAGACAGGAAGGCAGGCAGGCAGGTGGGTGGCAGGCAAGCAGGCAGTAAGAGAAACAGAGACACACAGAGAAAAAATATGGTAGAGTATGATCAGGGAATTGATTTAAAACTTGAATCTAACCCAACTGTAGAAATAATTCTTTCCCAATATTCCTTTCCACAAAAGACACAGCTTCTGGAAGCAAATGTCTTTGACCTCATGCTAAACCATGTAGTACTCCAGGGAAGGGTTGTCCCCACCACAATGTAGTGGTCTCTGAAAGAAAAGCTACAGACTGAAGCAATGCTTCAGTTTACAAGTCAACATTGAGAAATGAATGTAATTTGTTAAAGGAAACACAGGGAATGGAAATAGTGAAGAATCTTTACTTACAAAGTAAAGCCCCTGATACTGCTCTGGAAGCTGAGGGGTTCAGCAACTTGTTTCACACTCGCAAGCTCAGCAAAGAAGTTAGTCAATATACATACCTCTGCCATTCTCATAGCATCTGTGGCCAGTGAAGAGATTCTTGTTTAAATATCAGACTTACTTTAACCCATCAAGATCTACTACATTGAGTGACCTGTCATAGAGTCTATGAAGTAAGGAAGATGAGGATATATCCATGGGAAGTAAATAGGTGGGAAAAAGCCAGAATTCCATTTTAGACATGTTATTGTGGCTATGAGAAAACACCAAACATGTACTTTGTTAAAAATTGGACCTTAAAAACTCTCCTCTCAAAATCATCATCCCCTTGTTTTTATAGGTCAAAAACAAAAATACAAATCTGTGCTGCTTTTACAAGACACCATCCAAACCAAATGAATCCCGAAACATTAACATTAAAAGGTTATACTGGCTGTCCACAAGTAAATATAACTCCAGGGTAGCTATTTCTATGTCAAAGTAGAAGTCAAGGCAAAATGCAGTAAGTGGAGAAAAGGTTACTTCCCACAGATAGAAAATACAGCCCATAATGAAGACCTAACAATCATGAACCTTTGGAAATGAATTACATAGCATCAAAGTGTAGAGAAACAACCATTAGGAATGCAGACACAAACTGACAGCAGCAGCTACAGTAGAAGGCTCTTGGAGCTATGAAATGTCAGCTAGCTCAAGTAAGCCAATAACAAATGCATAAGGAAGGAAATAAACAACCAAACCAATAATAAGGATGTGGAGGTTTCACACAGTATAATGAATAGGTGCAGGGGATTTGTTTAGCATGCACTTTAGATATTAATCTTAACCCATCTCCTCTTTTCTTCCATCACACATACTTGCCTCACTTCCCCACTTCTGCTTCCACTTCATTTCTTTGGTTACTTAATTTAAAAGGAAACAAGGAGATGCTATATGTGTATATATCCAACTTACTTCAAATCCCTTTCAGAATAATGCTGGATGTAAATAGTCAACTAAGAAAACTGTTTTAATGTTGTGAGGAAATGATTTCACCAAAGAAAGTGTGAGAATGAGACGCAGACCCCAAGAGGCATCTTTGCCCTTGCCAGAGGCACAGCCCCAGATGCCAAATGATGGGTTGAGAACTTGTGATCCTGTTATTTCTTTTTTTTTTTTTTTTTTTT
>NW_022196915.1:23353386-23358022 GCF_008632895.1 Mastomys coucha
TATTATAAATAAGGCTGCTATGAACATGGTGGAGCATGTGTCCTTGTTACATGTTGCAGTATTTTTCGATCCTGTTATTTCTATTCCCAAGACAGCTTTCTTTGGCCTCGGCTGGGGTTTTTCACATCATTAGCATTTACTTTAGCTTCTGCTTGAAAGTGGAGTATTTTATTATTTCAAAGTTGATTTACCTTTTCTCTCCCATTATTTGAAATTTATAGGTATCTTCTAGAAATTATGAATGGTTCTTTGCAATCTAACATCTTCCCAAGAAAGATGGGGAAAGGTTTGGGTGTGGTGAAAGTTGACAACTGCAAAACTGGGGGGTTGGGAGGGCTCAATCTCAAATACTGCCCTCACTTCTGACATTGATCACAAACTGGCACATGTTAACAATTTGACTGAGAAATGCCACTCACAAGCTAACGAGTTTGAATAGGTTCTCCCCAATGTGGGGCAGTTTGGAGAGGTTGTGAGATCTTTAGGAAATAATTAGTGGCCAGCAGAAATATGACTAGGGTCTGATTATCCTTTATGCCTGCCCCTGATCTCTGCACAGTTTCTTTCTGCTTTTTCCCATCTACTGCTGAGAAATGACCAGCTACAGGTTTCCACAGGAAGACTGGAGCCCCAGCCACCATGCTTCCCAACCATAAAACTCTGAGTTAAGATAAACTCATTTTCATTTAAGTTGCTTCTCCTTAGTTATTTGGAGAAGACAATAAAAAAGCAACCAATGCAGAAAAGCTCTCAAATTTTTCTCTTGGGTTTAGGTATTTATAAGGATGGAGAAAATTCCCTGGAGCTGTTATGTTCAAGATTAGGGTTTGGCAAGAGGACAAATACACTGAATGGATTAAGCAGTATAGCACACAGGACAGAGTCCAGGGAAAAAGTGAGAGCTAGAAGTTCCAACTGCCTCTTCCTAAGGAGCCAAGACACTTCCTCTCTCTCAGCTACTACATGTGAATGTAAATACACACACATACATACATACACACACACACACACACACACACACACACACACACACACACACACGAGGCAGAGTGGGAGAATAATCTACCAAAGAAGCACATTTGAGTTAAGTTTTTACTGAGGAATAATCATCATGTGGACATGATGATGTCATGATCTATATAGATGATATGAGTCTCCAGAACCTTTGAAAGTTCTTAAGAGTCCATAGCCTATATTATTGATATTTCCCAACTCTATGACTGTCAAATATGACCATTCCCCACCCTTGCTCATTGTATTATACTCTTAATCATACTGACCATCCCTAGGAAAATAGACAGTTTCTACCAGGAATGGTGTTTCAACAATTTTAAAATAAATTCCTGTAATTCAGAATTTAAGGACAAGTGCAAGACATCTAAGTAGCATCAAATTCTCCAACATGCAGAAGTGCCAGGATGTCAGTATAGGAGGTAAAAGAGGTGATGAATAGAGGACAAGAAAGTAGACATTGACATTACTAACCAGTGTTTGTAAAGCTCTTTTATGCATCAGACATACTGCTGCATCCTTGACAAAAAAAAAAAAAAAAACACCTTCTGAAGCAGACAGAGGCATATGGTGGCTGAGGAGCCATGTGATCAGTGTATGCTAATGCTGAAAACTGTTTTTTTTCTGCTTTGCCTCCAGTTTTAATGGGGACAAATTAAAAGTAACAGAGAGCATGGGTCCGGCTCAAAATTTTATTCCATGCAACTTTGAACAGCTGCTTTTAGAGTGAAAATCCATGAAAGCATGGAGTTGTCCATTTGTTTTCAGTAGCATGTCCTTAGCACTGAGAAGACTGAAACCTAAAGAAGTCACTCAATAGATGTCACCTAAGTGAGACTTAACTATGCCCCTTTGACACAGAGAGAAAATGTATCTATCTTGTCAAGATAGTATAAGGATAAATAAATGAATGCAGCAAGGTTGTTGATGCCAAGTAAGTGTTCAATAAATATAGGAGTTGCAAACAGTACTGGTAACATCATTATCAAGTCCACCATAATGACAGACTCAGGAATTCATGGGAGTCCTATGTCTTGGTGAGTTATCCGGGCTATAACAGAATGCTCAGGATGGGTAAAATAAACAATGTACACTTATTTAGTTCATAATTCTGAAGTCAAGTGTAAGGCAAGAGTGAGGAGATGAACTAAAATAGTATGGTCCTTGTTGCTATGCCTTTACATGATGGGAGGATAAGTGCACATAAGATGGATAAAGAACTAAATTGAACTCAACATTTTATCAGAAATCTGATTTCTAGATCACTAACTCAATCTTATGCTGACCACAGTAAATATATATATTTCTTCATAGCTTAATAAATTTTTAAGACTATAATATAATCATATCATTTAATCTGTTCCATCTTGCTACTACCCTGATGGCAACTAAATTTCATCTTGGAATGTATCTGATAAGAAAAGGAGAGTGTATCTGATCCATCCTTCACACTCTAGAAAGCAGGATCAAGTCAAGCTTATTCCAGGAATACCCAAGGCTTATTCCACAGCACAATATTTCTCTTCTGCAATCTGTGCTTCAAATTTCTCTTCTGCAATCTGTGCTTCAAACAACTTATTTATTTTTTGTTTGTCTTCAAAACATGTCTTTCTTCATGTCTTCATTTTGTTTTTCATCTTCCCATCAAGCCCCTAGTCTTGTACATCCTAGTCAAGCCCTCTAAACACCGAGTTACATCTTCAGCCCCATTTCTGTTAGCATCTTCATGTTTCCTTCCATTTCATATTGATTCAGCCTGTTGCTCTTTGAAGTTTTAAGATTCATAATGCTTCTATTCTTTTCTTCCCTTTTAAAAATGTAGGTGCTTGAGATTATAAAATTTCCTCATGAACATCTACCATAGGGTTTCGCATGATATGTGATCATTGCTATCTGTCCTGAAACAGAATATTCTAGCCCATTCCATCCCTTGATTGACTGTTGATTGTGGTTTGAACTTAGAATCCATATTTCTTGTAGTAAATTTCCAAATGCATGTGGAAATATTAGTCGAACTGAATTATTGGTCAAAAATTTCGTATGAACTCTCATAGACCAAAATTCAGTTTACAAACAACGGAACATGAAGTATTCAGAAGCATAGCTCTCAGGTTTCATGCTGAAATGTTCATACAGCAGATTTATGGCACACTTTATATAGGTCCCTTTCCTGAAACTCAGGTTGTCATTTACCAGCATAGACTCTGGGCTCAGTCCCTCTTTCTATAGTTTCACCATTTGAACACTAAGCCCTACTTCAGTGCTCGAAGACCTCTCATCTCACTGAGATGCATTTGTTGGTACCCACCACTGGCTGTGAGAGCCTGAGAGCCTGCATATATGTGCCATCATGACTCCTAAGAAGTGTGTTCATTTTATGGTGTTGCTATTGTTTGCTCTATGACTTAAGTAAGTTTTCTCTTTACAGTTACTTTTTTAAAAAAAAAATTTCTAGATTTTTGGGGGAGATTTCACAACTACACATAATCCTCAATATTTTATTTTGGGGCTCACTGTGAGATAACTAATTCCCTTCTCTAAGCTTCAGCGATGGGTCTCACCAACCCTAGTGGGCACTGTTTGAATCTATTAAATTAAAGGCCAGCATTGCAGGCTCAGTGCCACACAGGAATCAGCCGTATTCAATCAGTGAAGCTTATACTGGCAAGTCTTCTAAATTTCCAAGCAGGAATATACAAGAACGGAACCACAAAATTACTCATCATCTCTTTACATTGAGAATGACCCTCCATGGCTGTCTCATTTTCTCACTTTGCAGCTTGAGTGACTCTCTTAACCTCATGATATCACTCAACTCATCCATATACTGGGGACAATGTCAATCAACCAAATGGAGTCAAACAAGAAAATATATATGAAGTGTCTCACAATATACAGTACATGGCACATCAGGCTTTACATTCTTGATTCTGTCGTTGTCATGATGGCTAAACTCAGATGAAGCTCCTAAGAGCTCCTTAATGGATTTTCAGTTTCTAAAATAGCATAATTTAATAGAAAATGGAATATTTAGTGTGCTTGGAGTAAAGTGTAAAAATCTCTCTCTCTTCCTCTCCCTCTCCCTCTCTCCTTCTCTCTCTCCCTCTCCCTCTCCCTCTCTCTCTCTCTCTCTCTCTCTTTCTCTCTCTTTCTCTCTCTCTCTCTCTCTCTCTCTCTCTCTTTCTCTCTCTCTCTCTCTGTGTATGTGTGGGTGTCTTTCTTTCCATGTATATCCTTATGTTCATATACATATATGTATGTATGTACTTATATAAATTATATAATAGCCATAATTATAGCATAATTAAATGCTTATAAATATACAATTTATTGAAGTCTTCTGACTATAAATATGAAAATATGAGCCTATAACTACAATGAAATTAAATATGTATTTACATATCATTACTTATATAGGTACTATGTAAATAGATACATTGTTTATCCCTATTTTAAAAGAATTTCCTTAGGGTCCAAGAACTAAATATATTACTCTAGTTTCTTACTTACATGCTTTATAATTTCTTTAAAGTTTGCTTCTCTGTCAGTATGATAAAAAATATTACTTCATTGCTGGTGGGATTGCAAACTGATACAACCACTCTGGAAATCAGTTTGGCGGTTC
>NW_022196915.1:23359081-23379678 GCF_008632895.1 Mastomys coucha
AAAAAAAAAAAAAAAAAACAAAAAACTGACCAAAAGCAACTTGGAGAAGAAAGGTCTTAATTCATTTCCCACTTCCAGGTAGTACTCCATCACCAAGGGAAGCCAAGGCTGGAACTGAATCAGTAACCATAGAGGATCACTGCATAGTAACCTTCTTTACATGGCTTTCTACACAACCCGAGACCACCTGCCCATGAGGGACACTGCCCACAATGGTCTAGGCCCTTCCTTACCACTTATTAATAAAGAAAATATGTCACAGGCATACCCCCATGCCAATCACGTGGGAGCAATTTCTCACATGTGGATCCTTCTTCCCAGTGACCCTGGTTTGAGTCAAGTTGACAAAAGACTAAGCAGCACACCAACCACATGATTAGATGGGTGTGAAAGCTCAACCATGCGTGTGCTACTTTACACTATTCACACTTCTATTTTTCACACTAGTATTTTCTGTGAGCTTCTTCTAGGCTGGGATAATTGTAGGTGAGATGTGTATACTCCAAATACCATCTGCAGGGTATCAAGTTCTATTTGTTTGACATTCCAAATCTTGTATATCTGTGAGCATCAGGTCAAAGACTCTTGTTCAGCACCAGTTCCCTATCAGACAAGGCTGCTACTCTGAGCTGCTGACTCACAAACACATTCAGCTACCAAGTATGCTTGCCCTGTACTCTGGAATATGCTGCTGGCAAATATTTCACACATTTACCAACATGAAAATCAAATTTCATACATTTAGTGAAGGTTGTTGTGGTTGTGGTTATGGTCATTTAACGTAAATTACAAAAATTTAGAAAATACATTTGTCTCCATTTGGATTCACTTTCACAAAGCATTTTAGAAACATTCAGATACATATACAGAGAGAGAGACACACACACACACATACATACACACACACAATATACACACATACACTCACATTTTTTGTCACATCAAGAATATTAGGTGAGGTCCCTAGAGGTGTTACAGGTATCAGATTTGCATCAGTAGGTGGCAGAGAGGAGAAAGTCTATGTCATGCTCAGTGTTATGACCTGTGAACATCTGAATGATTAGTGGTGTAACATTCCCTGAAAAAAAAAAAGTGAGTCGAAGACAACTACCAGGTTGGGACCACACAGGCCCAGATGGGCTTCCAGGACAAGGAGTAAGCTGGAGACTAGAAAACCTGCCTGGAACCTTGGGCCTGGGTGAGAATGAACCTTAGACACAGGAGCCACTTAGGCATGCCTGGGCAAAGACCAGGCCTGGAGTCATGAAAGGAGAGCTGGCTCTGCCCCTCACCAGCTACAGTGCTCAGGAGATCAGGCTCTGTTCCCCACCTGAGAAGTACAGTAGAGCTGACCTGGTTTCAGGCCAGGTCCAGTCGAGCTGTTCCCAGGGACATGAGTGTGGGAGATCTGGCCCTGCAACTTGTCTGACATGCAGTGGCATAGGTGAGGAAGAAATGTATCCCTTCCCTTTGCTACCTACAGCAGGCAAGAGAGCTGGCCCTCACCTACTACAACAGGACAGAGGACCCTGAACCTCACCTGGCAGCATATTAGAGCTAGCCCTGAATGTAGAGATTGCAAGTGAGCCAATCTAGAGGTTATTAGCATGAGAGAGCTGGTGGTTCAACTTGTCTGCCATGCAGCCGCATGGGCAAGGTAGAGATGCCCTCCCTTACCCTTACCACTTGCCACCTATGGCAGGTAGAACAGTGGGCCTAGGGGTCATGAAAGCAGGAGAGCTGACCCTGGCCCTCATCTGCTTCAGCACTCAGGAAAGCAGGCCCTGATCTTCACCTACACAGTACAGCAGACTTGACCTGGACATGGGGCTGGGGGCAGGTTGCTGATAAGAGAGACATCTGGGAGTCAGAATAACTCAGATGCCTCTCAGGCCCACATTCAGGGCTTTTAATTGACCCACTCCAACATCTATCAATGGACTGCTGGAGTGCAGGAAGGGGCCAGTCCTATATATCCAAAACTGTGGGATCTCCACAGGGCAGCAACAGTATGTCTGAGATGAGTCTGTGTGAGGTTCTATTATTGGTAGAGTAGCAGAAACCAGAGACCTCACACTAGAGCAATGAGTCATTGCAGTGACCATTTATAAGCAAAGTATAAACAGGTGCACACTGTGATGCACTACAACTTCCACATGATTTTTATCCTCTATTGGGAGGAAAATAGCAAGTGGGGGTGATGGGTACAAGGGGACAGGAAGAGGATGGGGATGCATAATAAGAAGATCACAAAAAAATGAGTGCGAAGGTTTTTTTTTTAAGTTTACTGATTTCTTTGGCCAAAAAAAAGAAAGGAAAGAAGGAAGGAAGGAAGGAAGGAAGGAAGGAAGGAAGGAAGGAAGGAAGGAAGGAAGGAAAAAGAGACAAAGACAGAAGTCATTCCATTTAGTTCCTTTACATGGGCCAAAAGACAGTTTTCATTTGATCTGTTAAAGTGAGCAAAGTAAACTATAAAACTTAAATAAATTAGAAGTTGACAGTTAAAATATTAGGTGATAGTTCACAGAGTTGTATTATAACTCCAGAGACCTACTGAGCAGCTGTGACTAGATACTGGTGATGTCTCAGCATACGGACCAATAGGTAGATTAGCTGCAAGAGCCGAACACCATAGTATACAATTTAAGGATATACAGTTCTGAAAAAGTCAAAAAAAAATTAAGGATACTGGGTATATTTGATTCATTTTAATGCAGTAATTATAATTTTAAAAACTCTATCAAGAAATATTTCTAAACCCAAGGAAATATTTATCTGTAGGTATTCATTGCATTGTAACTTTGTGAAAATTAATACTTAAGACTATGTACTCAGCAATTGCTAAAAAGTTTATATTGCCCCCATCTGTTGCAATTTGCAGTCACTAACATTATTTAGAAAGATATAGTAATACCACATCATATAAAATCAAATATGGGTAAAAATTAATTGCCAACAAGTGGACCAGTGACCACTGTAAAGGAGTTTCTGTAGTGTTGTTATTGCTTGTCTTTGAAATTGTGTGATTGTGGGCAACATTTCTTCTCTGTTTTGTTTTCTTTCTAAATTTCATAAAATACTGTTTTGCTTTTTTTTTTTAACAGGAAGACACGAAAGCATAGTACCTTATGGGGAAAAAAACAAGGAATTAACTTCCCCTCTCTCCTTTTTGACATTCAGAAGGTGTCCACCAGAGTGACTGAGTTGCATGGTATGCATTGTCAGTGAATTGCTGGTGAGTGAGGTAGAGTGTCCTCATACCTAGCTTACTAAATTTCTAGCATCTAGACGATTGATAGATTTCATTTTTTCCCCCAAGATCCAGAATAGAGTCTTAATTCTAAGTAAGGACTGGCCTATATAGAGTGACGCTGAGTGATACTGGCCATACTCACTCTACTCTTTCAAGGAGATCTTGACTTTCAGTTCCCTCTGTATGTCCATAATGCAAGACAAGAAAAAAAAAATCACATTGCATCCCATCCCTGTACCCTGCCAAACTGGAACTCAAATGCTTTATCTTTCAAAGGTCCAAGTATCCCAAGATTGAAATCCGCCAGCACAAAAGTGCACACCTATTGGGACAGGATACAGACAAACTCAAGAAAGCACAATGGATGGAGCAATTTGCCCTTTAGAGTTGTGTCCACTTAAGTCCCACATGATAACCTGAAGCTCCTTCCCTACAAAGCTGATATTCACTGCATACTCTCCTCTTATCCTGAAGCCGAAGGCATACTTTGTACAGCTCACACTTCTGCAAATTGGTGTCTATTTGTAGCTATTTGGTTTATTATAACTGGTCCAGGGACAATTTAGAGCAGACTTTGGCAGGCTCTTATGATAACAATCTGTCCCATGGTGCTCCTTATGGCAGACACCTGCTTTGCCAGGAAGATGCATTAGCTGTGGGTGACTGAGTAAGCACACAATTAAGTTGTCAAAGTTTCTGCTGGACCCTGCTGGGTCTGGGCACAGTAAATCTCAGGGATTCCTACTTCTTCTGTTGGTCACAGTGCCTGCCAAGTCAAGGGACCCTGGTTCCACGCTTTCTACATTTTGTGTCAGAGATCATCAGTAAATATATGGTTTACTTTGGAAGAAAACCAGAACTTCAGTCCCCTGTTAGCGTTGTCTGTCTAGCTATTAATCCCTCATCCCTTCCAGGTTCATTCTACCCAAAGAGGATGTAGGAAGCTATCCAGAGCCAAACTAACACCAAGAAGTCACAGACCTGCCAGGATGGTCAGTATATGGGACGTGTCCTGATACAACATGATCATCTACCTAGAACAAAGCTTCCAGTACACTAATAAGATATTAGTACTAAGATAAGCAGAAAGGTGTCATTTATCTCCTAAGAATACATGCCCCTGGAGGAATAGAAGGCCACATATGAAATTTCCTGAGCCAATAAATCATGTTTCATTCTCCCCTCACTCAGACTTTCCCACAAAAGTCCACTCTCCAGTTATAATTATGGAGAGTTTCAGATTAAAACAAGAAATGGTGAATGATTCCTATCCTCGATTTTTTCATCTTTCACCAATGCCGAAGACTGAAGCCCCTGGCTCATCTAACCTTATAGAACATAATGTAGTTTGGTTGAAAAGGCACAGCGTTAGACTCTCACTCACATAGCTACACATTTGGTTCTACCATATCTCTCTGTACCAGGAGAGATTGCTCAGTATTGCTCTTTGAAATGTGGGTTATATCTGTAAAATATCTCATAATATCTAAATAGACAGCTCTTCCCCTATCATATATGCAATCATTTACAACGTCATCTGAGACTCTTCTCAAGGCTCATCTCTTCAAAGGTGATTTCCTGACCAGTCAGTCAAAAATCTTTGGCACCTTAGTCACTCAAGAGCACCTCACCTTTTCTCACAGAGTAGACAAGAAGGTGTTTAGCTGGCTTTGTGCTATGACAGAGCTTCTAGAAAAACTCACAAGCATATCATGGCTAAGAACAGGGGGCCAATGGTTCAGAATTGGGTTTGGTGTGTAGCCATAATAACCCAGGCTTCTCATGGGCATCTAAATAAAGAAGGAGTTTCAATGTGCTAGATCATACTGGACCTTCCCATTCTAGACTTCTCAGAACATGACACAGGAAAAAAAATGATGGATCTATTTTTAAGGGGAGGGTTGAAAACAGAATGATACAATTGCATGTCCAGCGTGAATCTTGGGTGTATACCACAAAACACTTTCTGCCTATCTATAAGCCAGATCTGGCAGCTATATTTAATGTCTGTTTATCATTCTCTATTGTAAAAGATGAAATTACCTATGTAGTCAACATAGATAATTGTTGTTGTTCTTTGGAGAAACAAATAAAAATGACAATTCAAAGCCTTGTTAGTTATCTAAATATCTACTTATCTATAAATAGATTAAAAATAAGGACCACCTCCCTCATCAAATCTGAATTTAAAAAATTTCTACATCCTGAATATGGTGATTGGTGTAACTCATATAATATTATTAAAAAGATTGAATACACATACAAGCCAGGGGAGAAAATTTGGAACCATAGAAAGATTGTTCGCCTTGGGGATATGGAAGTTCTGTTTTACACTGCTCCAAGCAGAACTATTCATCATGCAGGAAAGAGGTATCATTTGAGAAACAACTCTCCTGAATGACACAGTACAATTTCTGATGGAAAAGGATGCTGCTCTCTTATTTGCACTGTGCCTTGCAGCTATTTGCAAGGGCAGTATACATATATGAACACATGTCCTATTTACATACACTCTAAGTAGAAAAAAATTCCCTCATATAGGGAATGTTTCATTTATAAAAGTGTTCATCACAGCATTATTCAAGCACTGCAAATAACCTGAATGTCCAATAGGAAGGAAATGATTCAATCAATAGTACTGTTCACAATGGATATTTAGGAACTGCTTATAATAACACAGGGGAAAGCTTCTGCTATGTTATCATAATTTTATACTTAGGGATACAAAATTGTGTATACAGCATGATTACTGCTATACAAAGCAAACAAAAATATTTAAAAGCCATTCATAATGAAATTGTAGGATGGTAGTGCTCTTAAACATGGATTAGCAGCAGTTGTTTGGGGATATAAGATTACCAATGCTATTTCTGCCTCCAAACTTCCTACGTTTTCCAAATATTTTAATGACTACGTACTCATTTTATATTGAAACATCTACCAGTAATTATTAAAACAGAATAGTTAGACATCAGAAGTAGAATTAAAATCTTCTCAAAATCTATTGGTAAGGCATAAAAGAAGTCTATTCCCTACCTAGTGGAGAGGATTCAGTGCTTTGACACATGAATTCTTCCCACCACCAGCTTCAAGAATCCGTGTGGATGGCAAGAGCCATGGGAAAGCTCTGAAAAGGCAGGAGGAATCCTTCAGCTTAGAATTACTCATTCTGAATGTGTATCATTTTCTCAAAGGAGATACAAGGTTCCCATAATGGAAGGGAAAAAAAAACCTTAAAAAAACCAAACAAACAGAAAACAAACTAGTGACCCATGACCCCCAATATGGCAAAAGACAAATAAATCAAAGTTGACTAGAACCATTAGATATGTTGTTTGGTTTTCTATCTACAATTATTTCCATTTCTTTTCATTTTCCCTCCAAATTTCATCCTCTGACCATACATGTTTTAGTGAGACCATGTACATTCTCTCATCAAAGCATCGGTCTGCATGTCATCAGGCCTGGGTGATTCATATGAAGGGTCAGAGGAAGCCTGGTAATCCAAAGGAGCATTTTCCAGATCAAGCTTTAGGGACCCTTGGGGGTTTGGAAAAGAGAATTTCTGCTGTCTATGCATCGGACTAGTCAGTTATAAGTCGAACTTAACCCAGAGGCAAGCCATCTGAGGGAGGTTTTTAAAAAATCCACAGACAACATAGAACACAGGAGACAATTTGCTTTCCTAGTAGTATTTGATCATTTTTCTAATTATATTTTGGTATTTTGAGTCAGTTCCTTCCTAAGTCAATTCTACTTTTTGACTTTGCACTTTCCAAAACTATCAAGTCTCACACTCACTTGTGTTTAACCTACATTGACTTAGGTGGAGTCTATTTCACTCACAATGTATTCTTGTCTATAAGGAAACTTTAAAAAAGGAGAAAGAAAATTCAGAGAACCTGTGTACTACAGATTGTGTGCGTGTGCATGTGCTTGTGTGATAAGAAGCTGAACTGAGAAATACATAAAATTTTAGGCAAACTCAACTAAGTTTTGTGATAGCAATTGTTAACCACATTTTAGGGCTTCTTTGTGGTTATAAGTGATAAAGTGAAACCCAACTGACAGAGCTTTAATTCTGACAGTACCACAGACCACTATACTTCTAGGGTATTACATGGGCCTGATCAATGGGACTGTCATTTCGGGGTTCTGTGCTGTTTGTGATAAGTTGGTAGGAGACAGATGAGACATGAAGGGCAGAGTGGCAGCAGGAGTAACTCAGCACAAAGTTAGGAGACCAACAATGGTCTTCTTCAGATTAGAGCCCATCTGAGAAAGAGGAAATGGGTTTCAGTTCACACTTTGCTTCCACTTGAAAGAATTTGAAGAATTCCCTAGGGTCTACCTCTCTGAGGTTACAGAAGGTATATTCTAGACAATAAGAATAGTTTTATTTAAACATGTATAAATCCAGTGTGAACATGCAGGAGGGAGCTCTCTGGCTTGTAGCTTCTAGACACTCCCCTCCTGCAATGGCCCTGAACTGGCTATCTGCACTCCTGCCCTCTAACCTAAGAAACACAGACAAGTTCCTGCTCCAAAGCTGGCTGGCTTCTCCTGGCCTGACAAAAGGAGGAGAAAACAAAACCATCAAGAAGCATTTGAACATATTTACAAAGTACAATATAAATAAACTCAATGAACAACTCAATAAGGAAAATTTGAAAATAGAGCAGAATTTATCGTCAAAATCCCATATTTGGGGTAACAACATTTGTCAACTACTCACAAGTGTCTACACTTGTAGGGAAGGAGGGTAAAGAAGCTATGGTATTTGACCATAGACGTGACAGAATTTGAAGACCCAAAATCAAGTTATAGGAAAGATTTTTATTATGATGAAAATTGATGAAACTTGGAAAATAAAGTTCTCTCCAAAGGATTTGATCTGAATGAGAGTGGTAACCCATCTTCAAAGTCCACTGAAATCAAATGGAAATCTGGAAAGGATATGAGAAAACAATGCAGAATAAGACCAGCAGGAGTAGGCACTGTGAGGAACCAGAGCTGCCTCACCCAGTTTGCTAAGCATTCTGTTGCAGATGCAGGTGAGTTAGGCAAGGTCATCCAGACAACATTTGACCTCATCCACTGCAGTATGATTTAGTTCCTGATATGGGTGATGATGAATAAGAGGCAGAAGATGATGGTGATGATGATGAAGAAGGAATGATTAGAAGATATTTATGAAGAAGGGGGTGAGGATGAAGGTAGAGAAGAAAAAGATGAGGATGAAGGGGAGAAAGAATGACTAGCACAAGATACTAATGGATTCCAACCTTCTTTTATTATTTTCTTTTTAGGTTTTAATTTCCTTCAGTCTATGGGAGCTAGTTTCTATCATTTCTCCTGCTTTGGACTTATACTCAGTCACCCTGGTTTTGAGGTCTGTTCTCAACACCATAGCTCTCCACTCATTTGAGGGGAAATACCTTGAGAAAAATACAATAGGAAAAAATTTCAATGTGTTCAATATAAAATAAGGATAAATGTTTGACAAGGTAGACATGCTTAGTCTTATTTAAACTTTGCCCCTATGTACACACATACTAGGGCATTATGTGATTCCCAGTAATATGTGCAATTTTATGTTTTTACCAGTTAGAAGAATTTAAGTTTCTTGAAAGCCTACTAAATCAGAACAGACTGCTGGTTGATCTAACAAAACAACAACAGAAAGTTTTATTAATGTAAAGTATTAAGGCTTAAAGATAGAATTAAACAAAAATTTTTATTTGGGTTTTAAAACAATGATTATTCACAGAGGAAATGGAAATCTATCTTTAGTCCTCAAATATGAGACAGGGCCAGAGATTATTGCATGCTTAAGAAGGCTGTGGAGCGTAGGATGAAAAATAATAAGGGCCCTGAATCCTTGTTTTACTTATCAGATAGGTGGTGGCAACCTAGAAGGCATGAATGTGGTACCACTATTACAAGCATCTTCACACTTTGGTTGTGTCTGTGGGCAGCATGGCTTTCTTGCTTCAGCCACTCCCCTTGCCCAGCTTAACACTAGCCAATTATTAAGCCCCTTTCATAAGAAACTTCCACAAAGAGAAATAACACAGCACTCAGGTACATCTTCCTGATATTGTCTCAGCATTACCTTCCCCTGCATCTTACCTACGTTCTGCTCTTTGCTCTTTACACTCCACCTTTTCTCAACTTAGAGGTTCTGGAGTTCATGAAGCAGTGACTATCTCTGACCAGTATGGTCCAGACTCCACTGTGACTGCTATGCCATTCTGCTTGAAGGTGTAAATGCCACACATTCCCATAATTCCCTGCCAAAGTGGAGTCCCAATATTTGAGACACACTGGGGCCTACAGGGTAAAGACACACTCATTTCTGAACCAAGGGGAGAGGCAGGCCAGATCTCAATGTACTTATTACAAGACTCTATGTGTAACAATAAGCTACTGAAGAGAAAGGAGATTCGATATGCAAAATTCTGAACTTAGCTATCAATTGTTAATCACAGTCAAGCACAAATTGCTGAGGATGAGGAGAACACTTTATCTGCATCTTACTATTATGTGATACCCCATCCTCTGGCTAGGTCAGAGTGTTCGACAGCCATGAACTAGGTATTCTGTGATAATGTCTCCTTTGAATAGACCTCCGTCTTCTTCCTTCTGCAACTCACAAGATTCAGACCCTGTTGCCACTGTAGTATATTGTGAGAATAAGTAGACACATGCCTTTTACAAAGCACTGGCCATTGCCTGCCATCCACACTGTGGTTGTACCTACTTTAAGAGTCATTTGCTCTTCTAACATTTGAGAATAAGAAAAGCATTTAACTCATACTTTTCCATGGTACAAAGAGAGAAAGGTGTGCAAATTAAGGCAAGCAGAAATATTTGTTAATTATATTATCTACATGAGACATCTGCCAGATGTTTTATATTAATTACTGTATATAACCCCTCCAACAATGCCAGTGAAAGATGATTAATTATTTCCATTTGGCGATGAGAAAATATGCCTTAAAGACTTTCTATTGCTTACTCTAGATGACAGAGCTAATAAGAGGAATGCTCAGGACCACAGTCAGAGTCCCCTGACTACTAAGTACCTACACCAAGAGATCTTTCATTCTTAAATGTGCATAAATGCACACACACTTGCACACTGTTCACATACTAGCTTCCCTTCCTCATGTAAACAGAGAAAATACACAAACAGAAATCCGTATAACTTTATGCACACACAGCTGTCCAAATGTGCGTACCCTCTCCAGGCTGACTCTGGTTCTTTACCTCATGACTGGCTCATATGTGTAGATGGTCCTTCTTGGTTGACTGAATACCAAAAAAGTAAGTTAAAAGTGGGCAAACCAGCTGTTCCATGTGTCCATGCCAGGCTCATGCCAGCAATTGCACAGGGTTCCAAGGAGTCCTTAACCATCTGTACTAGATCAATAGTCACTTTGAGATTTTTCCCAGGGCTCTGGGTTTTTGCTTTACCAATGATCTGTAATCCTCACTGGAAATACACTTGACCTTCTGAGTAGGGATGCTGAATTAAGGTTAGGATTCTGCAGCTGACTGAACATCATATCTTCAGTAACTTAGCACTGGTAGCATTGATAGAACTTAGGACTTGGTTGTTGATTGACTCAATGACCAACATTGAAGAATGGAAGCTCCAAATAGCTTTGGTGAGTGAAAATGTTTTTAGACTTCAAACTATCTACTGCTCATAAGAAGATATTGCCATTAAATTATCCTTATTTTTTTTCTCTAAAGATAAGAAGGAAGTTGAGGCTCAGATGCCAGGTTTCTATCTCACTTTCCAGGTAAGATTATAATCTTAAACTATACCTTTCTGGTCAATTCCATCTGTACAGACATTATGCCCCAGTAACAGATAACACTATGGAGTCAGGGTTCTTTTCTGTACCCTTGGACTATTCTTCTCACTCTCATCCTGGTTCCTAACTCTACTCTCTCATCATCTCTGGCTCCTTCCATTTGACAAGCGGTATGATATCCTTCAGGCTTCACAGCTTTCCCTTCTTGTCAATTTAGATTAATCTTCTTCAGTTTGTGCTGAGAACCTCTCCACCTGACCCAATCCCTCAGAATCTCACTTGTAATGATTCCTTCCTTGTTTCCAGATGAAGTCCCACTGCTTGGAACAATTGAAAGGCTAAGATGAGTCTACACCACTTCCTACCCTCCTCTCTCTCTCTCTCTCTCTCTCTCTCTCTCTCTCTCTCTCACACACACACACACACACACACACACACACACACACACACAGAGAGAGAGAGAGAGAGAGAGAGAGAGAGAGAGAGAGAGAGAGAGAGAGAGAGAGAGAGAGACTGAGGGACTGAGGACCAGTTTGGAGGGGCAAGGGTCTATCGTCTGGGTAGTAAAAGGAATGCACAGCCTCCAATTACCCAGAAGCTGTATTCTGTTGTGCTGCCTCCAATTTAAATGTCAGTATAATTTGCCCTTACAAAAATACAGCTCTCTCCTCTTTCCCCACTAGGGACTACATCTGTAACCAAGGTAACAAAATCCAGGTGCAGCAGCCCCAACACCATTGCTGTTTCTATGAGCATAGAGAGAGCACAGAAAGGGTAAAGGATAGGAGAGGCAATGAGACACCATGTGAGCCCCTGTCCATCAGGTATATATGTCCATCCTGCTGAGGAAACATTCACATCTGTTTTACAAAGAAAAATGACTGTCTGCTGGAATGTTCTTCTACCTAATATTAAAGGCTCTTCACTATCTAGTGAGTTTAGCTATAAAGAAATTGTCATTTTCAGAAACAAATCCTGTAGAGCTGTTGGCTGATTTGCTTAAATCCAAATGTCCCTTTGTAGTTGAGCTGGCTTTTGTAACTGAGGTAAATCTCCCTGCCCCCACACTCAATGGCAAAAGGACCATTTTCATCACCAAATACATTGTTAGTGTTTCACATATCACATGCATAATAAACACCCCTACCTGCTCTGGTGTGCATGTGCCATTTGGATGCATATATTTACACTCCTGTGTGGTTTATTCATGTACATACACAAGTATTTAACAATGTCCTTAATGACAGTATTTGTCAGAACTAATGTCAGGCTCAAGGTCTGTGCCTCCAAAGCCTTCTTTGTATTATGCTGTGTTATCTCTGGAGCAAACTCTCAAAAAGTGAGCAGAGACAATAAATAAATAGTACATTTTAGTGCAATAATCTGGGAAGGACAGATAAGCTGGGAAGAGTGAACAAGAGATGACCTCTGTTGAGACTCAGAGGCTCCTTTCAGAGCTGAAGACTCAGCCAAATCCTCTGCCTTGATCAAGAGTGAGTTTATGTTGACTCCAGCTAGATGTCTGGAGACAAGTTTACCCCAAGTGTCTTCCTGCCAGAGCACAAGGAACTAACTGACAGTTAGAAGTTCTGTGTGAAGTTAAGGAGGTGGGAACATCATCTTGGAGAAAAAGCATGAACAAAGCAACTAGAAGGGACATCTATGTCATAACAACAAAGGGGCAGAAAGACTCAAAAAGTAGAGGTATTAAAGGTGTGTCATAGAACAGTGTTTTCCAGGCAGTAGAGGGACAGTGTATCTAAGAACTCATAGCAGCTATAGCTATAGCTATATTCACAAGAACTGCACAATACCAATCAAGTCAAAATCCCAGGATGAATGGAAGAGGATCCCAGTAGCCTCCCCTTACCCCTATAGTTTTGGAGCTATTGGCAATTAGTACCAATGAAGAGTTCATTTTCTTCAGGGATACAGCCCCTGATTGTTTGCCATTGTAGATGACCCTACAACCATGATCAGACTATCAGTACTAAATAGACTCAGGGAGTTTAAAAGAAAAAGAAAGGAAAAAGAAAAGAAAAGAAAAAAGAGTGTCCAGAGTCAAAAAGGGAAAGTGGTGGTGGGTTATGGGAAGAGCTGGGGTTAGGGGGAGATCAGGGGCTAGATTTAATCAAAAAGCATTGTATTAATGGCTCAAATTCAGATTTAATCAAAGGGCATCGTATTAATGTCTCAAATTCTCAAATAATAATAAAAAAAACTATTGTAAAACCAGGATTATTCCAGACTCAGCGTGTACCTTGAAGGAATTCTTTGTTTTGCCAAGGTAGGATTTCCTGATCTCCAGATTGGCTTCTGCCTTCTTTATCTCTAATACAGTAATATCCATTCTTTCTTTATCCCTTTAGAGTTTTGACTTTCAACTTTTTGTGAGTTACATTGACCACTCTGACCTCAACCAGTTCAGTATCCAACTCTATTATTGACCTATAATTGAAATTCCTCTCGGCAGAAATGGAGATCTAGTCACACCTGCATTTGTACCGTACTTCATAGATTAACTCAGTCATGCTCAGGACTCAGCCTCTGGCATCTGATGTGCCTCCTCTGCTCAGATTCATCATGACAATTCAATAAGAAGATGTTTAATGGGACTTTTGACTCAGCATTTGGTTGAGTCTTTCCAGTCAAGAGTAATGATGTAGGGAGAGATCCCCAATAACTAAAGCCAAGAAAGGATTCCACAAAGATGATCTTTTAGGGTTTGAAGTCTGCACAGCTGTGAATTCTGTACAGTCTTTCAACATAGTTTTTCCTTATACAGTTGAGGAAATAAGACACATGGACAAAAACAGTTATATGGAGACCCTCATGTTGCCCATTGAATAGAATAACAAGACTGAAAGTGGGGGACTCAATACTACAGATCAAGTAGGCCTAATGGACATTAGTAGAGCCCACATTTTTCTCAAGTATACATGTAATCATATGAAGTATACTGTACAAGTTGAGTAATAAAATGTCTCAATAAATTTAAAATAACTGAAACCATAAAAGTTTTATCTGAACACAATGGAATACAGATGGAAATAAATGCAAAAATGCATGATTCAGAAACCGAAATGATTTAAAGTATGCTCAAATAGCTCATGAGTAAAGAAGAGATCAAACCATAAACAAGAAAATAACTTTAACATGAATGACAATGAAAACCTAAAATGTCAGAATAGGGATTTCAGGAAACACGATATTCATAGGAGAATTCATAATCATAGTGTTAAACACATTTTAAAAGAAAGGGTAGAAGTAAATAAACTATCACCTTAAGAAATCAGAAGACAACCAAAACAAGAAGCAAATTAAACCCAAGACAAAAAGAAAGAGGAAATGCAGATAAACTAGAGTAGAAAAACATAGGAATAAAAACAGTGATAGCAGGTTATTTCCTGAAAGTATTGCAAAATTGGCCAAAAACATAGCTAGAATGAACAAGAAAAAATAAGAAAAGACCAAAGTTTCTTTAGAAATTAGGGAATGAAGAGGAGAACATCTTTACTAATGTTGATGAACTGAAAAAGGGAATAAAATGAGCTATCATGGGAAACCATGTGCCAATAAATCAGGTAACTAGAATAAATAATTCTCATGGTAATCAAATACAAAAACTAATTCATCAATAAATGGATATTTTTAATGTTTCTGTAATTAATTAACAAAATCACACAACTAAACAGAGAAGACTATTAACGAATCTACTGAACTTGTAATGAAAAAAAAAATGAAGGAAAGTTTTGGAACATGGAATTTCCAGAGTGAGTCTTCTCAAACAATGAATGATATAAACCAGTACTTCACAAACATCACAAAACAGGTGATGCAACAACCATTCTGTCTTGTTATAGGACATGAAAATTATCTTGACACTAAAAACCAATACACTATCATCAAGGAAAATTACAGATGCACATCCTTTAAGGATAAGATGCTGCAAAACGAATTCAATAAAATTGCACAGCTAAACACATGCATCTGTTAAGGGGAGTGTACGTTATGGTCATTTGGAATTTATCTCTGGCATTGAAAGTTGATAAAAAAATCAGATATAATAAATGATATCAATATAATAGCAAGGCCCCTCACAGATCACCTTTATAGATAAAGAGAATTTGAAAAGACATAATACCTTCATACTCAACCAACAAAAAACAAACCTAGGAACAGAAAAATCCTGATAAATGTCATATATAAAAAGTCAACATTTGCTTGGTTTTTTGTCTGTATGTTTGTTTATTTAAGGGGGTTCAACCAGGGTCTCACTATGTAGCATTGGCTTACCTGGAGCTTGCTATGTAAGCCAGGCTGGCCTCAACCTCATAGGGATCCACTTGGCTCTACCTCCCAAGTGATGAGGCTAAAAGAGAAGTCCACAGTGAATATCATGCATGGGTGTAAAATCCTTGCTTCTAAGATAAGAACTAAGAGAGCAACACTTGTGTTTATTCTCTATGTTCTCTTACCATGGTGGTGCAGGCTTGAGCAGGGCAGCTGAGAAGGGAACACAAGAAAAGCAAGAGCAACCACTCTGGAAGGAAAAATGAAATTACTCCTGTTGCCACAAAGCATAAGATTATTTATACAATATCCTACCAATCTGGAAAGAGACTGTTAGAGATAATGCTTGTGTTTAGCAAGGTTGCAGGATAAAATAAACAAAAATTTAAGTACATTTCCACACACTCTATATGAACAAACCAAAAGAGAGTTAAGAAAAAAGTGTCATTTGCGAGTGGAATGTCAAAAGTGCTAATACTTTCTGCAGAGCTGAATAATATTTGGTACTAGCAAAGGATGCACCTCTACTTCAGTGACACAGAACTGGGTCAATAATAAATCCTCATATTTATAGCCAATTGATTTTCATTATGTGTACCAAGACAATAATTCAACAGGAATATAATTCAACAGACTTTGTAAAAAATAAATACCTCACAAAACATATCCAAAATAGTGTCTCAAAGCCTATATTAATTCAATAAATACAAGACATACAACTGTGAAACTCAGAAGGAAACATAAAGGTATATATCTGTTATCTTGGGTTAAGCTACTTTTGGATGGAGTAGTTTATTTTAGCTATGACAGAAAAGCAAAATTTGTCAAAGAAAAATAAATTAGATTCTATCAAAATCAATACATTTTGTATAACAAAGAACACTCAAGAAAGTGAGAGGCTTAAGAGATTCATCAGAAATTAATAGTGTATAGTGCTCTTGCAAAGTATGTGAGTTTAGTTAATAACAGGACTTACTCACAACCATCAATGACTCTAGCTCCAGGAGGATCCAACTCCTCTGCCCTCCCTAGACATCTTCACACAAGTACCTATACATACATATAAACATACATACATACATACATACATGCATACATATAACTTAAAATAAAATAAATTTTATGAAAAACAACAAGTTGAGAAGACAACCCATAGTGATAGAATTTGAAAATATATCTGATAAGGCCTTTGGACCCAAAATACATAAGCAATACAACTTGCAACTCAAGAATAAAAAAGCAAAGAACTAAATTTCAAGATTAGAAATTATAAAAAATATTCCTTCAACAATATGCATAAGTAGACAATAAACATATAAAAAAGTGCTAAAAAGGAAAATCAAATCATTTTGAGATTTTTATATATGCATATAATTTGTCTTGATTATTTTCCATTCTTTCCCCTCCCCAACTCTTCCCAATACCCTCTCTCCTATCATTGAACTTACCTATAGCCACATGCCTGAATAAAAGTGACTCTGACTATGTAGCCAGTAACTGCCAATAGTTCCTCTTCTAGGGTCAGGGGTGGGCTCTCAGAAGCTCCTCCTTCCTTCCAGGTTGTTATTTTTAACTGGCTTGATCTTATGTTGTCTTCTGTAACTCACAACCGCTGTGAGTTTATGTGTACAGCACCTATGTCAGGTCCAATGTTACCATTTCTCAATACTTCTTTAACTCTTCCTGTCCCTCCTCAGTGGTGTTCCCTGAACGTTGGGCTTGAGGGTTGTGGAGGTTCATATACATGCCCCATTTATGGAAGAATGCTCAAAGCCACTTCTTCTCATCACTTCAAACAGTAATGTAACCTGCATTAACCACTCCCTTTCAACCTTGCCTATAGCCTTTCCATTTGAGTAATATAGAGACCAAGCAATATCATTTTCCTGAATTTATTTTTTTAATTGTCCTATTGTGTTGGTGAGATCGCTCAAGTGGGCAGAGGCAGCTCACAGCAAGGCTGATGACCTGAGTTTAGTCTCTAGACTCACTTGGAGTTCTACCTATTTTAATATGAAGCTTATTCAGATCTATGACCATAATTATAAATATTTAGATGGCAGTTTGACACCATGACCATTTTAACAAGCAGTATGGTAAAAGTTGTTTGTTTGTTTGTTTGTTTGTTTGTTTTAAAATCTAAACCCAGGCAGCAGAATATGGCTGAACTAAAGCAATGCTAGTGAATTTTTGTTTAAATTCATGGTCACTAACCCCTAAGAACTATTAGGGACAATAAACTCCTGTAATCATATTTACCTTTACCTTTCTCTTCTCCAGCTCCTCAGTTTTTTCCTGTTCTTCAAATCTCCAGTATTTTGTTCCCTCCTGGAAGCTGCAATGTTTGCAGCAAGCAGTCCTAAATCTTATCTGCATCCTTTCCCATGCTTTTATATTGGACACTGTAAGATCACTTCCACATCTATATCTCCAGGATACATCTTGGAACACTAGCTCTCAGATTTAAGAATTTCAAAACCAACTTCCTGATTCCAACCAGCCCCAAGTAACTGTCTCTCTAGCTTCTCGCAATTTCAGTACCAGATCTGTCGGTCCAACTGTGTCTGTGGCTCTTCAGAGTTCTCATTTTCTTCTCCAACAAAACCTTCAATAAAACTACACTGGGATTACAAAGAGAAAAAAGAAAAAAACAAACAAAAATGGATTATAGCTAATCTCCATTTGTTTTGCTGCTACAAGAAAACCCCCGTGACATCTAAGTTACTTTACTCACCCTTAAGCTGACCTCCTCCACGTGTTCTTTCTTATTCTCCCTTGTTCTCTTTCTTCTGTCCTTCTCCTTTTTGCACGATTGGAAATTAAGAAAGATATTTTAATATAAGCTTAATCATGAGGTTTGAGAAAAGATCTTATTCAGACTGTGGTGGTTTGAATAAGAATGAGCTCCATCGGCTCATAGATTTGAATGCCTGGTCACCAGGGAGTGCTATTTGAAAGGAATAGGAGGTATGGCCTCATTGCAGGAAGTGTGTCACTGGGGGTGGGCTCTGAGGTTTTTAAAGTCCAAGCCAGGCCAAGTTTCTCTCTTTACCTAACGCCTACAGATACAGATACAGATTTTAGCTACTTCTCTGGCACCATGTCTGCCTGCACCAGGTTTGCTGCCATGATGAGAATAGACTAAAACTCATCCAGTTAAGTGCTTTTTGAAAATAAAAGTTGTGTGGTCATAACATCTTTTCACAGCAATAAAACACTGACTAAGACACAGACAAAAAGTTAAAACCTACCCCAGAAAGTGGGCATGGGATTTTCTGAGAAAGAGAGTTGTATCCCATTGTCTTTTAACATTATAGGATTGGGAAGTGTTTGAAGCTATTCTTTAAGAAGAGTTGCTAAGAATTCTAATAGATCACAGGTTGATATCTGAGGGACACCTGACAGTATTCCGATTGATAGGTAAAATCCTAGAGCACAGAGATGTGGAAAGGTAGGCTATCACAGTTACTCTAAACAAAGTTAACAGTTTTGTTTGTGATATCCAGAAAATATCTTGAGGAGAAATAAAGCCCTAACCGAGGTCATGTACATTGAGGTTTAAACATGGCCCATTTCTATTTTAAAATAAAATATCTACATACAAAGGCAATCAACATGGCGTGACTGTTGCAGATGTAGAGGGAGCATCGCTGCTTTTCTGGGTGCTCTCCCTATTCTTAGTCTTACAGTCTGTTCACTTGATAGGGCTTCCAGCCCTCACATTTCCCACCCTATTGGTCAGCCTAGTGTCCACCATGCTCCACATGACTTGTAATACTAGTCATAGAAGCTCTTTGAGTCTGTTGACTATTCTTGCTCTTTTGCTTGGATTTTCATTCTTACATTTCTCCAATCTTTTCAAATGCCCCTCCATTAAATAAATGTTCATTGATCATTGTACATAAAATGGCAAACTACCTCCCCTCACTGTCCCCATTTACATATTCTGTTTTACTTTCCCAAATAACTCCTGCTACTTGCAGGAGTCTTTATTTGTATATTTGTATTATTGCCACTTGCCTCACCTTGTTAAATATACGCTCTGAACAGTGTTTATACCCAGAATCTAGCACCTGCAAATAATCAAGAATGTTGACTGAATGAAGGACTCCCTTTTCCAAGGCCAAATACATCAGACAGAAGCAGTGAGTTGGTATAGAAAGAAGATGAGCAAATCTAGGAACAGTAAAGGAAGAGGTGAGACCTACCCAAGTGCTAGCCACTGAGCAGAATCAGGCCTGAACAGCAGAACAGAGACTTCAAAGGAAATTCTGAATGAAAGGGACTCAGACTCTTACCACATGAAGACAATTTGGGTATGTGTACTACACCAGAGAAGCATACCAAACCCAGCCAGTTGCTTGTTTCTCATGGAGAGCCAAGACTGGACTCAGGGCTTTGTTGGCAGACCTTGACTTTACTTTGGATAGCAATTATGTCCACAGAACTCAGTTGTTATGTACATCAGTTTTTCATTCTGGGCCAGACACCAACCTTCTTGTGAAGGCAAAGGGTCTTATAACTACACTGAGGACTTGTGCTCTGAGCTGTCCTGTCCATACATCACTTTCCTCTGCATGCTCTCCTGTACCACGAATGAAGAAGGACATTTCAGCTAAATATTTATAGAACCAGGTTCTGTAAGGTACTAGGGTTTTAGTCTACTGCCTCCATAAAAGGAAGCATATTCCAAAGAACAAATGAGAGCAAGAAGGAGGTTGTGGAGGTGGAACAAATAAGAGTGCATAATTGTACACTGTCACTGCAGCATGACAATGAAAATGGAGCAGCGTTAGCAGTGTTGAGGCCTGTGGTGGGACCAGGTTTCGGCTGAGCAGCAGCTGTGGTAGTTGTGTCTTGTTTTATTTTGTTTTGTTTTGATTTGTCAACTTGGCAAGATGTAGAGTCATCTAGGAAGATCCTCAATGATGGATTGTCCACATTAGTTAGGCTTATAGGTATGTCTATAGGAGACTGACTAAATTAAGTTAAAATGTGAAGGAAAGCTCAACTTACTGTGCATGCAATCATTTCCTTGGCAGAGGTTCTTGAATTTTACAAGAGTGGATAAATTTGAGCTAAGCACAAACAATCAAGTAAGTAGTCATTGTTCTTTGCTCTTGACTGTAAATGTGCTATATATGACTAGCCACTTCTAGGTCTTATTGCCTTGTCCTCCTTCATATTATTAACTGTGTCTTGGAATTTTGAGCTAAAATAAACCA
>NW_022196915.1:23379734-23399563 GCF_008632895.1 Mastomys coucha
TCCTTCATATTATTAACTGTGTCTTGGAATTTTGAGCTAAAATAAACCACTTTCTGCCCCTAGTGAGGACTCCAAATAATGGAGGCTAAAGAGTCTGAACTTGCCATCTTTTGGAGCCAGGAAAGGCTCCCAGTGGTGGACTGGGTTGCATTAAGTTGAGTTGTTAGCCAAGAGGGTCCCATGGAAATCCCTAAACAACCCTGGGTGATGATAGGACAGATGATTGCTGAAGACAACATCCACATAGCTCGCTGATAGGTTGAGCTGATGCCTGTGTGGAACCTTCACCTCTATGTTCTAGTCTCTTTGGTGTAGAAAGGTACTCTATAGACTACCAAAAGAGAAATGTGGACACCAACCCAGCCACAAAAACCTCAACCTATAATATGTCTTGCCTGCAAGATATGCTGGGACAGTGTTGGTGCAGAACTTAAAGGAGTGGCCAGCCAATTTCTGGTTTAACTTGAAGCACATGCCACGAGAGGGAGGTCATGTCCTACACTGCCCGGATGGCCAGGAACTGGAAAGTGGACAGCCCTGAGACCTAGGGTAGGTCCAAATACAACTGACGAATGAATAAAACAAACAAACAAATAAACAAGATGATTCATAATAATATTCTGCTATACTCATAGACTGGTGCCTTGTCCAGTCACCATCAGAGAGGCTTCCTCCAGCAGCAGATAGGAGCAGATACTGAGACCCACAGCAAAGCATTGTGCAGAGAAAGTGCATAAATTGGAGGTCTCCATCAGATCTTTCCCATCAGAGCTCAGGGAACCCCATGGAAGAGGAGAAAGAAAGATTGTAGGAGTCAGAGGGGATGGAGGACACCAGGAGAATATAGTACACACAATCTCACAGAGACTGAGGTGGCAAGCATAGGACCTTGCATGAGTCTGCACTAGGTCCTCTCTTGATATGCTATGGATATTAGCTTGATGTTTTTACAGGAGTCCTATTGGTGGGAAGGGTGTGTCTCTGACTCTTTTGCCTGCACTTGGGACACTTTTCCTCCTGTTGCGTTGCCTTGGCAACCTCAGTATGAGGGCTTTTGCCTTATCTTGTAGTATCTTATTTAGTTATGTTTGGTTGTTGTCTCCTGGAGGCCTTCTCTTTTTAGAAGGAAAACCTAGGTCATGTAGATCTGGAGAAGAAGTGATGTAGGAGGAATGGGGAGGGGTAAGGGGAGGGGGAAATAGGTCAGGATGTATTATATGAGAGAAAAATCTATTTTTAGTAAAAATAAAGTAAAATAAACTTTTTCTCTAAGTCACTGTTTGCCAGAATATTTTATTACAACAAGATAAATAAAATAAAATAAAATAAAATAAAATAAAATAAAAAGCATGGTCTTGAACCTAGAAGCCACCCATAGCTTCAGTGCCCTGAATATTTTCACCAAGTCAGCAAAGAATAGCTACTATAGAATAGTTGCAGATGGACCCCATGCAAAGCCCATAAACTCTATACAAATAGTATCTGATTGGTTACTATAGAACAAGTGGAGTAAATAATCAACCTGGTCTTCTGGCCTCTACAACTTAATTTTTTTGTTTGTTTGTTTTCCTGATATTGTTTTCAAAAACTTCCTCAGGTACAGAAAGAAAATCTACACTTACACATAGATGGTGAGCCAGTTACCCTGTGTAGTATAGGATATATATATATATATATATATATATATATATATATATATATATATAAATTAGGACTTATACATGCTAGGGAGAACTCTCTAAAGAGCTGTGTAGTTACTCAACCAATGAATTCTCAAAATGTCTCAAGGAACTGGGTGCCTAAGTAACTTGTCCATACATAAATAGATAATAAACAGAACACCTGGATTTCATTCTACAAAATGCTGGATTCTGAGTAGTATGCCTCTAAAGTTAATTAAGCCTGAGATATAGGCAAAGGCCTCTAATTACATTTTCCTTCCTTGTTACCTTCCTCTAGGCAAAGATGACATCAGCCTAATTTACTTCCAGCTTGTCTCTTCTATGCATCCTTTGGCTTCTCTATTCCCTCTTCCAATCCAGACCCTTGCACACTCTTTGTAAAGGTTCTAAGTCTTGACTTTTTATAACCTTTGCTAGGTATAGCTCCACCTACCACCCAAGGTCAACGCAGTGTGTTCTCTTTCTACTATTCCCTTATTAAAGGCTCCTGGGTACTTTGTACTATGTTTAAAGGCTGCTCAGAACTTCAGCAAATAACATGATGATGAGACTGAGCAAAATAGCACCCTCAGTCTTGTTACTCAATTCCAGCATCCTTTGAGGATGAATGACTGTATAACAATCCCCTGGAATTTTTAGGTTTCAGGCCCCACTGAGAGTCTCTCCTGATAACTGCGAATGTAATGGCACTTGCATGTCCTTATTAAGATTATCAACAGAATTACACACTTGAGAAGGTATGGATCCTGTCACTGTCTACACTACTTATGATTCTGTCCATCATCCTGTATCAAGCTAGCCTCCATGTAGGCTCCAAAGAACATCGCTGAAAGGCTGACTCTGTGGGCTGCGGTTGTTCAAGAATAACTTTCCAGTGAAAGGAAGAGCTTACAAATTCACTCTGCAGCTAGAGCCCTGTGAAAACTAAGGAAGTCTGAAATGGTTCACAAAAGTATAAGCAAAGCATATTAAAAACAATAAAAAAAAGCATAAACTCTGAACACAGTGAGGGGTAGGGGCAGTCCGGAGCTTCCAAGTCATTTCCAAAGACAGCTAACCTCAACACTTGTCAGGTAAGCAAATCAGCCTTCTCCAAAGGACTCAAGTACCAGCCACCAGAGACATTCCATGAGACCTATGCTTTCCTCCATCTGCCTTATTGTCAGCCGAAGCCAGTGAGACCACGAGGGAGTCCTCCTTTCAGAAGTGACGTTTGTTTAGAGCAAGATTGAGTAAATGGTTCTACCAAAGTTCACTAGCCTCCAAACTCATGAAGTTTTATACCTTAAGTAGTTAGAGATTTCCTGGGTCAAGTCTATAAATGGTTTAAAATATTTTTAAGATTTGAAATCTACATGATTTGTCAGGAAAAATGTTTGAGAGAGCCGCTAATGTGAACCTTCATCTGACCCCAACATGTTGCCTCCGTCTGACATTCTGGTGAGCCAGTGTGAAATAACCAGTATACGAATGGCTGCTAGACCTGGCAGGAGGATCACAGGTTCAAGGCTAACCTAGGCAACTAAGATCTCATCTCAAAATAAATTTAGAAACAGTCAGGGGCCATAGCACATAGTGCTTGTCATAGCAAGTGTGAGGCCCTAGCTTCAGTCCACAGCATTGAAAATGGAAAAAGAAGAGGGAGAAAACAGCGAGGCCTGATATGCCTGACCTGTGAAATAAAGGGAGGAAGAAGAGAAGGAAAGCAAGATGAGCATAAAGGACAGAAAAGTGGCAATAACAGGAAAGTCATCAGATCATAACAGGAAGCCACTGTCAAAACAGAAGAATCTCTCCTTCCTCTCTCCCTGAACTCAGCCCTCTTGGCTATTTATTTCTCATATGCTTATCAGGCCCCTTGGTGTCAACATCTCTGCTTTGCTGAATTTTAGGCTAAGAGTACTTATCCAGAGTCATTTTCCATGGAGAAACCTTGGGACTCTGATTTTTAATGTGTCACATAAGGAGCTTGGAAACTGTCACTTCCACCTTCACACCAAGAAGAGGCTAAAGAAATGCAAAACTGTGAAGTAATGGACAAATTCAGAGAGCTGGAATTTGGCAGATGCAAAAGCCACAAGGACTTCATGAGAAACTAGGTTGAGGCACATTGACAGATTTCTGGAGAATTAGCATGACCTGAAGTGAAAGGTAAAAAAAAAAAAAAAAAAAAAAAAAAAAAAACAGTCGAGTGTACTTTTAGGGGAAGGTTGAAGGAGAGATGTTCTTGTGAATTTTAACTGTTAGGATCTGACCAGGTTATCAGAGACAAGATAAGAGAAAAATGTCTCCAGACTTCAGATAAAGGAACAGGAGGAGGTGGCCATTTTAGAAAGATTCCAGAGCTTTCTTTTTTCATTATCAAGGACTATCCTCAAAATAATTTTCCTATTTTATTATTTCTTTTATTTTTTGAAATTATAATCACATCATTTCCCCATTCCTTTACTTCTAAACCCTTTCATAAAGCCCTTCTTGCTTTCTATCAAATTCATGGCTTCTTTTAACATTAATTGTTGTTACATACATTTATGTATATGTATTATATATGTACATCTCTATAGATGCAGGTACAGATTCCTAGTTTTATACATAAATACAATCTGCTCTGCATGTATGATTTGGGGGATGACTATTTGCTATTGGATATGGTCTTTCTTAGAGAACGTTTCTCCCACTTCAACATTTCTTAGTTGTCTGGTGTTCTTTGTGGACCTACAGACTTGTATAGTCCTAGCCCCTCATCAGGGAAACTTCTCTTTCCAGAAAGGAAACCATTACAGAAAACCACAAGCAATCAAAATGCAAAGCTGTGGAGCCCAGTCCCAATGATACATCTACAAAGCAACCCCTGAACCTAAAGCTCAAGATGGTTACCAAAAAGGAGGCAGCAAGATTGTTAAGAGCCAGGTAATTAAGGAGTTCCTGTGAGATTGTCTTCTAGGAATGTCAGACACTACATCCATAAAGTCTCACCACCATGACTGCCTAAACAGAATTCAACAAGGATGAAAATAATAGACATGCTAACATAGACAAGGGAACACCCAAGTACCTTCAGTACTTAACAAAGAGAAATTATTTTAACAGAGCTGAGCTATGTAAGTTGTAATTGAGTCTCACAAACAATAAAGAAAGAAAACACACAACTTCAGGCAACTTTAGCCTCCCCTTGTCACCTAAGGGGTGAAGGCAAAGGTGTGGAGATGTGCTTTTGAAGATCAGAGCGTATAGACACAGTTCCAAGGAAAATGATAGGATTTTCTCTTCTGTCCACACCTTGCCATACAACAAGAGTTGTTCCATACCACAGGAGATGACAATTGAGAAAGCTGCCAGGTCCAGACTCTACTGATGAAAGAGCCTCTGGGAAACCTACATATCATAGAGGACACTTATAATATCACTAGTACCTGTGACATTGGTAATACAACCAATAGAATACCAGTAGCTTAACTCCTAGACAAGCAGACATAAAACATCTTACTAGTAGCCTGTGCAATACAGTTTCGTTTATCTAATATAGCATACCCATTCTTCAAAACTGCAGGGCATTCTAAGGGGGAAATGATAATGAAGATAATCCTCTCTCTCCCCCCCTCCCCCTCCCCCTCATTCTCTCTCTCTCTCTCTCTCTCTCTCTCTCTCTCTCTCTCTCTCTCTCTCTCTCTGTGTGTGTGTGTGTGTGTGTGTGTTCTAAATAGATAACTGAAAAAGAATAAGAGTAGGTATGGCAGAGGGTTTAGAACTATAAGTTTTGAATTTCTAAATAACTGTGAATAAGATATTGAGGACTCCAGTGAAAGAAAGTAAACAATAAGGGAGAGAGATGGGTGGGAGAATAGAGAGAGAATGACAGGACAAATGATGTAACTATACTTAAATTTTAATTTTTCAATTAAAATATATGAGATAAGAAAAAAGTAAACAGAAAATACCAACTCAGGGAAAGAGGTTAAAAATGTAAATACCATTAACAAAGTTAAAGCAGGGGGGTAGCTTTCATCATGAGACAGGCCGTGACACAGAAGTCTTGAAGATATGTCAAGAGAAAATTGTAGAGACTATGATTTCATGAACAAAAGCAATAACATATATGATGATAATACCTTAACAAAAAAAGAGAGAAAAGAAAAGAAAGAAATATGAAGATATAATTACTGAGGATTTTCAAAAGTAATGGGTAACACCAAATTATGGTTCCAGGAATCCCAGAGAACTACAAGCCAAATAAATACACAAAACTCTATTCTTGAACATTGTATTCAAACTGTAAAACATCAATGTCAAGATGAAATCCCTAGGACCACTAAAAAATGAAAAGGAAAAGAAAATCAGTTATGGAAACAATTTTTTGAAAGCACAGACAGAAAACATCTTACTTGTCATGTAACAGGGAGAACAGAAATTATATTGGGCTTCACTTGGCAACCATCAGGACAACAACACAGTGAGTGAGCCACAGAATTCTATATCCTGGTGTGAAATCATCCTTCCAGAAGGAGGGAGAAAGAGAGTATTTGTCAGATAAATAAAAACTCATATCACAAGTAGACTTGACTTGTAAGAAAAGTTCTTTGGACAAAAAGACCATGATACCAACCAGAAACCCAAATGTGCCTAGAAAGAGGACATAAGGAAAGAAATGTGGACAAAAGGGAATCTTTTATTTTCTGATTCTTACTTGATCCAAGTGCCAACAAGTTGTTCAAAAGAGTAGCACCAGTATAGTAGGTGATGATAAGTTTCATAGTTGAAATAAATGGCTGAAATACTATATCAGAGAGCAGGAGAGAATTTACACATCTCAGCTATGAGGTAGTCATACTATTTGTGAAGCAGTGTAGGGGTACCAAAGCAAACTTATGATAATTATGTGTGTTCAGTAGTCTTCTATTACTCTCAAGTTTAATTTTCATGATTTCAACTACCCTTTTGTCAAATAGGGTCTAAAAATACTTGATGGAAAACTCAGGAAATAATTCAGGTGCTTTAAATTGTTTTTCATTATGGGTGAAAGATGAAATACTGTGCCATCCCATTCAGTCTCATCGAGGGAAAGATTGTTCTGTTGTCTAGCATATCTATATAGGAGGAACTACCTGCCAGTTCAGTCAGGCAGTAGCTACCTGATTTATTGCATTGATTTCATGCAGTAACAAAGTTTAGTCCTAATATTTGAGGCATAGAGAATCCTGAGGCTTTTCATGGATAAATAGAAATGACTATATTACAAACCCGAAACAACTTAAATGTTTTTACAAGCCAAACCTTTGTATTTTCCAGATCTGCAGCTCCCTTCCTTATCATTATTAAATCTATTTTGTATCCTTTTTTGGAACATAGGAAATGTAAAAGTCAAGACTAATGGGGAGATAGGCATAGGACTATCCAGTGACTGGATCTTGGGTGGCAGGCAAACAAAATAATATTGAATGTAGGAGATACCACAGGACACTAGCCCTACCCATGTATTTACCTTCACAGTCAACCAAGCATCATGTCAGATCTAGTCTTACCTCAAGCTCATTGGTAAGTAATATATCTGACTTTATACTTCATGCTCTTCCACAATTTCTAAATCCACAGAAGCCACCTGAAAGCACCTTGGATGAACTCCAGTGCATGGATGCCTCAGCTCGTAGCAGGACCTAAGCACTAAAGTCTTTTCTTCAAGTGTAAAATAGTTACATAAACTCCTGGCTAGGAGTGACCAATTCCTCTATGCACAAGACTGCTGATCTTCTCATCTGCTCACAAATAGAGCTGGAAATGCTCCTGCCTCTCTTCCTTCTGCCACCCCTTCCCCCTCTGAGTGATCATTAACAAATGTGACATCATTTTGCTGTAAACATGTAAGTCTCTTGGCTAACTTCAGCTCCAATTGTTGTTCCAGTTCCCTTTTCCTTTTATGAGAAAATGAAATTGCATTTGCTAATGCTTACAGAGTCTCTCCTTCAATCTTTTTTAATTGACTCTGAGATCAAGTTCTTCATCTTCACTATTCTTTACCAACCCATGGGCTGACAAGACTGATGACCATCTCTCCATCTTCACTGCCTTGGTCTTCCCTTTTATTCTATACATATTCCCTTAAGGCCTCACCCAGTGTACTGAGCTTAGACAATCACTGTGATGATGGTTCTCATGCCTACAGGTAGGTAAAGGCTAGATTTCCTTTGGATTTCCAGACACATATATCCCATTTCTACTACAACTGTGTCAGGGTTTTTATTACTGTGATGAAACACTGTAACCAAAAGTAACTCACCAACTTGGGAGAGGGGGGGTTATTTTGCTAAGATTTCCATACCAATGAACATCATCAAAGGAAGTCAAGGCAGAACTCAAACAGAGCAGGAACCTGGAGGCAGGAGCTCATGAAAATCCGTGGAGAGATGCTGTTTATAGGCTTGCTTCTCATGGTTTGCTCAGTCTACTCTCTTATAGCACCGTGGACCACCTGCCTGGGAGTGGGTTTTATTACCTATAATGGGCAGGGCCTTCCCACATCAATCACTGGCAAAATGTACTACAGGCTTGCCTAGATCTTATGGAGGCAATTTCTCAACTGAGATTCTCTCCTCTCAGATGGCTCTAGCTTGTGTGGTGTTGATATAAAAGGTAGCTGGCACAGACTACCCGCTTGGATGTTTAAAAGGCAACTCAAATAAATATAGCAAGTGCAAAACTGAAGACTCGATCCTCCTAACCACCCTCAAACTCCCCAGAGTCTTCACTAGTAAAATGAATTGCAACTCCTTCGATGACATAGTTCAAGCCTCAAGGCTTAGCCCATCCTTGATTCTTCTGTGTTCCTCACTTCCCACACTCAAGCTGTTGACAAACCTGGTAGCTCATCTTCCACAGTCACACCATAGTCCAAGAAGATTGTTTCTCACTTGTAGAGATTCCATGGGCTTGTAATAGGCCTTCTGGCTTACACTCAAACTGATCTAAAGTCTAGTCACATCTTGACATTTTTATCCACAATGAGCTCTTAAAACAAAGTCAGATTAAGCTCTCCCATCAAAAGCAGAGTGAACATATCCAGAATGGAGGCACATGCTCACTCCATTTTTTTCTCTCATCTTCCCTTACTGCTCTCATCTAACCCTCCCCAGTCATGGGGGTCTCTCTGCTGCTCTGCAGATTCACTGGACAGGCTACAGGATAATGTTTCTGCAAGCACCATAGCTTCTGCCTGGGCATTGTTATACCCTATTTATTCCTCCTATCCTGAAATGACATGATGGCTGAAAGAAACACCTTTCTTGCCCATTACTGTAAATACTCTAACTCCACATCTCAACAGGATTTACCCACCCTTTGTTTTATCCCTAAGTGTTTGTGTCTCTCATTTTCTTTTTGTGGTATTAGAAACTGAACCAAGAATGTTGTGCATACTAAGCAGGACCACACCAGCCACATCTTTAACCCTCTCTTCTTTATTTATTAATGTATCTTTTTCTTCTCACTAGCATAAAATGGACCAATTTTTCAGTCATATTTTTGGTGAATGGTTGATGAATTACTGGTTTTACTACTTACTTAGACATGTCTAACTTATTCTTTAATGTGCACCGAAAAGAAAAGCTCTTAACATGTTTTAAGGATATTTAAGTTATCATTTGAAATTCAAAAGCTGACAATTTTGTCCACTCCATTTATTGATCCCTTTTCTCTGTAGAGAACTGATTACAGATGTCAGTTAAATTTTAAGTGAAAACTGTTTTCCTTCCAGGAAGATGGTGTTATTGACATGGTGTTCCAGAAGGTGCTAGAACAGCCTGTTTACCTCTGCAGTACTAAGCTTTCCCACACCCGAATCCCTCTAGGCAAGCCCTCAAAAATATGTAAATTGGTTTATAGGCATGTTTGCCACAATTCTGGAATCTTTTCCAAATGTAGCAAACACACATACACACATTCTCACTGCAAGAAAATTACAGAATCAAAATGGCTTAGCAGTTATCAGAGTCTAGTAGCAGGTGTTTGAGTAGAGCCTGAAGCTTTTTATCCAGTTTTAAGTTCCGTTATGCCTTTGCCCAAAGCCCACAAAAGACTACATAAAATTTCATAATAATTATTGTTCATAAAAAAAACTCCCTACCCAAACAAGGAGCAAGTAAGGCAGCCATTCTAATTAAGAATGTACAATTAAATTTTATTAATATGCACTATTTTCCATTCCCCAGTTCTCTCATATCATTTTACCATACACTATTATCCTCCTTTCTTCTCCTTTTTGTTAGCAAAGGAAATACTTCATTCATAAGGGACTAGAAGTCCTCATTTCCATGATGCACTGAGTTGTTGGTCACCTATTGCTGAACATTCTCACTTTTTGTATCTGTTTTGCATAGATTTATCAGAGATTTAATCTGCCATCAAGTGAATAAATGTATTCAGTTGTCCAGATTCCAACATGGATCACTCCCCATAATACAAATATATTCCTATCATTTGTAGTAGTATGCAGATATCTAAATCCCTTAGAGAAAGTTGGAGTGTCATGGTGCATGGACAATCCACTTCACTTTTGCTGCATTGGCCAGGTTTCCCTGCAAACCTCCATATTCATACCCTCTACCAAGCTGCATGCTGGGAATCCTTCATATACCTGTGAGGAATTCTTTGAAGATAGAGAAAAAAGGCAAGAAAGAGGTGTAAAGAAAGAAGAGGAACAAAAGCCATTTAGTACTTCCAGTGAAGCCATTAATGTCACCTGTCATTGAGTGCCTTCCTATTGTAGTGTCTTACTTTGCATGGATTTACTAGAATTACCAGCATGAATTTGATCCACCAGTAAATGGTCTCTGGTGTCCAGATTACAATACATGCTTCTTCCCTTAATGCAAAGACATTTTTATTTTGTTTGGGGAGCAGGGGAGAGGATAAGTGAGAGGAAGACAAGAGATGAGAGGGGAAAGGAAGGAATATTATTAAAGTTATATGACATTAAAGGAATTGGAATGATTCTATCTGCATACCCACAATATGAACACTGAGGGAGAAGCTTTCCCTGCCCGCTTCTCCCGACTGTCACAAGTCAAGCTCCTTCTCTACAAAGAGATAGACTGGGTCACTGCCTGGAGGGATTCCAGCTACCATCATTCACTGACAACAGCCTCGTCCATTCCAACTTAGAAAGAACAGCCTCCATGGCAGAGGGAGCCCATATACCACTATCATGTGATTTCCCCTAGAGCTCTGGACTTTGGCTGAACTTCTTTGGTCTAACAAAACCATCTCATCTGTCTGGTGTGCAAGCAAAACAGCTTAGAGCCCTCTCAACAGTGACTACTCAGTAGTGAGCCATGGTGCCACTAGAACAAAGAGTTCTTGATCCAACCCCTCTTTGTCACCCATTTCTATAATCACCCACACTTCTATCCTCAGCCCATATAAAACTTGTGATAAAACACACATACTTACACTATTTTATAAGTCCCTCTCATCATAATTTTGGGGAGCACCTACTACAAATGTCCCCTATCTTCTGCTGCCACATGCCTACCCAAGCAATTAAACCAGTTATCACTGAACTATTATCTCAGCTCTCGCATAGATCTCTGCCAGTTTTAACTATAAATTTTGACTAGGCTTTAACAACATTAATCCATTTCCATATTTTCATGCAACAATGACCACATTGAATAGTGGAACAGAAACTATGGCCCACAGAGCTGAACATAGTCTATTTGTCCACTTACACAATAAATTTGTAAATCTCTATACTAAGTCCTTTAAAAAATTTATAGCCATGCTAACTGACCTTCCTTTTGCTTTATACCCTCAAAGCTCATGTCAACACCCAATGTTCACAACAGCCATATCATTTACCATGCAGTGTTCCAACTATCACCATTGACCTCACTTAAAGCAAACAAAGAAAATATATTTTGAGCAAGCAAAAGTAATCTCAATGTTATAACATCTAATCCATTTGCCTAACTTACACATGTTCATCACAATTATGTGTCCAGACTCTGTCTCTGTTTCTGTCTCTGTGTCACTCTGTGTATTTCTATCTATCTCTTCTTCTTTCTCTGTCTCTCTATGTCTCTGTCTCTCTTTCTCTTTTTTTCTCTGTGTATCCCTCTGACTCTCTGTCTACTCTCTATCTTTGTCTCTGTCTGTCTGTCTGTCTCTGTTTCTCTGATTCTCTTTCTCCTTCATTACTATTACCCATCTTAAAATGGTAACAACTGAATTTAACCATACATCCCCATCAAGCTTCTCCTCTAGCTCTGGTAACTTTTACAGGAAACTTCAACACAGAAGTTACTCACTTTCCATTCTTTCCAGTCCAGTGGGCTAGCTTTTCTCAAGGTGATATCCATGCTGCTGAACCCAAGGGTTTTCTGCTCAGTTCCCATAACTGTTCTCTGTAAACTGCTTTCTGAGATGCTTTCTTTCCTAGTTGCCAAGAGTCAAGCTTACCTGTTCTGTCTCACCTCTTCCCATCTCCTCATCCACCATTACTCCTCCAAAATGAGAGACTCAGGAGCTCCAGCCCTGGCCTTTTCTTTCTCCTTTCCCCAGCATTTTCTCTACATTTTCTAGGTGATCTCATCCTGGTCCATTGGTTTTAACACATTTCATGGTAGCTAACACCCAAATCTATATATAACTCATGTCTTGATTTCTACCTCCAGTCAATGCATCAGATGTTAAATAACATACATACAAGTAATATTATACAGACTAAGAAGGTTATATTTGTATATTGGGAGCATGTGTTTGTGTGTGTGTGTATGTGTGTGTGTGTGTGTGTGTATGTGTGTGTGTGTGACAATGATTAATTAAAAAAAGAGTGCATGAATTTGAAAGAAAGCAAGCAGAATTTGAAGGGAGGGAAGGGAAGAGAGAACACCGTGTTTGACATGAGTACTCAAGGTCTTAAGCTTCTATATCTAAACAGGGAATACACAAATTTTCTCAGATGCTGACTCAGTCCCAGAGGCTGGATGTGCAGGCCTTGTCTCTTATGCCAGGGTTGGCTTAGGGAAACACTTACATCCTGTAAGGCATAGGAATGAATGCACATATGCAAATACATACATGAGGTTCTACACAAATCCTTCAGGACTTCCTCTGCTGCCTCTACAATTAGAGGAGACACTAGCTCGCTGCTACCAGACTAGAATGAAGACAAAACTCCATTCATTGAAGCTACACAGTAACTGAATGAAATAAGCAGGAGTTGGACTGCCTCCATCATAAAAACCTTCAATAGACTTAGATCAAGGACTCCACATTTTCTGTGATCTTTTCTAAGCATCAGTTTATGAGCTGACTGGGAATGTTAATCCCTGTGAGTTTAAAGATCCTGAAGCCAAAATCTGAGATACTTCTTGGAACCTCTCCTCTCCTCTGCACTCAATCTTGTTAAATACACTGGCAGATTTTCTTCCTTGCTTATTTAACTTTGAGACTGCCTTTGTGTCTCACTATTCAGCCTTGCATAGTCTTAAAATCTTGACCCACATACTGGGACTACAGATGGACTTTACTCCCCTGGGTCTTGGAGATTATGATTTCTAATAATGACAGCAACTATGTCTTCCATTCTACCTGCTCTTCTGACTGCATAATTCTAAAAACTCCCCATCAAGAATGAGATCTGTGTTCTCTCCTTGTAAAGAAGTAAAGCTCTGTGTGAGACTTCACAAACAATACCTGGCAGAGAAGAAAAGATGCTCTTAAAGGGAAGGTGCTAAGGCAGTGCAGCTCTGCCTGATTCTCTGGACCCCAACTCCTACACTGTGAGGGGAGCTGACTATGCAAGGTCTCATAACCAAACATCAACAGAAAGGAACCATGGCCCTTCACTCCCAGCCCATAGCCAGCAACAAATGGCCAACCACACAATGACCCATCTTAAAAGTGGAAGATCCTACTTCCAGCCCCTTCAGCTGGAGGCAAGCAAGACTTCCTACTGCTCACACTGTATAATCTTGACCTAGTTAATTACAGGTTGAATATTTCTTACTAGAAATGCTTTGAGGTAGAAGTATTATGATTTCTTTTCAGACTTTTAGAATAACTACACATAAATGAGTGAGATGCAAGATAAACACAAAGGCCATAGTGTTTTGTGTACAACTTGTAGATGTAGCCTGTAAGGTAAGTGTATACAATTTTTTTAATCCATATGTCTTTGACTGGTGCCTGTCATGAAGTCATGTGTGAACTTTTCCTTTTGTGATTGTCATGTTAACACTTCAAAACTTTTCAGTGACAGAGCATTTCCAATTACAGATTTTGGATTAAGGAGGCTCAACAGGAATTTTCTGAATGACAACATATGGGGCTGATTTGTTACACAGTGACAGAGAGCCAAGGGAGCTGCTGTTTCTCCCACTTCAGACATGTTCTGCTTATCAGGCAGATGTGATAGGGCCTTCTTTGACACCTCTCTCAATCAGCATGGGCTGTGCAGGCCTCCTTGCCATACTGTGAGTGGACATGCTATTTTCTTTTGACTCTATGAACTGATGACTCTTTTCCACTCCCTCCCAACATTGCTTTAGACCCTCATTTAGGTCTATGAAAGAACATAAAACTGATGCTTGCCTCAGTAGAGGCTGGGGTGGGCAAGAGTCTCCAAACTTTGAAGTGACAGTTGTACTTGCAGGAACAAACTGTGACACTCAGTCATGAGTCATGCCCCTGGGGATGGGAGCAAACCATAGAGTACAACATAAGCCTGAGCTAGATTACAAGTGAAGACATAGGTAACACTTGAAGAGGTGACAGGGTGAGAACAATATTTTACTTAGTATGTGAGGAGTGACCTGCTGCCTCAGTTGCAAACTCTGGTAATAAGTATAAATATTAAATTCACCCCTGCTACTGTGCTGCACACATCAACCCTTTAAACAAATGGAGTGAGGTTAGTCATAAAAAGCTTGTTGCCAAGAAACCTATTAATGTCTTGGTAATCATACCTTTCCATGGATATTCAAGGCTGTTCTCTCTGTCTCCCTCTCTCACTACTTCTCTTTGTCTGTTCCTCTGTCTCTGTCTCTCTTTGTCTCTGTCTTTTTCTATGTGTCTCTCTGTGTCTCTGCCTCTGTCCCTCTCTCTCTCTCTCACTCTGTGTGTGTGTGTATGAGTGTGTGTGAGTGTGTGTGTGTGTGTATGAAAAATGATTGAGGGTCACCATGATTTCGCTAGCCATTAAGAAAAAATAAAACAATTTAAGCTGAGTTCAACATGTGTTCAGCAGAAAATTAGGTGTTTCTCACATCAGTATGAGATAAGCCCCTTGTCTAAAGGAGCAGAAGTGCCTCTTGTTCTTCCTGTCTGTGTCTTAGAATCCCTTTCTTTTGTGCTTTGTTTGTAACTATGTCTCAACAAATGAAATGCCTCTTGTTCATTTCCAAATGTGTCTTTGACTGTATCTGATCTCTGAGTTATGTTCTAGCTGCTTAGCCCTACTGCATGAGGCTATACTCATTTATACATCACTATACTAAATCTTTTTTCCAGATCATTATAATAAAGCAGTAATATGCAATGAAAGGAAAGAAGGAAGGAAAGTCTGGCACAGCCTGTAATTCTACAACCCGAGGATGAAGCAGGATGATCGTAAGTTCAAGGTCAGCCAGGGCTACAGTTTGAGAACCTATCTCCTACCCCACCTCCCACAAAATAAACAATAAAATAAAATAGAGTGGGACCTAGAGGTTCAAGTCTGTAACCCCACATCTCTGGAAGGCTGAAGCAAGAAGATAAGTATCTGAGCTGCAGTCTAAACTTGGGGAGACTTTGTTTTAGAATATGAAGTTAGATGAGTACTAGAGAAAGGGCTCTTTGGTAGAGAGTACTTGCCTAGGATGCCTGAAGCTCTTGGATAGATCCACAGTGCTAAACAGAGGGAAAGAGAAAGAAATGGGAGAGAGGAAGAAAATGGGTCCTCCTGCTAACCTGTCATCTCCACATTCATCAGTAGCTACAAGGTCTACCTGGATCTGCCTCTCATCAGTGATGTAACTTTGACTTTTGGCATAGTAATTAAATCTGAGCCTTCAACTCTTAACTCACAAAACAGAGTAAGAACAAGAACATGCATTCTGAAAGAGTTAGACTTTAGTTTTTCTTTTTAAGAGTTAGTAAGTTAACATAATTAAGGTATCAAGCACTTCTGGTAAATAATTCATAAATTTTGAATTTGTTCCTTTTCCCATTAGGCAAAGCACAGTAAGCCAATCCAAGGTTGCTGTACTAAGCCACTTGTCCCCACATTTTACTTAAAGCGTATCCCAGGCCTATCTGAACTTCTGGGTTTGATCCATTCAGTCACGTCTAGCCTGAAGCTTTAGGGGTCCTGACACCATGCTAAAAATGCTCATCAGAAATTCCCTCCTTTCTTATTTCCCCCAGTAGCTGCCATCTCATTTTATCACCAAACAAAACCTCATTCTTCTTCTCAACCATGTCTAAAGTGATGGGCTTGCTGCCAAGCTGCTCAGAATACATCTTGCAAAGCAGTCTCACAGAGTCAAGCCCTGATTCAGCCCAGCAACAGTGACTCTCTTAATGAAAGTCAGGCAGTGATGCCTTAGGAGACAGTCCCCATGGAAGCACAGCAGGAAATAGATTAGGTTAATCCTCTATGTGGTTCCTGATTTTCCAAGCTTTGAAGCATAGTAAACTGAAAATAGCCATTCTCTCAAGTTTTCTCAGCTGCATCCCCCTTTAAACCCACCCCTTTCCAGAAATGCTGCATCCTCTTGGACGTGCATTGTGAGAAAACCAGGAAATATTCTGAGCTCTACCACTGAGCTAATCCTCAAATTCTTGAGGGAAATCTTGGTATTCTTTGTCTTCTGGGTTCCATGGCTGATTCTGCAGGTGTTCCTGGCCTTCTTTCAGATGAAGTGTAAGCATGTGTTAAGAAAGTCATCATGGATTAGGAATACTGCTTTGGTGGGGATAGAATTCAGGACCCAGGCCTGTACTTTAACAAGAACCTTTTTGAAGGGCCTGTGAAGGTGGCTCAGTGGGGAAAAGCTCTCCCATAGAATCTGAGTTTGATTCCCAGCACCTATATGGTGGCTCCAGAGATTCTGACACCCTCTTCTGGACTCTATGGGTTTCATGCATATAATGTACAGTTTATCTGTAGGCAAAATATCCATACATATACAAAATAAAATTAGAAGTACAAAATAACCCTCTCTTTGGCCTCTATATCACAGAGGAGTAAGGTCCACAGGTCTATGCCAACGGAGCTCCATCAACAGAGAAGTCCTCGCAAAGAGATCCACAGTAGCACTCTGAGCACTGAGGAGGGTGTGGTCCTCTTCCTTAGTTACCTACATCACTGCATCACTGAGGAGGGTGGTGTGGTCCTCTTCCTTAGTTACCTACATCACTGCATCACTGAGGAGGGTGGTGTGGTCCTCTACCTTAGTTACTTACATCACTGCATCACTGAGGAGGGTGGTGTGGTCCTCCTCCTTAGTTACTTACATCACTGCATCACTGAGGAGGGTGGTGTGGTCCTCCTCCTTAGTTACCTACATCACTGCATCACTGAGGAGACAAAGCACATGCAGAAACAGCTTAACGGAAGTATGTAAGGCTTCTGGTTTCAGAAGGGCTAGTCCTATGGCATGATAAGGAGGGAGTGGCTGGATGACGTAGTTCATATCCTGGCTTTTAAGAGGAAGAGAGGAAGTAGATCAGACCTGAATCCCAGTAAGGTTTTCAAAAGCAGGACCTCAGTAGCCCACTTCCTCCTGTTAAAAGACCTTCCAGGATTTCCAAGGACTCCCGAAATAGAACCACCAGCTGACGAACAAACATTCAATCCATGAGCCTGTGAGGATGTCCCAGATTCAAACCATAACACCCCTGACAGGAAAGCAGCACAGGCTTGAGAAGACAGTAGTCCTTTAGGAGGCCATCGTCCAGCTCTTCCAGTAACCAGATAGATGGCCTTGGGGACTCAACATTTACCTCAAATGAAAGACAAGGATATGAGCAGTCATTTGAGATCTAAAGCAAATGAGACTCCAAGCTACCGGAAAGGTATCATCACTAAGCTCTCACCAGATCCTGGCCAGTGAGAAGGCAGGTGCTCTAGAAACCCCGGAACAATTTCACCTCTGATCCTAGCGAGGGCTTTAATCTGTGAATTAGAGAAGAACCTGAGAACTCTGCCAATAAATTGGATTAGATTTCAACAACAAAACTGAAAGCAACATAATCATAAGCTCTTAGACAGGCTGGTACTCAACTCTCATGTCTGGATCCAGAGACCATCTGGTATAACTAAGAGGAGTAAATACTGAAAAACAGGGGGCTGGCTACTGTGAGCAGAAAATCTCATTGAAGACATACATACTTGCACACATGTACCACCACCACAACCACCCAACAATAAACAACAACAACAACAGGTCAAATCTCATAAATAGCCTCAGTACTACCGTGGAGAACTCAGGGTTGACTGCTTCCGTGTATATTGAAGTTTATCAGCCTTAAAGTCTAACATGGAGCTATGTTGACACACAGTTTTCCATAGTTTTAAAATGCCAGTGTCTAAAAAATACTGGGAACAAAGGAGAAACTTTGATAATCCTTTGGACTACTGTCTAGTGGCCACATACCCACTCATACCCATCTCCCTATTTGACTTGGAAGTAAGTGATTATTGTGGAATTCAACTTGCATTTGCTACCCCTCTGACACACTTTGAGTTACTTAAGTTATAGATTGTTGGAATTAATTAAAAAAGTATTAAGGCTGAAATTCCAAAAGCATTATGGAGAAACATATTCATAATACTTGACGGTTTACAACAACCAGAGAAATGCCTGAACTCATGAAATAAGTTCCTATAGAATACAGTAACCAGAAATTTTAACAACAGCCATGTTCTCACAAAAATACTACTGAATTATGTACAAATAAGTTTCTAAGATCCAAATAAACCAAAATACACACGTATGAAGATAATTTCATTACAATATAGGGAATGCATTTGTTTTAGCCCAAGCTTTGGACATGAACTGGAGAGAGGCAACAGAATGTGAAGGAAGTATTTAAAAGAGCTACCTTACACTTCCTTCTGACCACCAGGAAAAATAATGATTAATATAGTGGAAATTACATGACCTTGAAAAGAAACATTGTTACATTATGCTTGGAGCAGTAAAAAGGAAACAACTCAGCAAAGGTGAATACAAATATTAAAGTTTAGAAGGCAGATCACAAAAATTTAACAGAACTAGGATATTTTGGAAAGGAAGATATTGTTCAAAAAACAAAATGATTCCACTTTGCATTTGAAAAGTATCCTTAAGAGAAAGAATCATTCTCTTGCTCAATTCAACAGTCATTCTAAGGCTCACAAGGGGTAAGTCAGACAGTATAGTATCAGAGCCACTGGCCCTGGAGTTTAGTCAGTGGTGTTTGAACCCCAGACCCCTACTTTACAGGAGGATCTTGGACCTGTTAACTCACCTCTTGTAATTAAGGCTGTCCATTTGTTTCATGTGATTGCAGTGATTACTGAACAAGATAATGCACTGAAAGTGCCTGGTACCTAGTAAAGGCTCAATAGATTGTGGCTATTGTTCCCTTTAGTTCCAAACTCTGCTCTGGGTACAGACAATAAAAAGATGAGCCTTGGTCTCTGACCTTGAGCAATTGTCTGCCATTTTTAAATAACTACAGTGCAATGGGTATTGATTAGTATAACATAGCTACATCTACCTCAAACCTCCCCAGCCACAAGTATAGAATAAGGTAATCATTTTGACTGTCAGATAGATAAGACATTTTCTAAAAAGGACATTGAATCAGCCCACTGAAGAGTGTTTATTTTTAATTATAAAATTAAACCCTCGAGATATGGCAAATGCATGGTGAAATGGATATGATAGACAGGGATCAGGGTGAGCTGCAATGTGCAAAAATGTAAAAGATTGAATAAAGGCCTTCTCAGTTACTCTGAAAGCCTGGGGAAGTCCAAATTGATATCACCTGTAGAATACAGATGACTAAAGAAGAGTGTGTGAATTCTCTCATAGTCACTTGCTTCTTCTTTAAGACCCTGGTAGCCGGGCGGTGGTGGTGCACGCCTTTAATCCCAGCACTTGGGAGGCAGAGGCAGGCGGATTTCTG
>NW_022196915.1:23399641-23417584 GCF_008632895.1 Mastomys coucha
AAAAAAAAAAAAAAAAAAAAAAAAAAAAAAGACCCTGGTATTTGGACTAGGAAGAAAAGAATTGAACCACCTTGAGATTTGGAGTCACTACATGAATCTAAAGATACCCATGTCTCTCCAGTACTTTCATATTTCTTGGCTGAGATAGAAAAATATCACAGTAAAAAGTGAATTTTCAGATGGAATCAACAAGTTTCTGTTGATACCTCCTGAGAATCTAATATAAAATGTAAGTTTTCTGATACACTGGAAATGGACAATTGCTATTCCAATCTCCAAGGAGCAGAATTCTGCAAACCACAGAAAGTGGACCATCATAAAAAGAAATATAGGAAGGAAGCCAGGAAGATGAATAATGCTTCAGTATAAGGGATAAATTAGTGTGCAGGACAAGAATATGACAGACTATAGTTCAAAAATGTTTGCGTGCATACCATATGTCAGATACCATTCTAGGCATCTTTTATAAACATAATCTTATTTAATTTCCCAATAGCAAGAAATATAATTCTGTCCACATTTTTATACATAGGGAAACTGGCATGTATAAAGATGGATTAAAGAATGCAGACTCTTTGGTTTATTTTAGAGCTAAAATTATATATTTAAGGTTCTTCCTTTGGAGGATGAACACTAGGCATTATGGAGAAATAGAAACATCTCAGACCACAGAAGAAGTCAAGATGAAGAGACCAGAAAAGAAATTACACTCATGTCCAAATAATATGGTAGCTAGAAAAAATTCTATGAGAAAAATTCTGGGACTCATGTCAGTGAGCTCTTTTGTTATTATTTAAATAGGAAGTGTCATCTACAGTCTCATGTCTTAAAGTCTAAGTCTCTGGTTGATGTCACTGTTTGGATATGCTGGGAAATATCAGGTAGTATGGAGTAGAAATGGGTTAATAGAGGTGGGTGCTTAGAGATATTTTCTTTCTGCTCCCCTCTTGTCTCCCTTTGTTGTTGTGACTTTTTCTGTTGTGGTGATAAAATAACAAGACAAAGTCAATGTACATAACTGTTTACCTGGGCTCATGCTTTGTGAGCACGGTCTATAACACAGGGAAGTGAAGGAAGTAGAACCTAGTCACATTGTGTCTGCAATCAGGAAGAAAAGAGTAGTGAACACTTGTTCCCAGCTTATTTTCTTCTTTTTATACAGCCCATGACACCATATCAGGGAATGCTAACCTGATCAAAACAATGCCCCACAAATACAATCAGTGGCCCATTTACAGGTGATTCAATATATTACATTAAGTTAATATGTGAGCATAATCATCACTACTCTACCATTGCAAACCTGACAACAAAACACATTATAAAAGAACTTTTAACTAAAGGCCCAAAATCTTTTTTTTATTAGATATTTTCTTTATTTACATGTAAATTTCTCCATTCCCAGTTTCCCCTCCAAAAAACAAAGAAACAAACAAAAACAACAAAAACAAACCCCTGTTGCCTCCCCCTTCCCCATGCCTGCCACCCCGCCCTCTCCCACTTTCTGGCCCAGGCATTCCCCTACACTGGGGCACAGAACCTTCACAGAAGGCCCAAAATCTTAACACCCACTTTATAATGCAAAATAAAATACAACTTAAAAACTTCCTATACTGGCTGGTTTTATGTCAACTTGACACAAGCTAGAATCATCAGGGAGGATGGAGTCTCAAATAAAAACAAATGTCTCCATAAGATCCAGCTCCAAGGCATTTTCTTAATTGGTGATCAATGGAGGAGGGTCTAGCCCTTTGTAGCTAGTATCATCCCTAGGCTCGTGGTCCTGGGTTCTATAAGAAAAGCAGGCTGAACAAACCACATGAAGCAAGCCAATAAGTAACACCCCTCCATGGCATCTGTATCAGCTCCTGCCTCCAGGTTCCTGCCTTGCATTCCTGTCCTGAATTCCCTCAAAGATGAATGAGGCTGTGAAAGTGTAAGCTGAATAAAACCATTCTTCCCCAACATGCTTTTGGGTCATGGTGTTTTATCACAGCAATAGAAACTCAAACTAAGACCATCCTCATAGTCTTTGGGAACTTTGATACTGTTTAGAAGTTCATGGTCCAAGTCTTACGGAAGATTGAAAGCAATCTACAAACTCTAAGCTTCTTAAAGCTCAGACAACTTCTTGAACACTCTCCTGTCTTAACTTTAGTCTTACAATGCAAGACAAGCTACATCTGCCAAAAATAAGATTCCACAAAGTAAATATCCATTGCAAAAGGGAAGAAGGGAATATAGCAAAGAATGGTCAAAGCAGAGGAAGAATCAAACTCAGCAGGGAAGACACTAACCTTGCAGGTCTGTGCCTGGCAATTAGGGCTCATGATAAAATCACCTGGGCTCCAAAGGTCTTGGTTAGTGTCTTAGTTAGGGTTTCACTGCTGTGAAGAGATACCATGACCAAGGCAACTCTTATAAGGACAACATTTAATTAAGGCTGGCTTACAGGTTCAGAGATTCAGTCCATTATCATCGAGGTGGGGGGAACATGGCAACATGCAGGCAGACATGGTGCAGGAGGAGCTGAGAGTTCTACATATTCATCTGAAGATGGCTAGCAGAGTACTGACTTCCAGGCAGCTAGTAAGAGGGTCTTTAAGCCCACACCCACAGTGACACACCTACTCCAACAAGGCCACACCTACTCCAATAGGACCACAACCTCTAATAGTGCCACTCCCTGAGCTGACCCTATAAAAGCATCAGTTAGCTATACCTCTCCAGTTCTGCTACTTGCTGAACTCTTTTAGGCTCTTGTATCTCTCCTTTAGGCTAGCTTCACCCAAACCTGTGGCTTTCCTCAGTGAAATTCATTTGCCTCTTCACAAGCTTGGTCCTGTTACTTACAATATCGTGTGGTCTTCACTACTACTGAGACTTCACCTTTCAGACAATGGCCTCTCACAGCCTCCTTACCACACATTGCCTGGCTTTAGTTGCTCTCTAAAAATATGGAGAAATGTGCCATAACTACCTACTCTTTCAACTTACACTCTTGCAAAACCAGTGGCACCTTGATAATGCTACCAAGTTTGGCTGTAAGTGCACAATGTAACCTCACTGGCTTGTGCCACTGCTGTATCAGCTTCTGTGTGCTGATCCTGGGGAAAGACATTTCTAGAAAACTGTCTACAGGAAGCAGGAAACCAGTTTAGTTTAAAATTTCTTCCTTCATTAATTTGTCTCTTCACAAGACAGAACCTCTTGATAGGTGAGTGGATAGATAGATAGATAGATAGATAGATAGATAGATAGATAGATAGATAGATAGATAGATAGATAGACAGATGATGAGGATGATAGATAGATGATAAATAGATGATTGATGGATAGATGGGTGGATAGATGGATGGATGGATGGATAGATAGATAGATGTATCTCCCTGTATATTAGTATATAAGTATATACAGAGATAATCTATTGCTGCAGATTCCTACAACAATGTTATCAATCCTTATAAAACTAGTTTTAGTGATCACGCTAACCTATTGTAATTGCCAAATTAGTGATCAAAATGCCTACATTAAAACAATGCATTGCTATTATAGATATTCTCTTTTGAAAAGTGAGACTGATAAATAATGGAATACCTAGCATGTGGGCCATTCTTTTTTCCTTGTTATCATTTACATATCTAGAGATTTTAGGAACCCTAGGAAAACTGAAAAATGCAGAGTTGGTGGTGATGTATTACTGTTTTTCTTTTACCTAAGAAGGACTTTAATGACTTATATAAAAAAGGAATTATGGAATAAGGTAGAACTAACCTATGACTCCACATCCTAACTCATGATTTTATGTACAATAATGTCTAAATTGGGAGAAGACAGAGAGAACTCTGTTAGAACTAATACATAATTTTATAAGGTTACAACATGAGACTTTAAAATGGAATCGAAGATGATGATGGACATTATTATTTTAAAATATAAAACTTCATCAAAAATGTAACTGAAAAGTAAGAATCTATCAGACATGGTATAGAGATTAAAAATAACAGGTAAAGAAATGAATATGAAAATACATCATCACTCTTGGAGGAAGACACTAAAAGAGAATTTAGAAAAGGCCTCTTTTCCCTTTTCCCTCTTAAAATATCCATGACATTTTTTTGTCAAAGGGTAAAAAATCTACATTAACACCCAAAATGCTTGACAAGAATTTTGAATATATTTCATATTCTGCAAAAAAAGTAGGCTCTGCATTACAAAATTAGAAAGAATTAAGTTGGAACCAGCTGCCAACCCAAGCCCAGAACTCTGCATCTGAAGGCACATAGGGTCAAGAGATATGATTTGGGGGCTAGTACAATGAGCACACTTGACACAGGTGCAAAGAACTCTCCCAATAAGAAGATCCATGCTCTGCCAGTTCATAATATCTTTTTGTCTGAGATATTGCTGGGCAAATGTACCAAGAGACCTATATCCCAACACCAATGCTAATGCCAGAATAGCATTCTACCAAAAGATGGATGCATTTAACTCTCATCTCATATAGTAATAGCTTTTCCTATGAGTTACGCGTCATGTTGAAAAATATATGGAAAGGGTTGGAGAAATGGCTCGGTGATTAAGAGTGCATATTTGGTTCCTAACACATGTCGACAGCTTACAACAGCCCATAACTCCAGCACCAAAGAATAAAATGCCTTCTAGCTTCTGTGGACACCCACTGCAATGGGCACACATATCCATGCACTCACATATACACATATTTGTAAATTTAGAGAGAAATCTGTTTTTTAAAATAAATACTTTGGAGGATGGAAATAATAAATTTCTTGTTTGGTAAAGACTTTAAACCTTAAATTTCCATGTTAAGCCAGGCAGTGGTGGCATACGCCATTAATCACAGCAATTAGGAGGCAGAGGCAGGAGGATTTCTGAGTGTGAGGTCAGCCTGGTCTACACAGTGAATTCCAGGACAGCCAGGGCTATATAGAGAAACCCTGTCTTGAAAAAATCAAAAAAAATCCATGTAATATTAGCAATCATTTTTTTCTCCTTATGAGAAAAATGGAAGCTGTAAAAATCAGAAGCACCACTCAGTATCACTCAGCTCTGGTGCAGTGTGAAAAATAGTGATGTCTCTTCTAGATGCTCTTTTGTTGCCACAGTATTGCCTTTGAAAGAATGTAATGTAACTGGCATCTTAACATCAGTAGTCCTTTGAATAATTCTTCTTTTGCTTAAGATTTTTCCATGTCATTCTGCCTACCTGTAATTCATCCTTTTTTTTTAACTACTGATGAATATTTTGCTTCAGAAATGTTCCCTAATTTGCCTAATTTCCCTAATATGCCTATTCCATAATTTAAGTTATTTCTAGTTTAAATATTAAAAAGCTAAGAACCTTATAACTCTTTAAACATAATAAATTATGTTTTATTCTTATGAAATTCACTAATACATCCAAAAATTTGCAAAAAATAAATGCTACTCTTAAAATATATAAACAAAATGAAAAATCACAGACTGTTTATTTGAGAGGTGGGGAAGATGAAATTTTTATTTTTATTCTAGAGTTTTCAGGTTTGTCATTACCAGTGTGAGATCTCCTCAAATTTTGTTATGTAGGCATTTAGTGCTATGAACTTGCCTGAGAATAGTCTTCACTGGGTCCCTTAGTTTGGACACATTATGTTTTTGCTTTCATTCAATTCTAAAAAGGGTTTTAATTTCTTTATTAATTTCTTTTTGGAGCCAATTTTCATTCAGGAGTGAGTTATTTACTTTCCATGAGTTTGTAAGCTTTCTATTGTTTCTATTGTTCTTGATATCGAACTTTAATCCATGGTGGTCAGATAAGATGCAAGGTGTTATTTCAGTTTTTTAGTATTTATTGAGACTTGCTTTGTGTTAAGTATGTGGTCGGTTTTGAAGAAAGTTCCATGATAACCTAAGGCATATATATATATACACGTATACACACATCTTGTTCAGTTTTTATTCTGGATGATCTTTCTGTTAGTGAGAGAGGATAGTCTCCCATTATCACTGTGCCAATGTGTGATTTAAGCTGTACTAGTATTTCTCGTAATAACTAGGATGCTTTTTGTTTGGTGCATTGATGTTAAGAATTTCAGCCAGGCAGTAGTGGCGCACACCTTTAATCCCAGCACTTGGGAGGCAGAGGTAGGTGGAGTTCTGAGTTCGAGGCCAGCCCAGTCTACAGAGTGAGTTCCAGGACAGCCAGGCTACACAGAGAAACACTGTCTTGAAAAGCCAAAACAAAAACAACAAAACAAAACAAAACAAAAAAGGAATTTCAATGCCTCTTGGTAAATGTTTTCTGTAATGAGTATGTAGCATCCTTCCCTATCTCTTCTGATTAGTTTTGATTTGAAGTCTATTTTGTTGTATATTAAAATGGCTACATCAGCTTGCCTCTTGGGTTCATTTGCTTGGAATATTTTTTTCCATCTTTTTACCCTTAGATGATGTCTATCATTGATATTACCATGTGTTTCCTGGATGCAGCAGAAAGATGTATCTTGATTTTGATTCCAATCTGTTAGTCTGTGTCTTTTTTACTGAGAAATGTATACCATTGATGTTGAGAGTTATCAATGAGCAGTGTTTGTTGATTGCTTTTATCTTGTTGTTGTGATACGGGTTTTTTGTTTTGTCTTGTCTTGTCTTTCTTTCCTTTTGATTTGCTGGTCTGAGATTGTTTATTTACTGTGAATTTTTTGTTTGTTGGTTGGTTGGTCTTTGTTTTCTTTTTGTTATGTTTTCTTATTTATTTGTTTTCTGTAGAACAGGGTTTGTAAATATACACTGCTTAAATTTGGTTTTATGAAGGGATGTCTTTCTTTCTCTATCTATTTTGTTTGAAAATTTTGCTGGCCATAGTAGTCTAAGCTGATATCTCTGTTCTCTTAGAGTTTGAAAACAAAAAATCTGGCCCTAATGGCTTTTAGAGTCTCCTCTGAAAGGTCAGGGTTTTTTTGTTGGTTTGTTTGTTTGTTTGGGGTTTTGTTTTTTGGTTTTTGTTTTTTGTTTTATGTTTTTGGTTTTTTTTTTTGTCGAGACAGGGTTTCTCTGAGTAACCCCGGCTGTCCTGGAACTCACTCTGTAGACCAGGCTGGCCTCGAACTCAGAAATCTGTCTGCCTCTGCCTCCCAAGTGCTGGGATTTAAGGCGTGTGTCACCACTGCCCGGTGAAAGGTCAGGTTTTATTCTAATAGGTCTACCTTTATATGTAATTTGGTATTTTCCTTTGCAGTTGTTCATGTGACATGGGAAATTTCTTTGCTAGCCCTGTCTATTTGGTGATCCGTATGCTTAGTGTACCATGATAGGCACATCCTTCCTTTGTTTAGAGACATTTTATCCTATTATTTATTGAAAATTTTTCTATGCCTTTATTTTAGATTTCTTCTTCCTCTACTCCTATTATGTTTAGATTTGAACTTCTCATGGTGTCCCAGATTTTCAGAATGCTTTATGTCTGGATTATTTTTAGATTAAAAATTTTCTTTGGGCAGGTATTCATTTCTTCTATACTGTCTTCAATGCCTGAGAATTTCTCTTCCATCTCTTATATTCTGTTGCTGAGATGTGTCCATAAGGTTCCAGTAAGAGCACCTAAAATTTTCATATCCAATATTCCCTCAGTTTCACTTTTATTTAATAATTCTATTTCTACTTTTATGTCTTGAACAGTTTTCTTCATTTTATTCCACTGCCTATTTGTGTTTTCATAGATTTCTTTAGTGGATTTATTCATATCTTTCTTAAGGTGTTTGATCATTTTCATAATAGTTATTTTGAACTCTTTAATTTCATATATATTTGTGCTTCATATATATATATATATAAACATATATATGCATATATATGTATATATTGCATTTCTCAAAGCAATTTCTACTTTGTCTTCATGTATTTTAAAATTTCTTTCACGTATTTTAATTTCTTATATTTATCTATTTAGTGTGTGTGTGTGTGTATGTGTGTGTTCTTATATTTATCTATTTAGTGTGTGTATGTGTAGCACACATGTAGAAGTAAGAGGCTACCTAACATGAATAAGTTCTCTTCTCTTCTCCCACCATGTGTGATCTGAGGGTTCAACTAAGTTAACAGGCATGGCAGCATGTGTCTTACCTGATGAGCCAACTCCCCGGTCCTTCCTTTCATATCTTAGTTACATAAGCAAAACTTTTCCTGCTTGAAGGTATTTTACAAATATTAAAGGACAAAGTAAAGTTCTGACAACAAAAGACATCTTTTTCAAGAAGCATAAAGTAAAATCTTTTATTCTCCAGTAAAATATGTAAAGTATGAAATTGCTATAATGAAATATTTGACCAAAGAGAATTTTTAGACACACTAGGCTACGTACAATCTGCCCTGTCTCTTCTATTGGATAATATCTGGACAAAGTGCATGGCTCAGTTATTTTAGGAAAATGAGCAATAAGTAATAGCAAGCAGCTTAGGACAGAAGAGTATAATTCAAATTCCCCAAAGCTGATAGGCATTCGCTCCACCTGGCATCACTGTGGAACACATGTAAAAACAGAACTGGGCACTAATATGTAGGAACTCCAGGGGAAGCCATTTGTTTGTGGTTCAAAAAGCAGACATGAAATTTCATCATACAAGGAGAGATCATTAAACCCCCTTGGACTAATTCTCCAACTCCAACTTCCTTGGACCACAGACTCCATGAAAATTATTGGTGGTAGCAGCAAAGTAAAAATGCATCCAGAGTCAACAGACTAGGGAGTGTGAATGCACTGTGGCTTTGCCTGATCATTCATCCCCCTTGCTGCTTATCTGTGAAAACTGAAGCCACTGCAAAAGTGCACAGCACAGAGTACAGCCTAAACCTTCAGTTTTATGACTTAAGAATTAAAAGGATGAGTTCTATCTAAGGCATTCGAAAATAGCAGGCAGGAAATCAGTGAGGGAAAGACACCGTGGCTTTTTTTATGTTAAAAAAAAAAGTTCTGAATTCAATCCAAAGTCAAGTGATAGTGAATAATCAGCACAGCATATAATTTTAAAGTTGGACCAATAAGACTCAGTTTAGAGCTCAGACTTACCGTGGGTAGTATACACTCAAGACAGTTCTAAACTACAACTTGAAGACTTTGCAAACTGGACAAACCACAGGAGGGACAGGAGTACATGTAGCTGATATCTACACATACTGTTTATCTGCTAAAACAATGATAGCATTTTCCATTTCTTTTTTAAGGCTCTGCAAATAACCAGATAAAATACAAAATTAAACACTGTCTGAAGAACCAGAAAAGTATCAGTTGACAAGTTAATGTGAGAATCCAAAAAAGTTGATAAATAGATAAAAGATGCTAAAATGTTCCCCCTTCCCTCATTCCTCACCACCACCTGCAACAGGCAGGAGAGCTTGTCCCAAGATCATGAGAGCAGGAGAGTTGGCCCAGTTCCTAACTGGCTGCAGCTTATATTTACCTTGGACAGCATATTAGAGCTGCCTTTGGTGGATGGGGGCACAAGCGAGCAGGTCCTGAGGGTGTGAAAGCAGGATAGGTGGATTGTCAGCATTAGGTGAGCTAACTTGAGCAGTCCTGGAGAGCTTTTTTTCTGGTGGTGCAATTTGGGAAAGCTGGTGGGCTGACCAGCACAGCTACCACCCAGGCCCAGATACAGGACTTTGAGTTGACCCACCTCAACTTTTACCCCATTTATGAACTGATGGAGTGTATGAAAGGGCCGATCCTACAGATCCAGACTTACAGCATCTCCATGAAATAGGGTAACAATAGGATATCCGAGAGGAGTCCTGGTAAAGATGCAGTGTTGATAGAGTAGCAGAAGACAGAGGACTCAAACCAAACCAATGACTCATTACAATGAACATTGGCAAGTAAAAATGTGTAACAAAAGAGTATACTGTGGGACACACTGTAGTCTCCACATAGTTTTTCATTTGTCTGTTTGTTTGTTTTGGGGGAGGAGTTACAAGAGTAAAGTGTAGGTAAAAAAGCACAGTTAAATGAGAGGGATTGGGGTGCATGAGGTGAAATTCGCAAAAGTTCAATAAAAAGTTAAATAAAAAGATGCTAAAATTATCTATCAAAGAACTTAAAGCAGCTACTAAAAATAATCCAACAAGAATGAGAAGGCAATAAAAACTGAATGGTGATATTAGAACTAAAAACTAAAGTAACTATAGTTAAATAAATACATCATTAACTGGTCTCGGTAACAGAATGAAATGACACCATAATAGTCCTTGAATGTAATGATACACCAATAAATGTCTTCAGTTTTAACAAAGAAAAGATAAATTTTAAAACATTAGCCACACATCAGGGACATGCAAAGCAATAATAATAAGTTTGCTATAATGTCTATGAAGTCACAGAAGGAAAAAAGAATAAAGATCAGGGGAAAAAAAGGTTAATTACTGGTATAAAGTTTCCTGTTTAGTAAGACAGCAATACAGACTAGAATTGATGAGCAAATCTTAAAGAAAATAAATCTAAACCCCTACACAGAGACGATAATTATGATGGTTGGGCTTGATTATTAACCTGATGGGTTTTAGAATAACCATTAGCATGTCTGTGTGGAGATTATCAAGATTCCATTGGTTGAGGTGGGAAGCCCTACTCTAAATATGAGAAATGCCATTTTCTGAACTGAAATCCCAGACAGAATAAGAATGAGAGAGCAAACTAAGTAGAAGCATTCATCCTCTCTACTTCCCTACTTGCACCTCTGCCTCAGGATCCTGCTGCCAAAGCTTCTGGCCATGATGAACTGTATCCATAAAACCACGACCCTAAATGAATCCTTACTTCCATGAGTTACTTTTGTCAGATATTTGTTCAAAGAAAGAAGAAAATAAGCAATATAACGTAATCAAACCACTAAGAACTAAAGGCAATGGCAGCCGTGAACCAGGGGAAATAACTGGAGACTTTCCTATCACAAACCATAGAGCTAAGAACTGTCAGCCCACACTTCCATGAACACTGAAAATGTTCTTCAGAAACAAAGATGCTCCAAAACAACAAAATGACACCTAAGGAAATTCTTTACCACCAGACCCATTTTACAATAATAATTAATGAAAGTTTTCAGACCAAGTCAAAGTAATACCCAAAATGAAATTGTAACATATGAAACAAAAGAAAACACCAAAATAGTTTCTGAATGTAGATAAGAGACTATTTGCTCTTAGGGTTCTTAAATTTCTTACTGTGTCAAAAGTTAAAGCTATCACATGTCTCAAAGGGTTTTCAATGCCTACAGTGAAGAAATATAACAATTACATCAAGGGTAGGATAATGGGATGTGTATGCTGATAATATTTCAGTATTCCATGTGAAGCTGATGAAATATTGGCTGTCATTAGACTTCGATAAAGTCATGCTTTAAGGCTCATAAAGCAATGAGTCATAATTATTTGTAGGTTTTTGTAGTAAAAAAGTCAGTGTGGGAAAAGCAATATAGGATAAGTTTAAAAATAAAAAAAAAAGCAGAAAAAAATAGCAGCAAATACAAAATAAAGTGGAAATTGGAAGAAAATAAAAGACAAATAATTAGGATCAGTGAGATGACTTGGGCTAAGGGAACTAAGCTTCATGACCTAAATTCATTATCAGAGCCCATATACTGCAAAGAGAGAACTACTCATGCAAACTGTTCTCTGACCTTCACAAACACAACATGTCATGTGTATGCACACGTGAACAGACATACACATACACACACACACACATACACACACACACACACACACACAAACACACACACACACACTAGAGTTTAAAAACAAATAATAAAATGACAAATCTAAATCCAAACTTATCAATTACATGTTAATTATCTGAGTACATCAATTAAAAGACACAGAGTAGCAGACTGCCTAACAGGAATAATGTACAAAAATCCCTTCAAATGTAATGTTTTTCCTCAGTTCAAAAGGAAAGGATAGACTAAGATCTCTTCCTAATTTACTTTGTATTACTGTGATAAACACCTTGACCAAAAGCAGCTTTAAGGAAAAAAAAAGGATTTATTTCATCATGTAGAGAAATCAAGGCAGGTTCTCAAGTCAAAAATCTGGAAGCAGGCATTTAAATCTGTGCCTGGAGCTGATGCCACAGAGCTTCAAATGCCTTCAGGAGAGAGATGGTCTCCTAGGAGGGAGGGCATGCCTGTGAGCACAGGAAAGACCACCACTGTGCTCAGAGAGACCCACATGGAACCTTCAAGACACAGGAATCCAGGAGCAGACTGACACAGGATACTTCCAGTTTCAGTCTGCCATCCCTGCAAACACTCAAAGATGATCCTGTGCCAAAATGCTCCATACCCAAATACTGCCAGGAAAGAGCTGGTTTCCCAGGAGTGCTGACATGCCTGTGAGCACAGGAGGGACAAGACACAGTCAGAGACAGCAAGACAAGCTAACACTAGAAAAAACCAGATGGCAAGAGGCAAGGGCAAGAACATTCAAAACCAACACTACTTGGCATCATCAGAAGCCAGTTGACCCACCACAGTGAGCCATGGATACCCCATCACACCAGAAAAGCAAGACTCTGATTTAAAATCACATCTCATGATGATGATAGAAGATGTAAAAAGGACATAAAATACTCCCTTAAAGAAATACAGGAGAACACAGGTAATCAGGTAGAAGACCTCAAAGAGGAAACACAAAAATCCCTTAAAGAATTACAGGAAAACATAAGCAAATAGGTGAAGGAATTGAACAAAACCTTCCAGGATATAAAAATGGAAATAAAAACAATAAGGAAATCACAAATGGAGACATCCATTGGGATACAAAACCTAGGAAAGAGATCAGGAGTCATAGAAGCAAGCATCACCAATAGAATACGAGACAGAAGAGAGAATCTCAGGTGCAGAAGACACCATAGAAAACATTTACACAACAGCCAAAGAAAATGCAAAATTCAAAAAGCTCCTAACCCAAAATATCCAGGAAATCCAGGATGCAATGAGAAGACCAAACCTAAGGTTAGTAGGTATAGAAGGGTGTGAAGATCCCCAACTTAAAGGGCCAGTAAATATCTTCAAAAAAATTATAGAAGAAAATTTCCCAAACCTAAAGAAAGAGGTGTCGATGAAAATACAAGAAGCCTACAGAACTCCAAATAGACTGGACCAGAAAAGAAATTCCTCCTGTCACATGATAGTCAAAACACCAAGTGCACAAAACAAGGAAAGAATTTTAAAAGCAGTAAGGGAAAAAGGTCAAGTAACATATAAAGGCAGACCTATCAGAATTGCACCAGACTTCTCACCAGAGACTATGAAAACTAGAAGATCCTGGGTAGATCTCATACAGACAGTAAGAGAACAACACAAATGCCAGCCCAGGCTATTATTCTCAGAAAAACTACCAGTTACCACAGATGGAGAAATCAAGATATTCCATGACAAAAACAAATTTACATAATATGTTTCCACAAATTTAGCCCTACAAACAATAATAGATAGAGAACACCAACACAAAGAGGGAAACTACACCCTAGAAAAAGCAAGAGAGCAATCTTTCAACAAAGCTAGCCATACAAACATGATTCCATCTCTAACAACAGAAATAACAGGAAACAACAATCACTATTCCTTAATATCTCTTAACATCAATGGACTTAGTTCCTCAATAAAAAAAAAAAAATAGACTGGCAGACTGGATATGTAAACAGGACCCACCATTTTCCTGCATACAGGAAATGTACCTCAGTGTCAAAGACAGACACTACCTCAGAGTAAAAGGTTGGAAAACAATTTTCCAAGCAAATGGTCCCAAGAAACAAGCTGGAGTAGCCATTCTAATACTGAATAAAATCTACTTTCAACCAAAAGTTATCAAAAAGGATAAGGAAGGAAACTTCATACACATCAAAGGAAAAATCTACTAAGAAAAATTCTCAATTCTGAACATCTATGTTCCAAATGCAAGGGCATCAACATTCATAAAAGAAACTTTACTAAAGCTCAAAGCACACATTGCACCTCACACAATAATGGTTGGGGACTTCAACACCCCATACTCATCAATAGACAGATCATGGAAACAAGAACTAAACAGAGACACAGTGAAACTAACAGAAGTTATGAAACAAATGAATTAAACAGATATTTATAGAACATTTCATCCTAAAACAAAAGAATATACCTTCTTCTCAACACGTCAAGGTACCTTCAACAAAACTGACCACATAATTGGTCACAAAACAGACCTCAGATACAGATATGAGAAGATTGAAATAATCCCATGCATCCAATCAGATCACCATGGACTAAGGCTGGTCTACTATAGCAACAAAAACAATGGAAAGCCCACATACATGTGGAAACTGAACTACTCTTTACTCAATGATAACTTGGTCAGGGAAGAAATAAAGAAAAAAATTAACCACTCTTTAGAATTCACTGAAAATGAAGTCACAACATACCCAAACTATGGGACACAATGAAAGCAGTGCTAAGAGGAACTCCAAAAAGAAACTGGAGAGAACATACCATAGCAGCTTAATAGCATACCTGAAAGCTCTAGAACAAAGAAGCAAATACATCAAAGAGAAGTAGACAGCAGGAAATAATCAATCTCAGGGCTGAAATCAACCAAGAAGAAACAAAAATAACTGTACAAAGAATCAACCAAACCAGGAGCTGGGTCTTTGAGAAAAATCAACAAGATAGATAAACCCTTAGCCAGACTAACCAGAGGGCACAGAGACAGTAAAGAAATCAACAAAATCAGAAATGAAAAGGGAGACATAACAATGGAAACTGAGGAAATTAAAAAAAAAAATCATCAGATCCTTCTTCAAAAGACTATACTCAAAAAAATTTGAAAAGTTGGATGAAATGGAAAATTTTCTAGACAGATACCAAATACCAAAGTTAAATCACAATCAGGTAAACCATCTAAATAGTCTCATAACCCCTAAAGAAATAGAAGCAGTCATTAAAAGTCTCCCAACCAAAAAAAGCCCAGGAACAGATGGGTTTAAATGCAGAATTCTATCAGACCTTCAAAGAAGACCTAATACCAATATTCTTCAAACTATTCCACAAAATAGAAACAAAAGTAACAGTACCCAATTTGTTCTATGAAGCCACAGTTACACTGATACCAAAACCACACAAAGACCCAAAAAAGAAAAAGAACTTCAAATCAGTTTCCCTTATGAATATCAATGCAGAAATATCCATTAAAATTCTTGCAAACTGAATCCAGGAACACATCAAAATGATCATTCACCATGATCAAGTAGGCTTTATCCCAGGGATGCAGGAATAGTTCAATATATGGAAATCCATTTACATAAACATACTCAAAAGAAAAAAACACATGATCATTTCATTAGATGTTGAAAAAGCATTTGACAAAATTCAACATTCCTTCATATTAAAAGTCTTGGAAAGATCAGAAATTCAAGTCCCATACTTAGACATAGTAAAAGCAGTATATAGCAAACCAGTAGCCAACATCGAACTAAATGGACAGAAACTTGAAACAATCCCTCTAAAATCAGGGACTAGACAAGGCTGCCCCTTCTCTCCCTATCTATTCAATAAAGTACTTGAAGTTTTAGCTAGAGCAATTAGACAACAAAAGGAGGTCAATGGGATACAAACTGGTAAGGAAGAAGTCAAAATACTATTATTTGCAGATGATATGATAGTATACTTAAGTGACCCCAAAATTCTACCAGAGATCTCTCAAAGCTGATAAACAATTTCAGCAAAGTGGCTGGATATGATATTAACTCAAACAAATCAGTAGCCTTCCTATACTCAAAGATTAAATGGGCTGAGAAAGAAATTAGGGTAACAACACCCTTCACAATAGTCACAAACAATATAAAATACCTTGTTATGACTATAACTAAACAAGTGAAAGATCTGTACAAGAACTTCAAGTCTCGGAAGAAAGAAATCAAAGATCTCAGAAGATGGAAACATCTTCCATGCTCATGGATTGGCAAGAGTAATATTGTAAAAATGGCCATCCTGCTGAAATCAATCTACAAATTCAATGCAATCCCCATCAAAATTCCAACTCAATTCTTCATTGAGTTAGAAAGAGCAATTTTCAAATTCATTGGAATAACAAAAAAAAAACAGAATAGAGAAAATTATTCTCAATGATAAAAGAACATCTGGGGGAATCACCATCAAGCTGTACTACAGAGCAGTAGTGATAAAAGCTGCATTGTATTGGTACAGTGACAGGCCACCAACTAAAGAGTACACATGGAGAGACCCATGGCTCCAGCTGCCCATGTGGCAGAGCCTCCTTGGACATCAGGGGGAGGAGTGGCCCTGGGGCCTGAGGGTGTTCAATGCCCCAGTGTAGGGGAATGCCAGGGTGGGAAGACTGGAGTGGGTGGGTTGGGGAGCACCCTCATAAAGGCAGGGGAGGGATGATGGGATAGGGGAGTTCTGAAGGGGAGACCTGGAAAGGGGAAAGCAATTGAAATGTAAGTAAAGAAAATATACAATAAAAAATACAAAAATACAAAAAAAAGAAAGAAAGAAGAGAAAAGAAAATAATAAAGAAAAGAAAAAAAGGAAAGAAAAAATCTGGAAGCAGAAACTGAAGCAGTGAGGGGGGGAGCTTATTGGCTTGTTTCCAGTTTACATGCAGCTGCAATTCTTATATATATCAAAATCAGCTTCTGAGGGGTAGTTCTCATATCAATCATCAATTAAATGCCACACAGATATGTCTATAGACCAACCTAACAAAGACAGTACCTCACTTGAGTTTCACCCTCCCCAGGTATGTCCAGGTAACAGTCAAGATGAGCCAAGAAACCAGGTAAATTCTTACAAAAGAACAACGAAGATGCCATTTTCTCCTATTTAATATCACACAAGATGAGTGTACCTAGTTCTTTAAGATAAAAACAAAACAAAAACCTTAATAATAAGCTGATGGGAGTAAAGAACTTTTCATTTGATGAAGACAGTATTAAATAGATGGAAAATACAAAGTAAACTGTGTAAAACAAACTTCTATGTATAAGCTTCTTTAGCAAGATTTTGGGATAGAAGGATAATATGAAGTTTTTCAATAGACAAGTAATAAATGAGTGGAAATTAAAATGACTCATAAACTAACACAAAATATGAGCCAGGTATAAAGTTAAGAAAATAAGTACAGAATATATAGCATAAACATAAAGCACTGGTGAGAAAAGCTAAATATGTAAGTAAAAAAAATCATACTGTGAGCAAAATTGGAAGCTTAAGATAACAATTCTTATTAAAATGTACTCTTCATTTAAGGTAGTCAAAATAAAAATCCAACAGAACATTTGGGGGTTGGGGTTGGGAGTAAGAGTGAAGAAATAATAATCTGATTCTAAAATGAACAAAGGTGTAACCGTAGGCCAATTGTAAAATGAAAAGCAGTGACTCCGGTTTCTAAATTATAATTTCATAGTAACCATGATCATGTGGCATCAGTAAAATGAACAAATATTCATATAAAAGAATCAAAATAGCAAGCTCAGAAATAAGCCTCCAGTCAAAAATACATCTGACAACAATAGTAGAACTCCATGAAGGGAAGGGTAAAACCTACTGTTATGATCATAATCATGAATAAAACTCTGTCATCAATTGACAGAACCATAGATATACAACTTGTAAGCATAGAATGGAGGTTAAATGCTCCATCAACCAACTGTGTCTAAATGGCATAGGGGGCCCTATCCATAGACATCAGGTTACACATTCTCCAGTGATCACATTGGAAAGTCATGAAGACAGACAAAATTCCTGATTATAAAACAAATATTAACAGGTAGACTTAAATCATATAGTATATCTTTTCAGTTCATAATTAATGCAATTAAACTACAAATGGATAATAGAACAGTTGGAAAGATCCCAAATACTGGAAATGAAACAGTGAACTTCTTTTTTTTTTTTTTTT
>NW_022196915.1:23418361-23419467 GCF_008632895.1 Mastomys coucha
CTGAGTAGTACTCCATTGTGTAGATGTACCACAATTTCTGTATCCACTCCTCTGTTGAGGGACATAACAGTGAACTTCTAAGTCACATGTATTCAAAAAAGAAATCTCAAAAAAATATTTTTAACTCAAAAAGAAAATGTAAATACAACTTATTGAACCATGTCTAAGTAACAATTGAAGGGAATTTTATACTAGCATTATACATTATAAGAGGAGAAAGAACTAAAACCAGTATGCTCAAATTTCATCTGGGAAAGGAGAGTAACATAAGTATAATGCAAACCAAAGAAAAGAAATAATAAAAATCCAAGGAATCCAAAATTCAAGAGATTAAAATAGTAGACACAATTAACAATCCAAGACCTGATCATTTGAAAAAATATCAATACATTTGTAAGTACCTAATTAACCTAAGCAAAAGAAAAGTTAGGATTTTTAATATCATAAGTGAAGGAGTTACCACTAGTACTGTTTCCACTATTCACTGAAAACATGATTGTTTATGTAGGAATCTGCCAAGAATTACAAATACATGATTATTTATTAGGAAATTGCCAAAATAAATTCCTGAAATTAAAATTATCTAAAGAAAATTTTACAATACCAGGTAAATAGACAAAAATCAATTACTAAGTAGTGAGCAATCAAAATGAAGTGCTTCACAAGGTACCTACATAGATAAGCTGAAGATGTGTGTAACAAAACTATAGAACTGTGATGAAGCCAATCAAAGAACTGAAATGTTACTCTACATACTCTCTGTCCAAGCACATTGTTAGAAGGATCTACATTGTCATCAGTCTTCCCATTCTACTTGTTGTCTTAATTCTATCCCAATCACAAGTTAACATGTGCACGGTTACAAAATCTTTCTAAAGTTTATATGGAAGGCTAAAGAGTCCAGAATAACCCATAACCACACTGAAGAACAACATAGTCTAAGAAATTATATTACCAAGCTTCAAATATCATACACTTTATAGTCATCCAAAAGTGTGCTATGATTAAGGCTAGACATGTACACCAGTGGAGGAGAATAACCATACAGAAAGCTCTCTCTATATATTTCTCTCTCTCTCTTTCTCATTCTCTCTCTCTCTCTCTCT
>NW_022196915.1:23419477-23433470 GCF_008632895.1 Mastomys coucha
TCTCTCTCTCTCTCTCTCTCTCTCTCTCTCTCTTTCTCACACATACACACACACACACACACATACATACACACATACACACACACACTTATTTCATTGTTTAAAAAAATGGTAATTCAATGGGGAAATTATATTCTCCAATAAATAGTACAACATGGATATCTACATACAAAAAAATGAGTCTAGACACCAACTTCATTAATTTCACTGAAATTTAGTCAAAATGGATCATAGACTATATTGGTTTGAATGAAAATGACCTGCATAGGCCTATGGGGAGTGGAACTATTAGATGTGGCCTTATTAGAGGAAGTATGCCACTATAGGCATGAGGCTTTGAAGTGTCAGAAGGTCAAGCCATGCCTGATGGCTCACTCACTCTCCTGCTGCCTGGTGATCCAGATGTAGAACTCCAAGATCTTTTTCCAGCACCATGACTGACTGCACTGCACACTACCATGCTGATAATGGACTGAACCTCTGAATCTATATACCATCCCCAATTAAATGTTTTCTGCTATGAGAGTTGCCTTTAGTCATGGTGTCTCTTCATAAAAATAAAACTCTAAGATACAGACCTATGCATAAAACATAAAAAACATATAATTTCAAAGAGGCAGTGTAGAAAAACTCTTGATGAATTTAGATATGACAAGGAGGTTTTAGATAGGCCACCCAAATCATAATAGATAAAGGAAATTAACAAATTGAATTTATTAGAATTAGACAGTTTGCCTCAAACAAAAAAAGAAGAAGGCAAAACACACTCTTGGCATATTCCTAAAGGATGTTCTATGCTACCATAAGGACATGTGATCAGTTACATTCATTGCAGCTTTATTCATAATAGCCAGAAACCGAAAATAACCTAGCAATTCTCTCAACAGAAGGATAGATAAAGAAAATGTGGTATGTTTGCATAATAGATTATTACTCAGCTGTTAAAAAGAAATCATAACGAAATTTGTAGGCAAATGGATGCAACAAGAAATTAAATCATCCTACATAAGGTAACCCAGAAACAGAAAGACAAATATGTTGTGTATTCACTAACAAGTGGGTGTTAGTTGTTAAGTAAATGATAGATAACAAGCTGCAATCTACAGGCCCAGTGAGGCTAGGTAAAGAGGAGGGCTAGAGGGGGGATGATGCATGGACCTCCCTTGGAAGGGGTAATAGAATAAATTTTGTGAGTGGACTGGAGGAGGGTAGTGTCAGGAGTGGGAAGAATCAGGTGGGGTGGAAGGAAATAGTATAGGAAGAGACAGCTAGAATTGGGGAACATTGCAGGGTAGAAACCTGATGCAGTAGAAACTTCCTAGAATCTATGAGAGGGACCCCAGTGAAGACTACCCATAATGGAGGATATGAAGTCAGAAGTGATGATCTTTTGTAGTCAGGCAAGGTTTCCAATAGAGTGCCTGGGTTGCATTTTATTGAGTTGTAGGCTGAGGGAGTCCTGCAGAGATCCCTACATAATCCAGGCTGATGCTAGGACAAAAGGATACTCTCTGAAAACTGACAGCAGTCCCATTGCTGGGGACCATATCTGTACATCTCAATGAATAGAGAGACATCAAGCTAGTGCCTACACAGGGCCTTCTACCCCAGCTTCCATTCTTTTTAGTGCAAGACGCTCCTCTGAAAGCTATAGAAAGAGAAACCTGGGCACTACTCAAGCCAAAAAAAGCCCTCTACCTGCAGACTGTTCTGCCTGCAAGATGTGCTAGGGCAAAACTTGTGAAAGTGGCTAACAAATGTTTGGTTTAACTTGAGGACCACAAGAGGAGATCATGCCTTAAACGTGTCTGGATGGCCAGGAACTAGAAATTGGACAGCCTAGAGACCTAGGGTAGAACCAAACTCTACTGGAAAAAAAAATCAATGAGAAGAAAAAAATTAGGTGGATTAAGGAACCTAAAGAGATTATAATAAACTACAGAAGTCAAATACACTGGAATGAGAAATTTTCAGACTTACATGTCATACACCAAATGACAATCAACCTCAGAAGATCCCAAGACCCTACATAAAATAGCTAAGAACTGGAACATGGTTTATAATGAAATGGCAGAATATATGATGAGAAATGATAAATATAATAACCCAGATTCAAGTTCCTTCCTTTGTAGGCTGGATTTGCAACTATGGTTTAGGGTCTTATTATAGCAGAGTTCATGCATTGATTTGAGAGATGGAGCTGAAGTATTATTCCCCTTCATTTTCCATGAACACAGAAAATGCTCTGGCAAGCTGACCATATAAGCAATACACTCAATGTGAGGGCTAAGCCACTGTGTTTTACATTTTAATGTAGATATGCATTTCCCAGGGTTCTTGTTAAGATGTAAGCTCTGTTTACAGACAAGGAGGACCAAACAAAATCTATTTTGTTTTGATTAGTTTTTCATAAAATTTTGGGCGATTTAAATGAAAAAAAGAGTTAAACTAAATGAAAAGATATGATATTAATATAATCAAGAGAAAACTATTCATTTTCAAAGTGAATCTGGAAATATTTTCAAAGTGCATTTTTATCTAAAATATACAAAATCAGGGCAACATATTATCAAAAACTATAAATTAAATGTAAGTCAGAATATAAAAAGATTCCCAGCATCATTGGATAATTGCAATGAGCTGTCACTACATCTAGTGAAAGGGTGAAAGTTATTATGAAACAATAATAATAATATAATGATGATAATGTGAACATGTGACACTAATAATAATAATAAATAAGAGAACAAAGGCATCAAACCACAAGCATAAGGATTTACATTCACTTGATTGAAGTGGAAAATTGTGTAACCACTTTGAAATATGGTTTGATGATCTCGTACAAAGCTACAATTCTTATGCAATTGTACTCTGAAGAATTTTCCCAAATGGGTTGAAAACTGTGTCTACACAAAAACCTGAATATGAGCATTTCTAGCAACTTTTCATAATTTCTAAAAGTTAGACACAAGTAAGATATCTTTCAAAAGATTAATGAACAAAAAATTTAAATAATATTGCATGATAAGATTAAGTGAGCCATTGATCCTGAAATATCAAAAACAAATACATAGTGGTTGGTGAAAGAATCAGTCTAAAAAACCAAATCAGTATGTTTCTGGCTGTATTATATTCTGGAGAAGGCAAATACTATTGGCATATTAGAAAGATGGCACTTGTTAGAGATTAGGGATATAGGAAAAAAGAATGTGGAGGTAGAAGACTGAACATTTTTAGTACAGTGAAACAATTATGCATGCCATTGTAATGGTTAATATATTAAATTATGTGTTTCCCTAATACATGCAATGTACAACACAGAATTAATCTTAATGATTCACCGTAAGCTTTACCTAATATTAAAGTATTGATATTTGTTTAGTTCTAACCAATGTAGCAGATCAATGTAATATGTTGATGCTAGAGCGGAAACATGAGGTGAGGTAGAGGTGTATGGGAACTCTCTTTACTGTCTGCTTAAGTTTTACAACCTTAAAACTGCTCTAAAAATGCATTTTACTCGGTTAAAAAATAAGACAGACCATGGATAAAAAAGAAACACTTTCAAATCTGGTTTTTGATAAAGAAACTAAATTTAGAATTTATTTGCAAGTTTTTTATAATAGAGTCTATAAAATTTTTTGAAAGGGACACAAGTGATAGATCAAAGGAAAATGCTTGCAAATAAGTTATTTGATAAAGAAATTGAATTTAGAATTCTCCAAATTCAATTGTATGAAACCAAACAACACAAAAAAGAGCTAACCAGACAAATCACTAAAATAAATACTCCAGTGGAAAGGAAAACCACGAAAAGATGCTAAGCTTTATTTATCATCAGGAAAATTTGATCCCTAATCCCATTACACATTGTTATAGTCGCTAATACTTATTTAAAAAAATTCCCTGGCAGTTATGGAGATAATAGGAAGCTACTAGAGCACTCACTCACACAGAGCTAATGAAAACCCAAGATGGAATGGGCACTGTGAAAGATGACTTAGCTATTTCTTTGAAAGAGAAACACATTTAATACACAGCCCAGCAATCCTGTCCTTAGATATTTGTCCAAGAAGAAATGAAAACATATATTTGCAGAAAACTGGTAACAAATGCTACATCGATTCTATTTACAATCACCAAAGGAAACAACAAAATGTCCTTTGACAGGCAAATGTATCAGTAAAGTGTGTTTTGGTATGCAGCAGAATGCAATTTACCAGTAAAGAGAAAAATTGCTGACAACACGTCATAGAAAAATCCCAAATGTTTTATACTAAATAAGTCCAAGGTCAGAAGGAAGATGCACTATTAAGAGTCAGTACTAAGTGCCAAACTGGCAACCTGAGATCAATCCTCAGAACCAACATGGTGGACAAAGAGAGCCAAGTGTGGAATGTTGTACTCTGATTTTCACACCTATACACTACCATGTACGTACATACATGTGTATACACAGACAAAAATAAAAAGATAACCAGAGGATCATGGAGTTTGCTGTGAGATAGTATCTCCTAGGAATGTCAGAAGAAATACAATGAAATTTCATCTACCTGCCTGTCTATACATGAACTGAATAAAGACAACAACAATAGACATAGCAATGTGGATGGGGAGGTGGGAGCTCAGGATGCTCCAATCCTAAACAAAGAACTATAGACAACTAAAGAATGCTGAAAGCATGAGAAATGTTCTTTCCAAGGGAAGTATACACCAATTGGTTATCCAATTGGACAGCCCTGGAAACAGACACACAAGTAACTATATAGACTGAGCAAGTTGTGCTTGTATATTTAGGAATACAACTAGTAATGAAAAAGAGCTCATAAATTTGAAAGAGAGCAATTTGGTGTAAATGGGAAGGTGTGGAGTAAGGAAAAATGATGAAATTATATTATACTCTCCAAAATAAAAGAAATAGTTCAAAGTAAATAGATACATATATGTAAAAGACATAGAAGAGCAATAAAATCTAGCCTAAAAAGATCACATATTGAATCTGGCATAATGATACACACCTGTCATTCCAGCACTTGATGGCTGAAAAGGAGAGCTTTAAGTTCAAGGCCAGTGTTGGGCTACATAAGAGACTATGTCTACAAAGCATTATACTATATTCTTCTACTTATATAACATTTTCAAGTTCAAAACATTTGGATAGAAAACTGTGGAGGTCTGGAAAGAACCACTGGTGACTTCCTATAGAACCAGAAATACTTTTAATATTGACTACATAATTATAAGCATTTGTGGAAACACAGGCATATACACAAAATAGAATTTATTGTGTAAAATTTATACCTTAATAATCTTGACATTAAAATAGGATCAAAAATACTCTCAGGTGATCAGCAAGATGTGATGTGAAGAATGTTTTTGCTCCACAGGGGCTCAGAGTAGTTCAGTGACTACCACTGTCTACCCTGTGCTCTACAAGCTTCCTTATCCAACTGTGCTGTCACAGAATCAGTGACAGGATTATGACTTCTTTTTGCCTTCTTATCTTTGGACCCAGATAACCTAAAGCACATTCAAATACTCTACTTCAACTGGACCGTACTCTTGAACATGTATCCCTTTAAGGAACCTGGACCATGGATTTTAGCCACGATTATTCACAAAATCCCTTACAGCTGCTGCAGGGCAGACAACCATATTTATAGTAAAGCACATGGACCAGTCACTAGTATGTAGTCTACCACATGAAACTGATATCCTGGTAGACTGTTGGAATAGTTTACTAAAGACACAGTGGCAGCACCTGTCCAGTAGAAATGTGTAGCATAGGTATGAAACAACCAATGCAGAAACTCATGTTGCTTATGTTATGACATCAATACCAATAACATGTAAGTGAGAGACAAGGGTAGGAATACAGGAAGTCCCAGCTGACAGTGTTGCTAGCAGATCATGGAATGAATTTGTGCTTATTGTATAAAACTCTGATCTCTGTAAGGTTTCTGTTATCCAATGGAGTTTATGTTGGGGGTCTAAGAAAAAATTAAAATAGATGAATAAAGAATAAAGGTCTAGAAGAATAAAGACTGGTTCTTCCAGAATGGAAGAGACTAATGTTGCCAACCACTACCAAGTAGAAATTAATATTTTCAAATAATGTACCTGTATCCTTGTACCTGGGTATCTGGGATAGACTGCAGTTGATGATGTGTTGAAAGGAGACAGAAACAATATTGGCAATGCTGTGTGTGTGTGTGTGTGTGTGTGTGTCTGTCTGTCTGTCTGTCTGTCTGTCTGTCTGTCTCTCTGTGTATATATGGTTGTGTGTATGCACATGTGTGTCTGTGTGTTTATAACTTTATTTTTCTACAATGTTGTCTGTTTATTGTGCTAGAGCATTGTGCCTCACTCTGTTGGCTATAAGAGAATTAATATTAGCTGGCAGCATATTTTTGTTTAATTTTGATATTGTTGGGGTCCAGAGTCACCTCACAAACCATATGAACACAGACTTCAGTCAGACAATTTATTGAGTATATGCCCTGAGACTGATCCTTCAAGGCCAGAGTCCAGACTTAGAAACTGAATGTAACCTCCAAGTCAAGATTCTGTGGGATGTTTTAAGCCTGAGATCTGTGCACACCTGTGCCAAGTTATTACACCAATCAGGATTTAGAACCAGGGACTTCCTTAGGTTCATGTTGGTTTATACATTTATTCTGTTCCCAATGATTAGGGCATTCAGCTGTGACAGGGGAATTGTCTTGTCTAATATTTATATGTCAACTTGCCAACCTGAATGTCAGTTACCCATGTACATGTTTCTTTTTTGCCAAGTAGGATGTCAGATCCCAGGGAGGTCTTGGGAACTTAAATTTTATTTGATCCCTATTTAAAATGTAACTCTTATTCTAAATAGATGCAGGTGCCTCTCTTATGCTGGGGTCCATCCCAGGTGCAGATTATTAAAGGCAAATACCAGAAACGTTTACACACAGATAGAGGGGGTGCTGTTAGGTGGTTAGTTCAGGTCCAAGCTAAGTATGGCTAACTATACAACACAGTTCTTCTGACTTCTATTGTGAATGGTTTCTAAGAACACCAAAGCACAGACCAGCAATAACAGCATGTAAGAGACCCCTTATAACTTGCAGTTTCTCCAGACCAGGTTGCTCCACTTTCTTTCTTCCTCCTCCTCCTCCTCCTCATCCTCCTCCTCTCTCTCTCCTCTTCTCCCAAAACCTTCAGCTCCACCTTCCCCTCTTTCTCCACCCAATCTCCGGCTCTAGCCTTTATTTTATTTTATTTTATTATTTTTGTGTTATCTTTTTTATTAGATGTTTTCTTTATTTACATTGCAAATTTTATCCCCTCTGGAAACCCCCTATCACATCCCCCCTCTCCCTGCTCTCCAACCCCTCTGCTCCTGCTTCCCTGTCCTGTCATTCCCCTACACTGGGGCATCAAGCCTTTAGGAAACCAAGGGCCTCTCCTCTCATTGATGTCCCACAAGGCCATACTCTGCTATATATGTGGCTGGAGCCATGGGTCCCTCCATGTATACTCTTTGGTTGGTGGTATAGACTCTGGGAGCTCTGGGGATACTGGTTGGTTCATATTGTTGTTTCTCTTATAAGAGCTGCAAACCCCTTCAGCTCCTTGGGTTCTTTCTCTAGCTCCTCCATTGGGAACATTGTGCTCAGTCCAATGGATGGCTGTGAGCATCCACTTCTGTATTAGGCACTGGCAGAGCCTCTCAGGAGACAGCTATATCAGGCTCCTGGCAGTAAGCACTTGTTGGCATCCACAATAATACCTGGGTTTGGTAACTGTTTATGGGATGGATCCCTAGGAGGGACAGTCACTAGATGGCCTTTCCTTCAGTTTCTGCCCCAAAATTTTTCTCTGTATTTCCTACCATGGGTATTTTGATCCCCCTTCAAAAAAGGACCAAAGTATCCACACTTTGTTCTTCCTTCTTCTTGAGCTTCATGTGGTCTGTGAGTTGTATCTTGGATATTCCAAACTTCTGGTCTAATATCCACTTATCAGTGAGCACATGCCATGTGTGTTTTTTTGTGATTGGGTTACCTCATTCAGGGTGATATTTTCTAGTTCCATGCATTTGTCTAAGACCTTCATGAATTCATCATTTTTAATAGCTGAGTAGTATTCCATTGTATAAATGTACCATATTTTCTGTATCCATTCCTCTGTTGAAGGACATCTGGGTTCTTTCCAGCTTCTGACTATTATAAATAAGGCTGCTATGAACTTAGTGGTAGTACTATGTCCAATTTTCTGAGGAACTGCCAAACTGATTTCCAAAGTTGTTGTACCAGCTTGCAATCCCACCAGCAATGGATGAGGGTTCTTCTTTCTCCACATCCTCACCAGCATCTGCTGTCACCTGAGTTTTTGATCTTAGTCATTCTAACTGGTGTGAGGTGTTAATCATTGTTCTCACACTTTGAACTTATTTCCTGGCTGCTACTGTCTAGTGGGGCAAAGTGCTACCATCCTTCTGGCCATTTCTGGGCTGATTCTGTTTTGACATCTACAATGGTTAACCCAGCCTGGACAGGAGAGTTGGATCTGGATTTTTTTATGACACTAATATACTTCACACCAGTGCATCCCTGGGGGGGTGTCCTTAGTGAATGTGTTTAATGTGTTTTCCCAAAGCTTTCTCATCTCTGATGATCATTTACCCTCAGATAATATATTTATTTTAGCATGGCCACATCCCTGATTCTTTTAATCCATTTCTTCACCACCTGCTTTAGTAATTCTGTCATTTCAAAATATCATTTGCTATTAGAAAAGTCTCAACTATAGTTCCACGCTGAGTTGGGAGATAGCAGCTTTATTTCATTTTATTATATGTATGTGCTTTCTCTGAATGCATGTCTGTGTACTGCATGTATAACAGTGCTCACAGAGGGCAGAAGAAAGAAAGAGTCAGATCCCCTGGTATTGGAGTTATGATTGATCCACAGTATGGGTGCTGGATACCAAACCAGCCAATCCTCTGGAATTGTACACATACATTCATATCTGTGTATCACATACATGCAGTGCTCATTGAAGTCAGAAGTAGGGTTTCCTGGAATTTGGGCTATAGACTTGTAAACTGCCAGTTTAAGTGCTGGGAAATTGAACCCAGATCTTATAGAAGAGTAGTTAGGATTCTTAACTACTCAACCATCCCTCTAATCCTAATGGCAGCTTAATGGGGAATGTTAGGATATGTCTCTAATTGAAGAGCTATAATAATAATCTGAGGAAACCGGTACTTTGGAGGTTTCCACATAGGTTCTCTCAAGTAATGTGTAAGAATTCTACATGTTTCTAAGTAGAGCCCTTTCTTGGGTGCAAGGAAACTGCATTAGTTAAGCATTAATTCATCTGTAAAATATAGCCACTTTTTTACACCTTGAGTTTAATCTTCAGGCTTGTTTGTGTGTTTGTTTGTGTGTTTGATTGATTATTGGTGATTCTGTGTTTCATCACTGCATGATAAAAGAGTAATTTGTAAACTACCAAAGAGATTATAAGACTAATATTTAATGTCCAATCATTTGTTAATTCTTCCTCAACTTATTATCTATTTATAAGGTCTATGAGATTTATTAACAGTGGCTCAATTTCGTTATCGTAATAAGTGCCACCATTCATGTGTTCCAAAAGCCTGAGTCCATATTGATCCATGTGCCTGCACCAGAAATCTCCATCAAGTTACAAATAATCAAGCCACTACTTTGTGCCAGAGTCAGTCCATGTTCTGCCTGCCACCCTGGATTGAAGTTCATTTGCCACTAGAGAGTTGGATTACAAATTTTGCAATCTAATCACAAAAGCCTTTCACACCATTTGCTTTTAGAAAGTAAAAAGGTCAGTTAAAAACACAGACACTGAGGTGGATGCCCAAGTACAAAAGATGCATTTGGTAATAATACAGAGGAAGAGAGATTGGCTAGGGGAGTGATTAGATGGGCGTGCCAGTGTGCCACCACTTTGGTGAGGAGTTTCAGAGGAGGAAAATGCTTAAGAGGAGTTCAAACTAGAAATTTCTGAGCTTGAATATAGCTGTTTTGCTCAGTCATTGGCTGGAGACTACACAAGAAGGAGAGTGATGTCTGCTAGTGGTCTTTCCTCACTGGCTAGTGAGAAGAGGATAACCTGAGGCTTAAAGATGCTCTGGAAGATCTGTTTGACCTGGGGTTTGGGTATTTAATTTAACTTCTCAAATGAAGATATGAAAATGGAAAATATATATTTGAAAAGGTGTTCAATGTCCTTAGCCATGAGGGAAACTAAAACTGCATTGAGTTTTTATCTCACCCTAGACAAAATGTCTGAATTAAGAAGAGGGATGTCAACAAATGTCAGCAAAATGTGGTGGAAAGAGAAGACTTTGTGTTCTTCTAATGGGAATGTAGAATGATGAGATTGGTATGGAAATCAACATGGACATTTGTGGAAGATCTAATCCACATGACTCAACCCTTCCACCTCTGTGTGTATATACTCTTGCCACAGAGATGCCACACTCATTTATTACTTCACTGTGAGTAGCAACTAAATAATGGAATCAGCTTAGATGTCCATCAATGGATGAATGAATAAAGAAAATGTGGTGAATACATGTGATGTGAGTTTACTCAGCCATAAAAGAAAAATGAAATCACATTAAATTTGGGGGCTCACATTTGTACTCCAAGCATTTGAAGTGGTTAAGACAGAAGAGTCATCATGAGTATGAAGCTAGCCTGAGCTAAACAGAGTTGCAGGTCAACATGGTCTGCCTCATAGCAGTTGAGAGAAAGTGAAGGGAACAAGAAATCATCATTCTCAACAAAAATACTGCATGATTCCTACCATCTGAGGACCCTATATTTAAATTTCCATATATATGTATGTACGTGTATACACGTGAGTGTGCAGAGGAGTCATGAGATTAGAAAGAGGATCATGAATGGAGAAGAAGCAATCTCAAGGAAGGAGTGAGGTGGGCAAAGAGAACATCATGGAATACATAGAATATGAGACCAAAATAATGGTATTGAAGGGAGTAAGGGAACCAGTGAATGGAGTATAGGAGTTAGGAGAAAGAGGAAGGGGAGGGGACAAGTAAGAACAAGGCATGCATGAAAATGTCATGTTGAAACCCATTACTTCATATAGTAAATTTCGAAAATTCTCTTTTAAAAAGCTGAGGTGCACCTGGCAGTGGTGGCACACACCTTTAATCCCAGCACTTGGGAGGCAGAGGCAGGTGGATTTCTGAGTTCTAGGTCAGCCTGGTCTATAGAGTGAGATCCAGGACAGCCAGGGCTACACAAAGAAACCATGACTTGAATAAAACAAAAACAAAGAAACAAACAAAAAGAGCTGAGGTGCATCTAAAAGGAATTACAGCTAGAAGATGCCCACTAACCCAACTACTCACTCCCAGGCTAATTTTGAAGGAATATCTGAAAGTCATGTTTCCATAGCCAAGAATATTTTAAATTTTAAATAGAGAATAAGAATAAATCTAGTGAACTTGGAGCATTAAATATAAAAGATTATAATAAAGCTATAAAATAAGACAGTATAATATAGAAATGATCACAGGCAAATACATTAATGAGACAAAATTGAGCCCAGAAATAGAACCACACTTATGTTCTCAATTAAGATTTGAAATAAAAGCACTAATATATTGAAGAGAAGGGGGAAAATCCTTTCAACACATGGTGGTGGTGCAGTGGATATTCATTTAGGAAAAAAAATCTTAATCTCTACTCACACCTTACATGAAATTATTCTGAAATGGATTAAAGACCTAAATTTAAACCGGGAGCCATAAAGCTTCAGGAAGGATGTGGAAGAGAGTGCTTCCACAGCAAAAGAGAAGGCAGAGATCTTAGATAGGTCCCAGAATGCAGCAACATTTCAAGGGGAAACTGATAAATTACACTGCATTAAAGTCTAAGGGTTCTGCTCATCAGGATGCATCTGAAAATGACAGGTTGAGGGGAAATGATAGCACATACATCTCATGACTGTTCTAGACCTAGACAAGACAGATAGACAGATAAATGAAGAGGGAGGAGAGAGGAAGACAGGGAGGGAGAGATAGGAAGGGAGGGGACATATGAGGAAGGGGTGGGAGGGAGGTAAAGAAAGAGGGTAGGAGAGGATTATCATTTACAAGAAAAATTCAATTGGGCAGAAGCTGTGACAGTTAATGATGGGATGTATGTGAATCATCAATAATCCTAATAAAAAGCTTTCAGTACCATTAGGCACTAAGGAAAAGACAAATTAAAACCAATGGTGTATTATTGAGCATTCATGAAAATAACTAAAATTTAAGAAACAAAATCCCAGTGACACCAAATCTTGATGAGGATGTGAAAAGCCCAGAATTCTCCCTCTGGCTGTAAAGGGCTGTAAATTGTCTAACACTGTGTAACACAGGCTTTTGCTTTATTTGCAGTTTAAATCTATACCTACTCTCTGACCCGATGACTCTGTTACCATTTATATTTGTCCAAGTACAGCCAAAACATTGTCTATGTATATCCACAATGAAGAGGAACTCAGTAGTGCTCTCTGTCTTGTATCTTGAATGGTTCAGCAAGACACTGTTGAGCAGAGCAAGAAAAACAGACAGGAGAATATATATTGAACAACTCAGTCAACATGAAGCTCCAGAGCAGGCAAAACTTGGCATGGATGGAGAAGGGAAAATCGAGTGAGTAGCTGCCTCCAGGACAGCAAGCAGGTATTAGCTGGGGAAATATGAAGAAACTTTTTATAACAGTGGTTCTCAACCTGTGGGCCATGAGTCTTTTGAGATCAAATCACCTTTTCACAGGGGTCACCTAAGACTATCCAAAAATACTGATATTTACATTATTACAAGCTAGAGCAGTAGCAAAATTATAGTTACGAAGTTGCAACAGAAATAATTTTACAGTTGGAGGTCACCAAAGATGAGGAGCTCTATTAAAGGATCACAGCATTAGGAATGTTGAGAACCAATGCTCTAGAATACTAAAATATCATCTCTGTGTTACACATGTTTGAAAAGCTCATCAAACTGATCACTTCAGAAGTACGTACCTTGCTACATTAAGTTAAACCACTTAGTCTTAAAGTAAAGATATGTATAAACAACAAGCAAGGCCATGTCAACTCCAGAGTGGCCACCTCTCATGGAGGTGGAGAGATGGGGAATCTCAGACACTGTATGTGAGCAGAAATTCAGAACAAAGACTTTAGAGAGAGTATCAAAACCTATCATGTATACCCAGTGGCACAGAAACTCCAACTGAAGGCATGTTTCATACAGCAATATCTATACATACATATGTGCGCATGCATACGGTGCTGTTCTCTACATTCTACTATATATGTAGCCACCACAGGGTATGCACTAGCAAGTGACTATAGAACTATTCATGTGGCCATCAAGCACAGAACAAAGTGAAATACTACCTAATAAGAGAATGAAGAGCTCAAAAATAAAGGGAATAAAATGGATAACTCTCAGAAAGCCAGACACACACATTGTGCATTTCCACACACATGAGCAAATCAGTGGGCAGTCCAGAATGTGCTGTCACTCCTTAAACTATGAACAGGAATAAGGAGAGCTATAACTTTAGCAGTTTATCCTTTTGTTCTTTCATCTTAACGCTGGCTCACACATCTAAATTCAGCAGATTATATCTGTACTACTTTGTCAAATTTATTATTAATTTATTTACTTTTCCAATGAGTTGTTTACACTTTCTATGTCCCTAATATACATTGCTTCATTGAAATTTAGAAAAGTGGATTGCCTACATTCTTATGACATTATAGGGAAAACCCTAAAGACTCCATTGAAAACCTTTGGAACATGTTCAAAATCAACAACAAAACTCGATAGTATTTCTGCTCACTTACAATAAACTATCCACAAGTAAATCAAGAATAAAAGCCGGGCGGTGGTGGCGCACGCCTTTAATCCCAGCACTTGGGAGGCAGAGGCAGGCGG
>NW_022196915.1:23433583-23457033 GCF_008632895.1 Mastomys coucha
AAAAAAAAAAAAAAAAAATCAAGAATAAAGATGTTAGACCAATGGTCTTTGATATATCTTAAACAATTCACAACCACATATAATATCTCCTCTGAGCTATTTCTCAAAAACAAAACAAAACAAACAAACAAAAAACATGAAATGCTCTGTTTCCCCTTTGTAATTGGAATGGGATTGATCTGGATTTACTGTAAGACGTGAGCTTCCAAAATAGACAGCTCAGGGTTATTTCAGGGAATAATCTTCCTTTACTCTGTTCTTTCTTGTCTAATAAGCATTTATCTAATGATTATCTATATCTCACAACACTTTCAGAGAATATTCAGAAATTCTTAGCTAGCTCACAACTCTTTTCAAATTCCCTTCATAAGTATAGCACATGTACTCAATTTGGGGCAGTTCTCTCTTTGCTAATCTCAGATATGGAGACAGAACATGAGACCGAGAGAATGCTATGGCTATTAGAAGATACTGAGGGCACACCAGGTGGAAAAGGGATGATATCTGAATCACAGCCACTGACCTAAAAGGGTGGAGCTCAAACTCAAGAGTGTGCCCCTAGTTATACCCTGGAGGGAAGGAGCTGGATCTGGGAGGGGGTGTCCAGGTCTCTAGATCCTTCTGAAGCCCTGCTCACCTCCTAATTGCTCTCCGGGATGTCCATCTGTCTTCCTCAGGGATGTACATATTCTCTGGGACCTTGCTCATTCTCAGAACTGGAAGCCAGACAAGTCCAGTGTCACTGGAAGCATCAAATGACGCATTCAGGAACATATGAGGTCACCTTGCACCAAAGGTAGATCAGTGATTCATCTGGTTAGAATTCTGTCATTCGTTTCAACTCAGAAATTTTAAGGGGTTGCAATTTTAAGCTGGCAGCACATAGGCACTAACCCTGCTCTTTCCTCAGGGCAAACCAGCCCTAAAAGGCCAAAATGCTGGCCCTCAAAATGTAATGCTTCTTCTTGAGTGCTCAAGAGTTTCTCTAGCATGGCTTTTGAACTGTCTGCCTCATCCCATACCAGTCCACTGCACAGTAAAGAGGGGCCACCAGCTCCCCTCAAAACCCTCAGCCTAGTAGCTTCAGTTAACAATGGAAAGGAAGTGGCCCTCTCTCTTCCATAGAACTAACAGTATTCTGTCTAAAATATTAGGGAATTTTTTCATGTCTTCTCCATGAGTGTCAGGATCTTACATTTAGCTCCCCTAGGAAGCTTCCCTTGAGGCAGGTTGGAGCAGGAGGGAGTTTGTGTGTGAGAAACCCTGCCAAGGATATTGCTATTTCCACACATAATCCTCACAATGGCTCCATGGGGAGGATTATCACTGCTTTATAAATAAACAAAGGATCAAGAGTATTGATCAAAAACACAGTGTGAGAGAGTCAGAGCTGCAAGCCAAGCTAAGCCACACCTCAGATGGAGGACCACACCTGTTCAGCTGTCACTCAACAAATACCTAGATCCCAGTCAAGGGACCAGGCCTGTGTGAGAGAGGGCAATAGTAGACCAGATGAACCTCCTGTCTGTACTGGCATCTTGAATTATTACACTTGAGAAGGAAGGAAAAATCTGGAAAAGAATAATGTGGTTACAGGGACAGGCAGAGGTCAGGGAACTTGCTCTGAAGCTGAAATTATTTTCTTTTTAAAGAGTATTGAAATAGCATCATTGTTTATCAATCTTCATGTCCAATGTACACAATTTGATGTTTTGTAGTGCCTTTTCCCAGGTACCCATCACACCATCAACATTATGAGCAAATCCAACATCCTAACCTCTGTCAAACCTTCTTCCAGCTCTTTTACATTCCCTTCCTTCACCCTTTACAACTCTCTGCCATTCTCAGGCAGCTGGGCATTAGCTTCTGTCACAGTAGCTTAGTTAACAGTTTGCATTTTATGTAAGTGCAATTGGCTTCTGTCACTCAGTATAATGGATCATAGATTTACCCATGCTTTTCCATGGAAGGGCTATTTATTCATTATTATTGCTGAGTAGTATCCCACTATATGAATACATCCTGGTTTGCTTATCCATTCATCTATTAGTGGATATTTTTACTGTCTCCAGCTGATGATTATGATAAAGCAAGTCACTATTGCATATTCATCATGTACATTAAAGTGAGATGAGGTCATAGTTCTGAAGGTACATGATCCTGTCTAAATTTTCTTTGCTGATGAACTGTGGCAAGGAGGAAGAGGCCCTTATTTGATTACTTCCTTTGGACCCCATCCTATGGTAATTCACAGCTGCTTCTCTGTGTTGCCAGGTGCCACTCATTAAAACAGACACTACTCCCCATATTCAGATGAGTAACTTTACTCATCTATTTGACTAGAGTAAGGTATCCCTGGTTACTCATCAATGCATCATTTCTGGGCCTGGTGAGGGAAGGAACTGTTCCCAGAAAAGCTTTGCATTTTCATTAGCAAAGGTAAAAGACTAGCTTCCAACTATGGGATACCACCTCATCCTTTGTGGTTTGAATACAATGAACTAAAGGAGAAATGGAGTTGCAGTCTCTAGCTGAGTGGAAAAGTTCTTCCTCCCTGATTATCAGTGCTCCTGGTTCTCCAGCCTTCAGACTCAGTCTGAAAAACATCACTTATTTTACTAAAGTCCCCAGCTAACAAACAGAAGATCTCAGGATTCCTCAGTCCCCATAATTAAGAAAAACAATTCATACTGTGATTTTTTTTTATAGATCTATATCTTTGTCATTGCCTCTCTTTCTCTAGAGATCCCTCAGAAGTACACATGGTTATGCAGAGACATGTATCAAAATTTCTTATCTTTGTCTTACAGAGATACTGATTATGGTCATTTCCCCCAAGGACAGTGAACTTAAGTCAAGCAGAGGCAGCATCAAGTTCTTAATGTGGGCTACTAATGCCAAGTGGTCAGAGACCTCACCCAGAGGCCTTAGCACTAACTCAAAAGGCAGAATGCACCTCATCCTGCCACATGTCCTGGGAAAGCAGCAAACAGACATGGCATGATAATCCAGGATGGAAATTTACCAAGACAAAAGAGGAAGTCACCTGCTCAGCATAGCTTTCCCATCCTGTCACAGTTTATCCATCACTGCAATTTGTCAAGTTGTCTTCCATGGAAGCCAAGAAGCTACCTCACACCCTAAACGATAAGAACAAGGGAGTAAGAAAAAGTCTTCTTACCTTGAAGTCCTTGTCCCAAGGACTGTGACGTTGATAAAATCTCTGTCTGGTGTGACATCAGATCCATCAGAAGCCCAGCTCAGCTATCATCTCAGAGGCAGCAGACTTGCCCTCTATTTAAAATATACATGAATTCCTTTGTATCAGTTTATGCATGCCAATCCCTAGCTTGACATGTTGATGCAATACAGTACAGTTGTTTACCATACTAAGCCACCCAGGGCAAGGGAGACAGCGCAGTCAGTTAAATCCTTCTTGAAGAAGCATAAGAAGTTGAGTTTGATCCCTGGAGTTTGAACATACAAAAATTAAAATCCAAGCTCACTAACACATGATTGTAATTTCAGTGATGGTGTGGCAGAGATGGGTAGATCACTGAGGACCATGGGTGTGATGGTTAAAATGAGTTACACCCCCAAAAGTCTTGAATCTGTGAGTATTTGGTCCCCCACATGCCAGCTGTTTGGGAGGCTTAGGAGGTGAGGCCTCACAGAAGGAAGTGTGTCCCTGAGGGCAGGCTTTGAAGTTTCAAAACACTCATGCCATTTTCATTTAACTCCCTCTGCTCCCTGCTTATAGTTAGAGATATGAGCTTGCAACTACTGTTCCAACCTAACCTAACATTTCTGCTCTACTATCATGAACTCTCTCTGGACCGGTAAGCTGTAAATAAACTTTTTTTTCTATAAATTGCTTTAGTCATAATATTTAATCATGACAGAGAAGTAACTAAAAGTAACTATGTCAGCCTAAGTGACTAGGATAAGCCTAACCTAAAAAAATAAGCTCCAGGCCATTCTAGCCTCAAAAAATCAAGACTGATGAATCCTGAGGAATAATACCTAAGGCTGTCCTCTAATCATTACACATACATGCATAAAGGCACACCAACACAACATGAACATGAATACATATACATATGCTCATATGCACAAAATTAAAAATTTCTAAATAAATAATAGATAAATGAAATGTACAAATGGCTCTACCTGATATGACGTCTATAAAAGTCACAGCCTTTTTCTAGGTTCCATGGCCCTATCTACTGTCTCTCTATACAATCTTCTCTGAGGCTACCATTGATTAAGTGGCCTAAGGCTGGGCTACACTGAGCAGGCAAATTCATCCAGTCACCAGAACAAAGGAGTATGTGTTCAATTCAACATGCTCCATATCTTTTCTGTCATGAACCCACAGTACAAGTTGGTAAAGAATTGGCAGGACTTCCAACTAGTTATTTAGACTAACAGCTTCTTAATTGTGTAATTCTTTCATTATTTATCTGCATGTGTACAAGAGTGTCCTAAACTCGGAACTGCTTCCTACTATGGGCACTGAATAGAGACACAACCTCTCTTATGTTCTAATATGATCACTGGAAGTAAACCTCAGACTATGCCTGAATTTCAGTATGCATTTATCCTTGATAGTAGGGTCATGTGTTTTGTTTTGCTTTGTTTTGTTTTAATGCATGGAAGAGATTGGCTACAGTGTCACCGGGATTCCATTTGTAGACTTTGTAAGCAGGGGGCATATTTCAAGAAGGGTCACAAGAACTGTACAGCCTTTGGTATCTCTTTAGAATACTTCTGGCTGCCTTTTATGTAACTTGTATAACTTTGGACAGAATGCATATCCTCTTTAGTTCTCTAGAAAAAATAAAAATAGTAACATTTTCTCAAGTACTCAGAATTGCATGAGAAAGCACTTAAAGTGCTTATCAGGAGCCCATGATATCAGCAGGAGGTGGATGCCTAAGAATTTTCCTCTTCTGCTGCTTTCCTCCTCTTCTTGATCCTCAGATATCTAGTTGGAATTAGTCCCACTGGAGGATGCCTAGTTCCTTGCCTATGGAAAGAAAACATTCAGAGTAAAGCCATGCTGAATCCAGTTGATATTCTACATGGATTAAGCTATCTACGGGCATTTGCAACCACAGCTGGGAATGGAAAGAATGACTTATGCTTCTGTCCCATCTAGTCTGGTACCATGGAGCTCCATGGGATGCATCACACTGACAAAGAGCATGGTCATAGAGACAGAACCATGAGAAAAGTGGTGTCCATGGACATTAGACTTTTACTCATAGTCCATGTCACAAGGTAAAAGAAGACTCTGTAAATGCTATGGATGTAAGTACAAGGGCAGAGGATCCAAGATATGACTCTAAATATCTATCCTATTTTGGTCACACACACACACACTCACAAAAAGTAAATGGCATGCTATGTTACATGCTTGCTGCAGTGGCAATATTGGAAAATCCTGGAACCACAGGATGACACTCAGCAGAGGAGAATTTGAACATCCCTCTTCAGTTCTGGTATATCTACTTGACAAGTCATCAACTTCTTTGCTCTTTCAACTCACAAATATGTTTATGTTGATGAGAATTATCCAGCTTTGGCCCCTATTCCAAGTTCATACCAACCTCTGTTACTTTCAATAAAGTAGATATACTTTCAATAGTAAAGTAAAGTACTTTCAATAGAGATACAGAGATATCTATTTGTATCTACATTGCCTATGTCTATGGTTGTGTCATAATGTCAGTATTAAGTAGAGACCTTACTGCCTACAAAGCTTAAAATGCTTGCTGTCTGGTCCCAAGGTAAACCCAACATGTGGTCCATAAAACACTGTAATCTCAGAACTGAATTAGTGTAATGGGTTTTTTTTGCAGGAAATAAAAACTCTCAAAGTTTAGTAAGCCTTCTCATTATGCAGGGAAGTTTCTGGAAGAATACTCAGAAACCACATTAGGTTCTGCATGCTATATATTTCCAGAGAAAGAAATGCTGTGGTCTGAGTGTCTTAGTCTCATTTTTTAAAGAAACTTAAAACAGGAACCCTGGGTGTTGCTACTCTTTTTAGAAAGCAAATGGAGTACATCAGAAGGACAAGGAGAGAAGAGAAAGAAGCCTGTGTTACCATGGTGGCTCCCATTACACATGGCTGGTGTTGATCCCTATGAACACTTCCTCAGGATTGCCTTTGGCACAAGAGAAAAGAGGAAAATGCATCCATGAGATATTAAACTCAGAGAAGGGACCCATGGTGATCACAGGCAAGGCGAGGTGCAGGTGTATCTTCCTGTCGAGCTGTTGGCCAGAGCCACAACTACAAAAGGAAGTGAGATGGAAAGGCCTGAAGTCACAGCCTTGAATTCTGAAACAAGCCAAGAGAGAGTTCTGAGTATCCCAGGACCATCTGACTTCTGTTTCAGGAGTTTATGTCAGAAAATACCAACATTCCTCACAATGGTCTACATTTTCCAGACCATGCTTGTTCATCTTCTACAACTCCCAATTCTGAGCCTGCCTGTAGTAGTTAATATTGATTGCCAACTTGCAAATATTTAGAATCACTTTTGAGATGAACCTCAGGATATGTCTGAAAAGTTTCAAATTTAGGTTAACTGAAGTAAAAAGAAAAAACAAAAAACAAAAAACAACAATAACAAAAACCACCCTAAATGTGAGCATCTTGGATGAACTAGAAAGAGGAAAGCTGAGTATATCTTAATAGTGATCATCCTCTGCCTCCTGATTATAGACACTATGTAACCAGCTGCCTCACATCCCTGCACCTTGACCATCCAGGTTGGACTGTACTCTCAAATCATGAGCCAAAATAAACCAGTTACTCTTTAACATGTTTTTGTCAAGTATTTAGTTACAGCAATGAGAAAGGTAAATAGTCCACTGCCATGGTTATATCCATAAACCACTAACACTTCCTCTTTTTCCTGGTTTTTAGGAGAGGATTTCTCTCTGTAACAGCCCTGGCTTTCCTAGAACTCACTTTGTAGACTAGGTTGGCCTCATACTCACAGAGATCCACCTATCTCTGCCCCCTGAGTTCAGGGATTAAATGCATGCACCACCAACAAAAACCAGCCAGCACAATGACCCTTCTTCACTCTCCTACGAGCCAGTGGCTTCTTTTCTGCATCTTCCTCCATCATAGGCAGCCAAGTACAGTAAGAGCAAAGGAAATCTCCAGACTGAAGACCCACGTTACTCAACTCCTGCGAGTGTCTGTCTTCTGAAGTTCAGAATGAAGCAGGCAGGACAGGATGGGATTACAAAGCCATTTCTGTCAAAGGCATGCCCACAATAGCTCCATAATATGTTGTGATTGTTGTTTATTTTTGCTTGTCAGTGACACTGCTACTTCATTTCCACAACTTTCTCTCTTCACTATATCACCTATTGTGCAGTTTCATCTTTCACTTCCTTTCAAGTCATCTTCTGTTATTGATTGAATTCTGTCCCCTCAGACAAATTCATATATTAAAATCTCAACCTCCATTGTGCCTATATCTGGAGACAGGTTTTTAAAGAGGTAATTAGAAGTTAATTTAGGTCATAATAGTGGGAACCTTATTAGATAGAAGTATCATCCTTAACAAAGAGACATCAGAGGCTGGGAAGGCTAGTAAAGTGCTTACCACACAATCGTAAGAACCTGAGTTCAATCCTCAGAGCCACATAAAAAGTCAGGTACCTGTAATGCATGCTTAGAATAACAGCACTGAGAATGCAGAATCAAGTAATTCCCTAGAGACTGCTGAACAGTCAGCCTAGTCTAATGAGAAAGCCCAGATCAACGAACGATCTCAGGTCCTCTTCATTACTCATCTTCTTTGGGTCTGTGGATTGTTATTCTGTATTTTAAGGCTAACATCTACTTCTAAGTGAATACATAACATGGTTGTCTTTCTGGGTTTGGGTTACCTCACTCAGGATGATATTCTCAACCTCCTTCCATTTGCCTGAAGTTTTCATGGTCTCATTATTTGTAATATCTGAGTAATAATACTTTGTGTAAATGTATCATATTTCCTTTATCCATTCTTTCAGTTTCTAAATATTACAAATAAAGCTGCTATAAATATAGTAGAGCAAGTGTCCTTGTGGTATAGTGGAGTATTGATAGAACTATTCCCAATTTTCTGAGAAACTACCAAATTGATTTCCGAAGTGGTTGGGTAAGTTTGCACTCTCACCAAAAATGGCTGAGTGTTCTCCTCACTCCACAACCTCACAAGCATGTGCTGTCACTTGAGGTTTTGATCTTGGACATTCTGATGGGTGTAAGATGGAATCTCAAAGTTGTTTTGATTTGCATTTTCCTGATAACTAAGGGCTTTTCAGCTATTAGAGATTCCTCTGTTGAGAATTTTGTTTAGCTCTATACCCCATTTTTAAAACTAGGTTATTTGGTTTGTTGGTGTCTAGTTTCTGGAGTTCTTTATATATTTTGTATATTAGACCTCTGTTGGATGTAGAATTGATGAAAATCTTTTCCCAGACTATAGGCTGTCATTTTGTCCTTTTGACAGTGTCCTTAACCTTACAATTTCATGAGGTCCCATTTATTAATTGCTGATCTTAGTGACTGAGCTGTTGGTGTTCTATTCAGGAAGTTGTCTCCTGTGCCAATGTGTTCAAGGTTATTCCCCACTTTTTCTCCTATCAGATTTTTTATATATTGTATTATGTTTTTTAAAAAAGAAAGCATCTAATTGGGGGCTTGCTTACAGTTTCAGAGGCTTAGTCCATTATCATAATGGTAGGAAGAATGGCACCACACATTGCAGTGGAGCAGCTGAAGGCTACGTCCTAATCCACAGGCAGAGGCCTGGTGTATGGGTGACACTAAGCCTGGCATGGGCACTAGAAGACCACACCTAATCCAACAAGACCATACCTCTATGAGCTTATGGCCATCCTTATCTAAACTACCACAGTCTCTCGCAATCTTTACCATCCTCCTGATCTAAGTTTCATTCCTTGTCTTCACTTAGGACATTCATGGCCATATCTGACCTACCCATTAAGCACCTGAGAGCTGACTTCGTTTAACCTTCCCGGTTGGTACCCCTCAGACACAGTAACTTATCATCTCTAACCCTAAATTTTCTCATTCTGTCTTAGATAGGGTCAAAATAATCTTTCTACCCAACGCCGTGCAGAACAAAGGAGATCACAGAAAGATATGTCTCACTGTGTGAAGAGACAGATAGACAGACAAGATACCCTGAGCTAGCATCTTTATCCTGTGTATCCCATACTATACCAAGTGATAGATGAGTTTTGTTGTTTTTGAACCTGTGTATAATATGCATTAAAAAAAAAATATATCAGAATCATACAGTGTGTCACTGAGAAGACCAAGGTTGCAAACAGAGAAGTGAAGTCCAAACACATCTTCAACAAGGTGACTAGACTGGACTGTGCTCAGCCAACCTCATTTCCTATGCCTGAATGTCCCGTGCTCTCTGGTACATCCACTGAGCTCATGATATGTACGATAATAGCAACAGGTGTTTACACTGCTTCACGGCCTTTCGATTCCTCTTTTCTGCCTATCCCTCACCAGCTTTCCCTTTCCTACCACTGCTTGTGTAGCCTGGGATGGTTGCATTTTCCTCTAGGAACTGGCAAGTGTGCTACAGTATGTGTTGGTATTTCTCTCATCACTCCTAGCCAAACTTTTGCTTTTTTTCTCTCCCCTTAGCACTATCTATTCTCAGTGCTATCAAAGCACCTATGACATGGTGGGATACTGTGCTTTGGAGGCCTATTTTTCTTGGCTGCTATTACTTTCACAGTTTGAGGATCAAAGCTCGGGTCTCATGCATGCTAAGCACGTGCTGTAGCACTGAGCTACATGCCCATTCTGTGGGCTCTGACTTTGTCTTCTCTGCTGGATCACCAACTCTGGGTCAGCAGGAAACTGACTGGTTCATTTCTGTGTGCGCCACATGCAAACAAACTGCCTGCCAGAGCAAGAAGGCAATAAGTACTATAAGTGAGGTGGAACTGAGTGCATGATTTGCCAAGGCTTTGGCCTTTTGAACATGAGGTAAGAAGGAACCTGGAAGCCAGCAAAGGACCTATAACTGTGACTATCAAACAAGGGGACATACATGAGAAAGCTGCACAACAGGAAAAACTGAAAAAAAAATGGGGGCCGTAACCCCCACTAAAACTCTTAATATCAAGTACAGCAGTGGTAGTAAGGCAACAGTAGCCTTGGATCTTCCACTAGGGGATTACCAACAACAGGGCTAAATCCTTGAGGGCTAATATCTTTCACAAAATCAGGTGCTTCAAGGTGCATTTGAACACATGGAGACAAGAGAGCTGTTGCTACTTAGAAAACTATCCCAGCAGAATTTATGAGGGGCCTTTCCTGGAAAATCCAACTATCCAGAGTGGACAGCAACAAGGACACCAATCTACAGGGTTCTGACAACATTTGCAAGCTGCTCTTCTTAAAACAGAGCTCACTGCCTGGGAGCTATATTCAGACATTGAGAGCTTGTGATGAACTTCTAAGCCATATGACTGTCCTTACACTTGACCAACCAACCACTGGACATGGGAGGATATCCTTTGACATGCATAAACAGGACAAACCCCCAAACAGACAGGAGCAACCAGCAGAAAAGGAGAAGGCAAAACAACTACCAAAAGAGAAAAAGAATGCCAAGTGATTTAAAAAGAAGAAAAGGGGAAAAGGTGGAAAAAGAATTTTCTTAGTAATTGAAAACATTAAAGTAGGATCCAAGAAATGCCATATTTGAAAAGCAAGTTTAAAATATCACAGAAAGCTAAAAGCCTTACTTCAGAAACTTTTCCCCTGTGGCCATGTGTTCAAGGCTCATCCCCACTTTCTCTTCTATTATATTCAGTGTATCTGATTTTATGTGGAGGTCCTTGATCCACCGGACTTGGGATTTGTACAGGGGGATAAGAATGGTTCAATTTGCATTCTTCTACATGCTGACCACCAGTTAAACCAGCACCATTTGTTGAAAATGCTGTCATTTCAACTGGATAGTTTTAGCTTCTTTATCAAAGATCAAGTGACTATATGTGTGTGGATTTATTTCTGGGTCTTCAGTTCTATTCCATTGATCTACTTGTCTACCACTGTACTAATACCATGCAGTTTTTATCACTATTTCTCTTAGTACAGCTTGAGGTCAGGAATGGAGATTCCCATAGATGTCCTTTTATTGTTGAGAATCGTTTTTGCAATTCTGTGTTTTTTGTTATTTCAAATGAATTTGAGAATTGCTCTAACTCTTTGTAGAATTGAGTTGGACCTCATAAAATTGCAAAGCTTCTATAAGTCAAAGGACACTGCCAATACGACAAAATGGCAATCCACAGATTGGGAAAAGATCTTTACCAACCTTATATCCAGTAGGGGATAACATCAAAAATATACAAGGAACTCAAGAAGTTAGACTCCAGAGAACCAAATAACCCTATCCAAAATGGGGAACAGAGCTAAACAGAGAATTCTCAACTGAGGAAACTAGAATACAAACAAGTACCTGAAGAAAAATTCTCAATATCCTTAGTCATCAGGGAAATGCAAATAAAAACGACCCTGAGATTCCACCCCACACCAATAAAAATGGCTAATATCAAAATCTCAGGAGACAGAAGATGCTGGCTAGGATGTGAAATAAGATGAACACTCCTCCATTGCTGGTGGGATTGCAAGCTGGTACAACCACTCTGGAAATCAGTCTGGTGGTTCCTCAAAATATTGGACATAGTACTACCTGAGGACCCAACTATATCACTCCTGGGCATATAACCAGAAGATGCTCCAGCATGTAGTAAGAACTCATGCTCCACTATGTTCATAACAGCCAGAAGTTGTTTGTAATAGCCAGAAGCTAGAAACAACCCAGATGTCCCTCAACAGAGGAATGGATACAGAAAATGTGGTACATTTCCACAATGAAGTACTACTCAACTATTAAATACAGTGACTTCATGAAACTTGTAGGCAAACAGATGGATCTAGAAGATAACATCATGAGTGAGGTAACTCAGTCACAAAAGAACACACATGGTATGTACTCACTGATAAGTGGATATTAGGCAAAGAATGTGGAAAACTCATGATATAACTCACAGACCACATGAAGCTCAAGAGGAAGGAAAACCAAAGAGTGGATGCTTCAGTCCTACTTAGAAGGGGGAACAATATAATCAAGGGAAGTTGAGGATGGGAGGGACTTGGGAGAAAGAGAGGAGGAGGAGGTAGAAAAGAGAGGCAAAATCAGGTATGGGAGGAGATGGAGGAGATGTACAGATGGTCAGGAAATTGAACAGAGGTATATAGCAATGGGGGATATGGAACTGGGGGTAGCTACCAGAAAGTCCCAGATGCCAGGAAAGCAAGAGTCTCCCAGGACTCAATGGGGATGACATTAGCAGAAATACCCTGCAAAAGGGAGGGAGAACCTGTCAAGACCATACCCAGAGGTTAGGCATGCCCTCAACCCCCAGTTAAAGAATGGAACTGCCTACCCATCTCCAAAATTTTAACCCAGGATTGTTCCTGTCTAAAGGAAATACAGGGACAAAGAGTGGAACAGAGACTGAAGGAAAGATTATCCAGAGATTGCCCCACCTGGAGATCCATCCCACACGCAGATACCCAGCCCAGACACTATTACCGATGCCAAGAAGTACTTGCTGACAGGAGCCTGATACAACTGTCTTCTGAGAAGCTTTGCCAGATCTTGACCAATATAGATTTGGATCCTCACATTGGACTACCATTGGACCCCAATGGAGGAGTTAGGGGAAGGACTGAAGGAGCTGAAGAGCCTTATCTGGCATCAATAGGAGGGCAGGTCCTTGGTTCTGTGAAGGCTTGATGTCCCAGTGTGTAGGAATGCTAGGACTGTGAGGCAGGAGTGGATGGGTGGGGGAGCACCCTCACAGAAGCAGGGTAAGAGGGGATGAAATGGGGGGGTTGCAGAGGGAAAACCTGGAAAGAGGATAACATTTGAAATGTAAACAAATAAAATGTCCAATTAAAAAGAAAGAAAGAAAGAAAGAAAGAAAGAAAGAAAGAAAGAAAGAAAGAAAGAAAGAAAGAAAGCCAAAAGCTAGGCAGACAGAGAAAAAAAGATGGGGAAGTCTTTTTTAACTTTAAAATGGAAAAAAAATGATATTAATTCCAGAAAAAGTACATGAGAAATAATTATTAGTAAAGTAATTCAAGCAAATTTCCAAGCAGTAAAAGATGTGAGTTCCAGAATGAAACACTTTATCAAAAGTCCAGAATCAGACACATTCCCAAATCAGCTCAATAGCATTTTATAAAAGTGAGAGTGAAGAGAAGATTCTAGACCTTTTCAGGAAGAAAGCACAGTCAGATATACCACATAAGGAAGCAGGTGACCATGTAACTTTAAACAACTGAACTAGGTACTACAAGCAATAGAAATATAGATTCATGTCCTAAAAGAAATATTTTTTTTTCCAATTCAAATTGAAATTTATACTCAGGAACACTTTCAACAATACAGGAACAGAATAAAAATATTTACATGATATAACTTTTCATAAAACTAACCTTCCTAGTGTTTGAAGAGTTGCACATGCAGAGCCTGACAGTCAGCTAATGTTAAAATTCACAGAACAGTCAAAGAACAGAAGCCAAAGAATCCTACCTGAATTGGTGTCCAGGGTGGGAGTTGGGGGGGGGGGGTGTTCCTTAATCTTTAAATACTGATCTGCTTGCTCTGCCCTGCCTGATACAGAATGTAAGAACCAAAAATATCAAACTTAATTCAAGTAATTTAACTGAATACCCAAACAAAGAAAACTTACAGAATCATGAAAATATTCACCATTCAACAAATTAAAAGAAAAATGGCTGCGTGGGAGGTTCATATTACGTGGATTTAGAAGATTACCACTTGGGGAAAGGAAGAAGAAAGAGGAACATGAGTGATTTGAAGATGTTTCAACAGAAAATGAACGAAACTATCTACTGAGAAAAACTTCTAAAATAATAAACACCATGTTAATGTGGTGTGTAAATATTACACAAAGACTCCTGTAATCTGTAATTACAGTCTTTGGAGAAAAGAGGCAGGTTTGACAAAAAAAAATTGTTTTGAAGAAATAACCCAAAACTTTTCAAACTGATAACATTGTAAAACTCTACCTCCAAGTGCTTAAAGAGCACAAGGAACATGGAGAAAACAGCAGTAAAGCCCACTGCCACTGGAAATCAATAAAGATGAAAATCTTAACAGCACCCAGAGAGATAAAGAGAAACTGAAATAAAGAGACTGTAGACTTCTCAGCCAGAGACAAGCAACCAGGACGACGGGGAACATCTCTGCAATGCTAAAAGGAAAGCAAAAAGCAGAAACCAAGTCTACCGGCATTGAAGCTATCCCTCAAACGAAGGCAAAATGAAAACAAGTCAGACATACAGAAGCAGAAGGAATCCATTATGAACAGACATGCACTACAGTAAACAGCACAGAATACAGTTGAGTGAGGTGAAAAGAAAGCGATCCAGAGAGGATGTGAGTTCACAAAAACCACCAAAGACCACAAAATGGAAATGCTGGTGGTGTGGGGGATTTAATCATGTGTTTAAAATCCCTTTTTAAAATTCTGATTGTTTAAAGGAAAAGTCATGTATTAGATTATGGCTTAAATGTATGTAGAACCAAAATGTTTGAAAGTGAAAGTACCAGTCTAAGAGGGAAAACCTTGGAAGAGCAGTGCAGTAAAGATGTGGTGGGCAATGGATGGATACTGTGAATTTTAAAATAACCACAAATCAATCAATACATAGGCATAACTAATTTGGTGACACAGTAGATTAATGACATATCATCAAACACATTCAATCTGAAAGAAAGCAGAAGGAAGGGGATAGAGAACATGAAATAATTGAAAATTAACTAGCAAATTGTTGTTTAAATCCAAACACATTGCTAATAATGTTAAAGGTGGAAGATTTAGCCATTACAATAAAATACAAAATAAAAAGTTACCAAGCTGAGTTTTAAAATGAAAGACCAAATATATGTGGCCTTCAGAAATATGCACTTAAAATAGATAGAATGAACAGCCTAAAGGGACAAGATAGAAGAAGACACATATGCTAGCTCAATACAAAGTTCAGAACAGAGAATAATATCAAGACAACCAAAACAGTTGAGAAAAATAAGAGGTTGGTTCATCAAGGTGACATAATTTATCTAATGGTTTGTTCATATACTAGACCTTTATACTAAATAAAACAATAATAAACCTGTAAGAAAAGAAAAAGGTCCTTTTTTCTACCTCCGTCTTCAACCTGGAGGTATGCATGTTCCATAGCTCCCTGTGCACCATTCCTGCAAGCTGAGAACAGCTCTCCAGGAATGCTCTGACCGCAGGACTCAGGTGAGATCCCCATTTTCTCTAAGGTGACTTTCTAAGGCATGTCCAGCCAGGAGGCACAGGCGACAGGAGCTGCAGAGCCACTGGGACAGGGTTTTTCATTCATCTATCCGCACCCAGGAGGGAAGGCTGATCCACAGCCCTCTGTACATGAGTCTTAGGGGAGAGATGATCTCCCAGAAGTGCTGACACAGGCTCACAGACCCACAGGAAGAACACGCTCCAACTAAAGACAGCAAGAACATCTAATGCCACAGATTAACAGATGGTGAAAGGTAAACACAAGAATCTTACTAGCAGAAACCAAGACAACTTGGCATCATCAGAACCCAGTACTCCCACCACAGCAAGTCCTAGATACTCCAACACACTGCAAAAGCAAGAGTCAGATCTAAAATCATATCTCATGATGCTGATAGAGGAATTTAAGAAGGACATAAATAACTCCTTTAAAGAAATACAGAAGAACACAGGTAAACAGGTATAAGCCCTTAAGAAGTAAACACAAAAATCCCTTAAAGAATTACAGTAAAAGACAACCAAATAGGTGAAGGAATCAAACGAACCCATTCATGATCTAGAAACGGAAGTAGAAACAATAAAGAAATCACAAAAAGAGAAAAATCTGGAGGTAGAAAACCTAGCAAAGAAGTCAGGACCATAGATGCGAGCATCACCAGCAGAATACAAGAGATAGAAGAGAGAGTCTCAGGTGCAGAAGATACCATAGACAACATTGACACAATAGTCAAAAAAATGCAAAATGTAAAAAGATCCTAACTCGAAAAATCGAAGAAATCCAGGACTTAATAAGAAGACCAAACCTAAGAATAATAGGTATAGAAGAGAGTGAAGACTTCCAACTTAAATGGCCAGTAATTATCTTCAACAAAATTATAGAAGAAAACTTTCCTAACCTAAAAGAGAGGTGCCCATGAACATACAGGAAGCTTACAGAAATCCAAATAGACTGGACCAGAAAAGAAATTTCTCCTGTCACATAATAATCAAAACACCAAATGCACAAAACAAAGAAAGAATATTAAAAGCAGTGAGGGAAAAAGGTCAAATAACATATAAAGGCAGGCATATCAGAATTACACCAGACTTCTCCCCAGAGACTATGAAAGCCAGAAGGTACTGGGCTAATGTCATACAGACCCTAAGAGAACTCAAACACCAGACCAGGCTACTATACCCAGCAAAACTCTCAATTATCATAGATGGAGAAACCAAGGTATTCCATGAATAAAACCAAATTTACACAATATCTTTCCACAAACCCAGCCCCTCAAAGATAATAAATGGAAAATTCCAATACAAGGAGGGAAACTATATCCTAGAAAAAGCAAGAAAGTAATCTTTTAACAAAACTAAAAGAAGATAGTCACATGAACAGAAGTCCAACTCTAACAACAAAAATAACAGGAAACAACAATTACTTTTCCTTAATATCTATTAATATCAATAAAATCAATTCCCCAATAAAAAGACATAGACTATCTGACAGGGTACATAAACAGGACCCAACATTTTGTTGCATACAGGAAACCCAACTCAGTGACAAAGACAGAGACTACCTCAGATAAAAGGGTGGAACACAATTTTCCAATCAAATGGTCCCAGGAAACAAGCTGGAGTAGCAATTATAATATCTAATAAAATCAACTTTTAACCTAAAGTTATCAAAAAAGATAAGGAGGGATACTTCATACACATCAAAGGAAAAATCTACCAAAATGAACTCTCAATTCAGAAACTCTACGCGCCAAATGCAAGGGAATGTACATTCATAAAAGAAACTTTACTAAAGCTCAAAGCACACATTGCACCACCCACAATAATAGTAGAAGACTTCAGCACCCCACTCTCATCAATGGACAGATCATGGAAACAGAAACTAAACAGAGACACAGTGAAACTAACAGAAGTTATGAAACAAAAAGATTTAACAAGATTTAAAAGATTTAAAAAGATGTCTATAGAAGATTTTATCCTAAAACAAAAGGATATAACTTCTTCTCAGCACCTCAAGGTACCTTCTCAAAAACTGACCATATAATTGGTCACAAAACAGGCCTCAACTGATACGAGAAGACCGAAATAATTCTGTGGATCCTATCAGATCACCACAGACTAAGGCTGGTCCTCAATAAAAACATAAACAATAGAAAGCCCACATATGTGTGGAAGCTTAACAATACTCTACTCAATGATAACTTGGTCAAGGAAGAAATAAAGAAAGAAATTAAAGACTTACTAGAGTTTAGTGAAAATGAAACCATAACATACCCAAATTTATGGGACACAATGAAAGCAGTCCTAAAAGGAAAACTCATAGCTTTGAGTACCTCCAAAAACAAATTGGAGAGAGCATACATCAGCAATTTGACATTACATCTGAAGAAGCGAATTCACACAAGAGGAGTCAACAGAAGGAAATAATCAAACTCAGGGCTGAAATCAACCTAGCAGAAACAAACAAACAAAAAAAACTATACAAAGAATCAAACAAACCAGAAGCTGGTTCTTTGAGAAAATCAACAAAATAGATAAACTCTTAGCCAAACTAGAGGACACAGAGACAGTATCCTAATTAACAAAATCAGAAATGAAAGGGAGACATAACAACAGACACTGAGGAAATCAATCAAAAAATTATGGGATACTACTACAAAAGCCTATATACAACAAAACTGGAAAACCTGGATGAAAACGACAATTTTTTAGACAGATACCAGGTTCCAAATTTAAGTCAAGATCAGATAAATGATCTAAACCGTCCCATATCCCCTAAAGAAATAGAAACAGTCATTAAAAGTCTCCCAACCAATAAAAGCCCAGGACCAGATGGGTTTAGTGCAGAGTTTTATCAGACCTTCAAAGAAGACCTAATACCAATACACCTCAAACTAATCCACAAAATAGAAACAGAAAGTATTCTACCCAATTTGTTCTATAAAGCCACAATTACTCTGATACCTAAACCATACAAAGACCTAACAAAGAAAACTTCAGACAAATTTCCCTTATAAATATCAATGCAAAAATACTCAATAAAATTCTTGCAAACTGAATCCAAGAACACATCAAAACAATCATCCATCGTGATCAAGTAGGCTTCATCCCAGGGATTCAGGGATGGTTCAATATATAGAAATCCATCAACATAATCCATTATATAAACAAAGTCAAAGAAAAACCATATGATCATTTCATCAGATGCTGAGAAAAAATGTTGGCAAAATCTAACACCCCTTCATGGTAAAAGTCTTAGAAAGATCAGGAATTCAAGGCCCATTCCAAAACATAACAAATGCAATATACAGCAAACCAGTAGCCAACATCAAACTAAATGGAGAGAAACTTGAAGCAATCCCACTAAAATCAGGGACTAGACAAGGCTGCCCACTCTCTCCCTACCTATTCAATATTGTACTTGAGGTCCTAACCAGAGCAATTAGATAACAAAAGAAGATCAAAGAATACATATTAGAAAAGAAGAAGTCAAATTACCACTATTTGCTGACGACATGATAGTATCTTTAAGTGACCCCAAAAATTCCACCAGAGAGCTACTAAAGCTGATAAACAACTTCAGCAAAGTAGCTGGATATAAAATCAACTCAAGCAAGTCATGGCCTTCCTCTACACAAAGGAAAATCAGGCTGAGAAAGAAATTAGGGGAAAATACCCTTCACAATAGTCACAAATAATATAAAATACTTTGGTGTGACTCTAACTAAGCAAGTAAATGATCTGTATGACAAGAACTTTAAGTTTCTGAGGAAAGAAATCAAAGAAGATCTCAGAAGATGGAAAGATCTCTCATGCTCATGGATTAGAAGGATTAATATAGTAAAAATGACCATCTTGCCAAAAGCAATCTACAGATTAAATGCAATCTCCATCAAAATTTCTACTCAATTCTTCAAAATTGGAAAGCAATTTACAAATTCATCTGGAATAACAAAAAACCTAGGATAGCCAAAACTATTGTCAGCAATAAAGGAGCCTCTAGTGGAATCACCATCCCTCACCTTAAGCTGTACTACAGAGCAATTGTGATAAAACTACATGGTATTGGTATACTGACAGGCAGGTGGATCAATGGAATAGAATTAAAGACTGAGAAATGAACCCACACACCTATGGTCACTTGATCTTTGACAAAGGAGCTAAAATCCTCCAGTGAAAATAAGACAGCATTTTCAACAAATGGTGCTGGCTCAACTGGTGGTTAGCATGTAGAAGAATCTGAATCGATCCATTCCTATCCTTGTTCAAAGCTCAAGTTCGAGAGGATCAAGGATCTCCACATCAAACAAGATACTCTGATGCTAATAGAAAAGAAAGTGTGGAATAGCCTCGAGCTCATGGGCACAGGGGAAAATTACCTGAGCAGAACACCAATGGCTTGTGCTGTAAGATCAAGAATCCACAAATGGGACCTCATAATATTGCAAAGCTTCTGTAAGGCAAAGGACACTGTCAATAGGACAAAATGGCAACCAACAGAGTAGGAAAAATCTTTACCAACCCTATATCTGATAGAGGGCTAATATCCAATATATACAAAGAACTCAAGAAGTTAGACTCCAGAGAACCAAATAACCCTATTAAAAAATGGGGTACAGAGCTAAACAAAGAATTCTCAACTGTGGAATACCAAATGCCTGAGAAGCATTTAAAGAAATGTACAACATCATTAGTCATAAAGGTAATGCAAATCAAAAGAACCCTGAGATTCCACCTCATACCAGTCAGAATGGTTAAGATCAAAAACTCAGGAGACAGTAGATGCTGGCGAGGTTGTGGAGAAAGAGGAGCACTCCTTCATCGCTGGTGGTATTGCAAGCTGGTACAACCACTTTGGAAATCAGTTTGGAGGTTCCTCAGCAAATTAGACATATTACTACCTGAGGACCCAGCTATACCATTCCTGGGCATATACCCAGAAGATACTCTAACATGTAATAAGGACACATGTTCCACTATGTTCACAGCAGCCTTATTTATAATAGCCAGAAGCTGGAAACAACCCAGATGTCCCTCAACAGAAGAATGGATACAAAAAAATGTAGTACTTTTACACAATGGAGTACTATTCAACTATAAAAAAGTGAATTTATGAAATTCTTAGAGAAATGGATGGATCTGGAGAATATCATCCTGAGTAAGGTAACCCAATCACAAAAGAACACACATGGTATGCACTCACTGATAAGTCAACATTAGCTCAGAAGCTCGGAACACCCAAAATACAATTCACAGACCACAAGAAACACAAGAAGAAGGGAGACCAAAGTGTGGATACTGTGTTCCTTCTTAGGAGGGGGAACAAAATATCCATGGAAGCAGGTGCAGAGATTGAAGGAAGGATAATCCAGAGACTGCTCCACCTGGGAATCCTTCCCATATTCAGTCACCAAACACAGACACTATTATGGATGCCAGCAAGTGCTGGCTGACAGGAGCCTGATATAGCTGTCTCCTGAGAGGCTCTGACAGTGCCAGACTAATATAGAAGTAGAAACTCACAGCCACCCATTGGACTGAGCACAGGGTCCCCAATGAAGGAGCTAGAGAAAGGACCCAAGGAGCTGAAGGGTTTGCAGCCCCTTAGGATGAACAACAATATGAACTAACTAGTACCCTCAGAGTTCCCAGGGACTAAACCCCCAACCAAAAAGTACACATGGTAGGACTAATGACTCCAGCAGCATATGTATAGCAGAGGATGGCCAAGTCAGTCATCAATGGGAGGAGAGGCCCTTGGCCCAGTGAAGGTTCTATGCCCCAGTGTAGGGGAATGCCAAGGCCAGAAAGCAGGAGAGGGTGGGATAGTGAGCAGGGGGAGAGGGGAGGGAACAGGGGTTTGTTTTTGTTTTTGTTTCTTTTCTTTTCTTTTCTTTTGGAGGGGAACCTGCGAAAGAAGATATTGTATGACATGTAAATAAAGAAAACATCTAATCATAAAAACAAACAAAGAATTAATTCAAAGATAGTGTGTTCTCTGCATATAATAGGATTAAACTAGACACCAACAACAGAAAGAAATCTGAAATATCATAGAATATTCAGTGACAAATAGGTCAAAGAATCAAAACAACATCAAAAAAACAGATGAGTTCTGAACTGAAAGCATAACATACCAACAATTGTGGAAAGCAACTCAAGCCACCAAATGAGGCAGACATTCCACTGCTAGGTATTTACATAAGACAATTAACAATCTGGGCTAGAAACTGTCTCAGCAGTTAAGCTCCCGTACTGTTGTTCCAGAGTACCAGAGTTTGTTTCTAACTGCTTATAACTAGAACCAGAACCAGAAGAACACACACACACACACCTTCACACACATACACAGAGAGATACAACCCCACACACACACACACACACAGAGATAGAACCACACAGACACAAAGCATTCACTAACACAGACACATTCATTCACATAAATAAAAATAAATAAAAACTAAAGAGAGCTTAGAAAAAAATCTGTGTTCCAGACAGCAAGATGACTCAGAAAATAAAGGCATGTGCTACTAAGCCCAACAACTTGAACTCAGTTCCCAGAACCCTCAAAGTTGAGAGAACCAACTCCAACAAATTGTCTACTCACCTCCAAACATACACGTACAGTTTGACACCTGTGTCCCACACACATATACACACATTAAATAACTAAAGATAAAAATCAATCTCCATGTAAATACTTGTGTGTACTGGATGATTCTATTTACATACAAATTTAGAAAAATTAAAGTATCTCAAATGTTAGAAACAACAGTAGCTACCAAGGGAGAGTAAGTATGGGGATCATTAGAATGTCAGATTACCCAGGGCACAGACAAGTGTCCGTACATGGACATTCATATTCATAGTGGATAAGATAGTTTCAGGACAAACCTGGGTATATATAGGCACTTATATAATTGTTCTGTGTCCAATTTGCATAGCATAGCTTTCTTTGGTGTCTAGGTAGCACTCTTTATTTTTATTAGATATTTTCTTTATTTACATGTAAATTTCTCCATTCCCAGTTTCCCCTCCGAAAAAGAAAGAAACAAACAAAAACAACAAAAACAAGCCCCTGTTGCCTCCCTCCTCCCCATGCCTGGCACCCCAACCTCTCCCACTTACTGGCCCTGGCATTCCCCTACACTGGGGCACAGAACCTTTACAGGGCCAAGGTCCTCTTCTCCTATTGATGATCGAATTTGCAATCCTCTACTATACACATGCTGCCAGAACAATAAGACCCCTCCATGTGCAGTCCTTGGTTGGTGGTTGAGACCCTGGGAGCTCTGAGGGTACTAGTTAGTTCATATTGTTGTTCATCCTAAGGGGCTGCAAACCCCTCAGCTCCATAGGTCCTTTCTCTAAGTCCTTCATTGAGGACCCTGTACTCAGTTCAATGGATGGCTGTGAATCTTTACATCTGTATTAGTCAGGTACTGTCAGAGCCTCTCAGGAGATAGCTATATTTAGGCTGGCTTGCCCTTCCTTCAGTCTCTGCTCCATAGTCAATCTCTGCAACTCCTTCTGTGGGTATTTGGATCCCCCTTTTAAGAAGGAATGAAATGGCATTCCCCTACACTGGGGCTCAGAACCTTCACAGTGCCAAGGTCCTCTCCTCCTATTGATGATCAATTTTGCAATCCTCTACCATACACATGCTGCCTGAACAATCAGACCCCTCCATGTGCAGTCCTTGGTTGGTGGTTGAGACCCTGGGAGCTCCAAGGGTACTAGTTAGTTCATATTGTTGTTCCTCCTAAGGGGCTGCAAACCCCTCAGCTCTATTGGTCCTTTCTCTAATTCCTTCACTGGGGACCCTGTACTTAGTTCGATGAATGGCTGTGAGCCTCCACACCTGTGTTAGTCAGATACTGTCAGAGCCTCTCAGGAGATAGCTATATTTAGGCTGGCTTGCCTTTCCATCAGTCTCTGCTCCATAGAGGGCGGGGTGGCAGGCATGGGGAAGGGGGAGGCAACGGGTTTGTTTTTGTTGTTTTTGTTTGTTT
>NW_022196915.1:23458527-23472969 GCF_008632895.1 Mastomys coucha
TTTTCAGGGATGTAGTTCCCCTTCTTGTGTTGGAGTTTTTCATTTATTACTCTTTGAAGGGCTGGTTTGTGGAAATATATTGTGTGAATTTGGTTTTCTCATGGAATATTTTGGTTTCTCCATCTATGGTGATTGAGAGTTTTGCTGGGTATAGTAGTCTGGGTTAGCATTTGTGTTCTCTTAGGGTCTGTACAACATCTGTCCAGGATCTTCTAGCTTTCATAGTCTCTGGTGAGAAGTCTGGTGTAATTCTGATAGGCCTGCCTTTATATGTTACTTGACATTTTTCCCTTACTGCTTTTCGTATTCTTTCTTTGTTTTGTGCATTTGCTGCATTGACTATTATGTGGCGGGAAGAATTTCTTTTCTGGTCCAGTCGATTTGGGGTTCTATAGGCTTCTTATATGTTCACAGGCATCTCTTTCTTTAGGTTAGGGAAGTTTTCTTCTATAATTTTGTTGAAGATATTTACTGGCCCTTTAAATTGAAGGTCTTCACTCTCTTCTATACCTATTATCCTTAGATTTGGTCTTCTCATTGTGTCCTGGATTTCCTGGATGTTTTGGGTTAGGGTCTTTTTATTTTTTGCATTTTCTTTGAATGTTCTCTCAATGTTGTCTATGTTATCTTCTGCCCCTGAGATTCTTTCTTCTATCTCTTGTATTCTGTTAGTGATGCTTGCATCTATGTTTCCTGACTTCTTACCTAAGATTTCTAATTCCAGAGTTGTCTCTTTTTGTGATTTCTTTATTGTTTCGACTTCCATTTTTAGGTCCTTGATAGTTTTACTCAATTCCTTCACCTGTTTGTGTTTTCCTGCAATTCCTTAAGGGATTTTTGAGTTTGCACTTTAAGTGTTTCTACTTGTTTACTTGTGATCTCCTGTAATTCTTTATGGGATTTTTTTGTTTCCTCTTTAAGGGCTTGTACCTCTTTACCTGTATTCTCCTGTATTTCTTTAAGGGTGTTATTCATATCCTTCTTAAGTTCCTCTATCAGAATTGTGAGATATGATTTTAAATCCAATTCTTGCTTTTCCGGTGTTTTGGGATATCCAGGACTTGCTGCAGTGGGAGTACTAGGTTCTGATGAAGCCAAGTAGTCTTGGTATCTGTTGGTAGGATTCTTGCGTTTGCCTTTTGCCATCTCTTGATTTTTGGTGCTAGATGTTCTTAGTGTCTCTGACTAGAGCTTGTCCTGTCCCTGCCGCCCTGCAAGTCCCCTGAGACTTGTGGTGCCTGTGCCTCCCAGCTGGCTGCTCCAGTCTTAGAAACTCACTGGAGAGAAAATGGAGGCTCTCAGCTGATTCTCTGGGTTAAGGCGCTCCCTGGAGGTAGGCCCTCCACTTGCAGGGAAGGGGCAGAGAAGGTCGGTGAACCGCCTCTGTCACTTGGAAGCTGAGAGGATCCTGTCCCTGCAGCCCTGCAACTCTCCTGCGACTCATAGGGCCTGTGCCTCCTGGATGGCTGCTCCAGTCTTAGAAACTCACCGGAGAGAAAAATCTAGGTAGCACTCTTGAAAGGAAATGGAGGAACAGTGAATCTGGAGGAGAAGAGAAGTGGGGGCAGGAGAGGAATGAGAGAAATGGAGGGAGAGGGGAGACTTTAGTTAGGATGTATTCTATGACAGAAGAATAAATTTTAAAAAAACCTTACCATTCCTAGTAGATTTTATAACTTCTCCCACAAGAAAAAACAGTAACAACAATAATTTTTCATATATCCATGGTCACTAGTCTCTAGAAGTTGATAATATTTAATAGCATTAGTGTTTTTACTTTTCAAGTTTAAAAATATCATCTATTTAATTTATTTAAATCTGACTATGCCACACTCACTATACTAACTCTAAGTCTTGCTACCCATAAACACTGAGTTTCAGGAACTCCCTTATAAACCAATATGGTATTTTATTAACAGTACCCACACAAAGCAATATTTTTGGTTTTGAGACAGGGTCTTCCATGTGATACAGGCTGGCCTTGAATTAACTATGTCCCAAGCTGGCTTTTACCTTATAGTGATCCTACTGCTTCTGCCTCCCAAGTTCACAATCAAAAACATGTGCCACTTTTTCCAACTCACAACATAGTTCTTAACCAGAGTATACAAGAAAATGTGGGGGAAAGTTCAATTTCTAGTATTCCTAAATTCAGTGTGTGGTATTCCAACTGTACCTTCTCAAAGTCCTTGGACCAAAAATATTGCATTTCTAAAGTGAAATTCCCAACAAAATTGACAACACAACTTCTTTTCAAAGAAAACCTCAAGTAGGTAAGTACAAAAGAAGCACATGGATCTAGAGGAAAGAATCCTCTTACCTATGCAAGGAGTGAGACTTAGCCTGAATGATATAAGACCAGTCAGAGAAAGGACAATGCGTCACCTGAATCACCAGCAAGTCAGACATCTGTTGAGGTCTCATTTCATGAAAGAGCAATAGTCTTGAAAAAGCTCAAGAAATGAACCATACAAACTACCACACTGGTCACAGACTGGAAGAAGTGGAGTGCCCATTTTGGTAGCCATGGATGAGAAGGCATATATAAAGTCATCCTGCTACCACTGGCTGCCTTTGCCTGCTGTATACCAGAGATAGTTAAAATAGGAACGAAAATATCCAGATCCACAGAGTCCAGGTGCTAGAGGATAGTGTGTGCTGCTAGTAGTCCAGAAACCTAAATCCATGAGTGAGATTAGTCCTACATCAGCTTGTTCTTGCTCTTCTGTTCTGGTTGGCCAATCAAACAAAGCAAACATCATATCACATCACTATCTGGGAACTGTAGATACTACTTAAGGTGAAAAGTTGAAGTCATAGGACATCTTATTGATCCCACATATTTGCAGGAAGATTGTTAAATACTCACAAAGGTAAAATAGACACTGAGCCTACATGTAACCCAGTGGTGCACGTATATATGACCAAGGTACCTCTGCTAGCTCTGGTACAGCTAGTCCCAAACTCTGGGTAGAAATTTAGAAAATATCAATGTATTAATTTACAGATTCAGATTTCCTACCAGAACTTGCTAATAACAACAGTTAGTAAGTGACACATACAATTTTAAGGAAGGAATTCTAAAACCCAGGGCACTCTGAGGCACTTTGCCAGGACAGATCCCCAAACCCTGGAAGAGCATGGTGAGGGATCCTACACCCTGCATGAGTGAAGTTAGCATAAAACTCAAGCCCACATCAACTTGAAGAAAGGATGTAACACAGAAGAAAAGAGGTTACTGTTTCAAGTCACTGAGATTCAGCCTTATTGTTACCACAGGAACTGTCCTGATTGATGGAGTTACAGTCATGTGTCAGTGTTGACAACAAAGGTTTGAGGAGGAATAAGTATCACCTCTAATAGTCCTCCTGACCCTGTCCCTTGTAAGTATGTTCATTTTACTAGTAACTGCATGGTCTTAACTCAAATATTGGTTTGTAATTTACACACACACACAAAACAAAACATCATGAAGTTCAGTTCTTCTCCTACTTCTACTCCTCCTTCTCTTACTTCTCCTTCTCCTTCTTCTTTCTCCTCCTTCTTCTTTTATGAATCTTAATATCACCTTCCACTTCAATTCTGTTTTGTTTTAATCCTGGAAGCCAGACATTGGACATAGTGAGACACAATAAGAAATGTGACCAGTCTGGCCAATGGCCCACAATTACCTATTCTATAACTCTGTTGCTCCACTCTCTAGTCTCTCTGATATCCCCATTACTTTGTGCAGTGTTTTCCCCAGAAAAGCCTTTCGTAAATCTTAAGGATGGAGACATTAAAGGTCCCCTTCAGGCTGATTTCCTAGACACATTTTCTGGTTAAAATAAAAGCCTAGTTTCTGTGCTGTATTCTATTAACTGAACTCCTTTTTGTTAAAATCGAAAAATATTTGAGGAAAAATCATTTAATCTCACTTACTACTGGAGCATTGTTTTCTCTCATATTCATAACAAATGGACCTATAGAGTCCATATGCTAGCACCAAGGCCTATGGTTCCAATCCTGACTACTTTTGACCCCAGGGTCACAAGTGTTCAATCCCAGAAGCACCTCTTGCAAGACACATGGCAAATGTCAATTATGAAGACCTAAAATTCTAAAGCAGAATGGGAAGATGGTGTTCTCATCAGTCTACAATTCAGCTCTTTCCCCTAATGCCCTGATCCCTGTGCTGGATCCCTTCCTCCTTTTTTCATGCTTATTTCTTCTAGGTCTCTAGCCAATAGGATGGCTCTACTTACACTAAAGTTGGGGCTTAGTATATTGACCATACATCAACTGTGTGTAGAAACCTTCCCACAGACGTTCACATGTACTTTTAAATTTCCTAGTCATCTCTTAAGCCAACCAAATTAACAGTCAAGCTCGAGGCTTAAGGCTGGGAAAATGGCTCAGTGGTTAAGAGCATGTTCTGCTCTTGTAGAGGACCTGAGTTCGATTCCTAGCACTATGTTGAGTACCTCACAAACCACCTGTAACTCCAACTACAGAGAACCCAGCACTGTTCCCCAAATGCGTTGAATACCTTCACTCATGAAGGCCTGCTCCCCAATATAGACACACACAAATACATAAATAAATTATACAAATATTAAATAATAAATACATACATAAATACAAAATAAATAGAGATTAGCCATCCCATCATGAGTGGAGAACTATGAGAAAACTCTGAAGTGAGTGTTTTCCCAGGAGCAGAGAAAAATAGAGAAATGCCTCAAGTGTGTGTGTGTTAATTTTATGTACCCATATACCTACAACCCAGGGACAACAGAAGCAAGCATGGAAATATAAAGCACAGATGGTCTGCTAGTGTGACTTTTCAAGTGCAATCAACTTCAAGCAGAAGCTCCTCAGACTCTTTCTTATGCATCTGCATAAAAGATTCCAAAAGCCTAGCAGATGTTCTGATGGAGTCAGAGCTCTTCACAGATCAAGCTGATAAGTGGCTCCAGCAGCCACTGTCCCTTTGTCTCAATGCAGTTACTTCTCTGGATCGAATCCCATTTCAGGGCCATAAAGTGCAGAACCGACAATGTAAAATGTGCCTGCAAGGTGAAGTAAAATAAGGTTTATTCAGGGACTTCTGAGCCCAATTGTCTGTAATGAAGCTCTCATTTCTGCTTCTCTCTGGCCTCCGTTCTGACTCGGGAACATCGCCACCAAGGCTGCTCTTTCTCTCTGCACTTAACGCTATCATTAGTTACAGCAGTTTTTGCCTCAAGTTCGGCACTTGTGGGCTTCCTGCATTTTCCAGTGAATGGCTTAAAGAAAGAACATTTTGCAAATCACTACTCTGTAGGTCAAAATTGTCAATTCTTTCTTAAAAACAACTACAGCACCCCATTTTGAAAATGACTATTGTTATATAGTACTGTAAGGAAAGACCAACATTATTGAATCGAGCCATCAAGAGCAATTTAGGCCTATTTCATACCTGCCATATTTATCCCTACTCCTTGCTGGAGCTGTGGTATGTGGGTATTTAATATCCTTCACAAGAGGAGTGTCAAACTGGGTGCACATTCGAAATACATCTGCCTCAAGTGTCCTGGGAATGAATGGGGAACCTTCCCAGCATAAGTACAGTCTTTAATGCACAGAAAATGATCTGTCACAAAGACAGGCAAAACCTAGTGGTGTGTGTGTGTGTGTGTGTGTGTGCACGCATGTGCATACGCATGTGCATGCACATGCATGCATGGATGTATTAGGCAAATACATGAAATATACTCTGCATAAGAAACTAGAAACTCCTGGGCTGTTGTGGCTTCTCTTGCACACAATGGGGCCTGAAGTTCTGGAGCAGCAAAGGTTGTAGGGGATTGTCCTGATGACACACTTAAAAGTATCATCAGTGTAACATAGCAGACTATTGCATAGACATAGTCACACCTTCCAATGTGTGCTCAGAGATGCCCCTCCAAAGCCAACTCAGATTAAAATAATCCTATTGCCACGTTTGGGAGGTGGGGTAAGAAACATACCTAACAGCAGGACTGCTGGGAATACATGAGAAGAGTCCTAGCTTGTGTCTAAGATGTAGGAGACAAGTACTGTATATTGGTGGTCATGGAATAACAGTAAGAGCCAGTTGTGTCTGGTGGCCTCAATCACCTGCCACCATATGCAGCTCATATGCCTCAGTTCTTCATGTGGTCTCTCTGCATGTCTTGATGTTATCATAAGCAGGGAACCAGGAGAATATGGTGTGGTACACCCATACTAATTGATGTTGCGTTTACATCAGTTTGCTGGTGTCTCATTGGCCAAGACATAACTGAGGAGTCTGCAAGCGTGTGGCTTGAGCTGTGATCACTGGAGACCACTCAGGAGACTGTGTCCCACAAGCTGCTCCATGCTGTCTTCCACTGTCTAGGAAGCCTCTTTGGAAGAGGTCCAAGCCCCTCTTCCTCTCTTATCCCCAGTTTGGCTCGTTAGCCAGTTTGTCTGGCAACACAGAAAAGCAACTGCAGAGAATCTTTTGGTTTTTGTGCAAGAAGAGGAATACAAGAGGATTTCAATAGAAAGGATTTCTCAAGGCACCTGCTGCAGGCTGTGGGTTGTCATTGGCTAAGGACAGTCATTCCCATGACATCTGTCCAGAGTTGGCTCAAACAGAAATGTGGTGGTCTCTGCCACTGAGTTACTATAACACCTGTGTCTGCAATGGGTTTTCCTCTATATCCTGGTAAAAACAGCCTTCAGCCATTGATTATTCAGAATATATGTTCCAGCTACTCAGTGACTTTTATTTCACTCAGTAAGCTAGAGAGAAGTAATGACTAAGCCCATTTTATGGATAAGTAAACTGAGGATCAAAGCACAGTTACTTGCCCAAAGTCACAAAGCTGACGATCCCAAAGCATGTCACTGCATCACTCAATGCCTGTGTTCTAGAAGCTCAATCACCTTTAAATGCTGTTCTGGATTAGAAGTTCTATTCAAACCCTAGGAATGCTCCACATTTTCCTCTCGTGCAGCTTTCAGGAATGCAGGTCAGATGCCCAGTTCATAGCATTCTGGATATGAATTTGCATTCAAGTTCTAATCCTGCATCTATCATAACTCACCTCAATATCTTGAACAGTTTTACCATCTGTAAAATGGGCATAATCAGAACCTTGAGCTATGAGTAACTCATACCAACCTTTAAGGGGTATTTTAAAAAATGAAGTTTTCTAAAATATTAATGACTATGATTATTATCAGTAAAAGTCATTGTCTCCCTCTGCAACAGGTGGATAATGTCCTTTCCATTTTGAGACAGGGTTTCTCCATGTATCTCTGGTGTCCTGAAACTCACTCTGTAGACCAGGCTGGCCTGAACTCACAGAAATCCACCTGCCTCTGCCTCCCAAGGGGTGGGATTAAAGCTGTGTGCCCCCACTGCCTGGCTGATGAACAGTGTCTGATCCAGCAGTTCAGTTGTTCCAGGTTTTCTTCAACAAATCTAGAGAGAAACAAAAAGTCTAGCCTGGTTCTCTCCTCTGAGAGGACTCCATTTCCTAAGGCAGAGAATTGTCAATTAGAAGACTGAGTCTAAGGCTATGGATACAAGGATTAATGAGGGGAATACTGCCCGAGCAGGAGGCTCCCACCCAACCTTATCTCAATGGACATGAGATGCCCACTCTGGCAAGGGATAGATCAGCTCTCCAGGCCTGGGCAGCTGAAGCCCACTGAGGCATTGGGGTACCTCTATCCTCCTGATTTAATGGAGGGATTAACAGGGCTAGGTACAGGATGTCAGCCAAAGTCCTGCCCTCATGGATGAGTTGCAGAATAATCATCAGTTAAGTATGGTTATTGGGAAGTACAGAGGGAGGGAGAAGGAAGAGTTGGGGTAGGCAAGGGGGAAGCAAATATGATGCATTCAGAAGGTCCTTTGCTGAAGCTTCTGGTTTTAGAGAGAGTGGGTCCTGGCCTAGTTCAGACAGCTATCTTTGGTCCTTACCTGTGTAGAAGCCACAGTTTCAAGTTTCTTGGATCTGTTTTCTTGGAGCTCTTCTGTTCTGAAGCTCATGGATGTCTACCACTACTCACTGACTGTGGCCAGCTAGGCCTCAGATAACCCAGGTTAAAGCCAGATAATGCTCAGGATCCACAGACCCTTGGGACTCATCCCAAGATGTCCCTTGTAATTCTAGCCCCAAATCCAACTATCAAAGAAAAAAATGGATCACCTCATTTGCTTCTCAGGCCCAAGACACTAGTCCCAATACTTGTTCTTGCATGGGCTTTACTATGAGCCTGAGAGGATTTGTAGAATTCCCTGTCCAGCCCTTCTGGCCAGTTCTGCTCTCCAGGTTATCCAACATTCAGGTCAGGCCTGTAACTTGAGGACTCTTGTTTAGTGGTCAGTGGGGTCCTGGAGTTGTAGCTGATAATTGAGGTTGGTTCAGAGCAGACAATGCACATGATCAGGCAGGAGCTATTTCCATTATCACTTCCCTACACACTGTGGTTCTTAGGACTGATTGTGTTGTGCACAGATGTATCCTCCTCCTGCTGTTGTTGCTGCTACTGCAGCAGTTGTCCTAGGTCCTGCAGATACTGATGGTAACCAACCTGTAGAAATGTGTCTGCTGAAGAAAATTCAGGACAGCCTCTTCAGTTGGGTAGCTGTTTAGCAAATACCCAGAGGCTAGCCTTGCACCCTGGAAAAGTAGGGCTGTATTTGAGTCATATGGAGCTGGGTTCTGGACCTTTTACCCATTCCTTATGTCTGGACCTGTTTCTCTGTCAGCAAGATAGAAAGAAAATGCCACCTCACACCCCAATGATCCAGGGAGGATTCAACAAGATACCCTAAATAAACCACTTGCCCTATAGCTGATGCCCATAGAGTCTATTACCACTGCATCGCTCTCCTTCCCTGTCCCTCGGCAATAACAAGCACTCTTTCCTCCTGGAAGGTACCACGGACCTAGAATTTTAAGCAACATCTCTAGGCTGATGCTGGCCTGTATTTCACTGCCCATGAAATTCAAAAATTCCCCATCCGCCCCTCCTTCCATGCATTACTTAGCATAGCTTTCTTTGCCCACCCAGGCCATTTATCCACTATCCTATGATCACATCTTTCCTCCTTAAGTCTTCCTAAACCACAAACTGAGAAGTATCTCTTTTTTTTCATTCTTTCTGACCAACCCTGGATGTACAAATCACTTAGCCCCAGAAGAAATAATGAATTTTCTCCTATTGTGCCCAGGTTACCCTCTAGAGGCTATTAAAAAGACACTCATTTTAAAAAATATATTTGACAACCTGAAAGATATATTTGAGATATCAGAAAACTGAGCCCATTATGTGACATTTTAAATATATAGTGTGGCACCATATTTCTAAACTGTGCAATATACCTTATGAATTTATATTGCATGCATGGCATTTAGCTATTTGTATTATTTTCCCTCTGTGGATTCAGTGTTTCTAGGTGATTTCCCCATTTGAGATGTATATTATCAGGCTCTTGGACACACAACATGGAAAAAGTGAAAAAGGACCTGAATGCAAAGTTCAAGGTCAGGTCTACTTGTTGCTTCTATATCAAATTGCACAGGGAGAAACTAGAGGATATATAGGCTACATAGAGCTGGGGTAGGGGGAGGTTTCAGTCAAGCATAGTTCATTATACCAACCATAGCTGCATGTGGGAGGGAGATGGTTATTCCTCTAGCTCTGGACAGAGAATACTGTGACTCAAGCAGTGAGACCACTTGCTTCCAATCAGAAGACAGCTTGTGAGAGTCAGTTTGCTCCTGCTACAGTGTGGGCCTCCTAGTGCCTTTGCCTTCTGAGCCATCCCCCTGGGTCTTCCATTCATTTTCTCATTTACATATATTACTGTACAGAATATTATATTAGGACATTTTCACACATGTGTATGATATGTCTTCATCATATTCATTCCTCATGTCCCTTCTTGGTCTTCCTCCTTCCTCTTTCTTTTCTTCTTCCTCTCCCCAAGTAGTCTGCCTTCTACTTTTATGTCTTATTAAAACCCAATAACCACCTGTCTTTAAAGGCCACAGCTCCCTATATCTGTGGCTTTTACTCATCTTGGCCATAGCTAGAAGAAAATTGAACCTATTGCTATGATATTTTACCTGGGCTCAGCACTCTCTGGACTTCAATCTGGTTCTAACAGGCTCTAACCAACCCCACTTTCTACTTGGTTTCTTATCAGAACCTCAAATCTTCAATTCAAAGAGACTCAGGTAGGACTACATAGATTGCTCTCAGCCCCAAAACTGATACAAGAGTCTGGTGGTTGCAGTAAATGCATCGTCTACCAGGTTTATCATTAAGCCCAAATCTAAAGTTGATAATTCCTCAATGATCCCAGTCAATAATAGTAATAGTAATAGATTTATCTATTTCTAGATTACTTCCTATTATTGACCACCACTATTGACCAATGTGTTACATTTGTATGAGCTAGAAGAGTAGTAAACAAGGTGATATGGAAACCTGACTCATGAGTTCACACTCCAGAAAAGTACAGGGAATGGGCTACCCATTAAAAGCACAGTGATAGAAAGGCTACTGCTAGAGGTTGTCTACTAAGGGTCCATAAAAGTATCCATAAAACTGGGGTAGATGCCGGGCGGTAGTGGCGCACGCCTTTAATCCCAGCACTTGGGAGGCAGAGGCAGGCGGATTTCTGAGTTCAAGGCCAGTCTGGTCTACAGAGTGAGTTCCAGGACAGCCAGAGCTACACAGAGAAATAATGTCTCGAAAAAAAAAAAAAAAAAAATGGGGGAGACAAGGACATATTTGAACCCACAGGTAACAGCCAGAAAGACAGGAACCTGAGCATCATGAGCCCTCCACTGAAAGAGCCACAGGGACACAATGACTTGTAACTGACAAAGACAACTCTGCAGCACCCATCTCCAATCTTGAAAGGACCTCAAATCTCAAAGACTTTTTGCTGCCTTGTCCTTAAAGTACATGCTGCTTCCATTGCTGTTTACAAAGGACAGAGAGTAAAGCTAAATGGCCAGAACTGGTACTTAAAAAGCTTTTAGGACTTCAGCACTACATGATTGGCAGTGCCACAGGAAAATGCAGGCTTACTTTAATGAAAATGTACTTCCCGAAGCTTCAGGAAGAAGCACCTTGCTGGCTCAGGCTCCTATTTTTACACAGCAGAAAAGGAGAAAGACACAGAGACACACAAGGCTATCTGCAGGCTTTCCTCACCTGTCCTACTAAGGCTCCACAAGATTCACATGTTCATGGCTGAGCTCTAAGGGTAGGAAAGGGAAGTGGCCCCAACCTCCTTCCACCCTATGGCATTGTTCTCTCCTCAAATTATGAGTGTGATATCTAGAAACACTGATTCTTTCCCTTAGCAAAGAGCTGGAGTCACACCAGAGCCTAAAACAGAGGAACTTGTAGGTAATGTCCTATATCCACTATAGAACAAGCCAAAGTTGGTACAGAAGGAATTTATAAACAACCAGTGTGGTGTTAGACCACAAAAGTACATAACATAGTTAAAAAAAAAAAAAAAGCAGGTGTGAGATACACAAAAGTGAAATGTGAAGCAATATGCATGAAGCATCATGCTGTGAGTTCCTGAAATGCCTGTAGGCAAAGGGAAGTATTCAAAGCTAGTGCAGCCACCACCCTGGAGACTCTAGATGCTCAGAGTTCCTTACTTCCCTGGCCCTGTAGTCTCTGTGTTTTTTGTTTTTTTGGTGAGGATTTTCAGCAAAGCTTGGACACATTGAAAGTGTATATTCAGCCCACATTTTCACATTGCTCTCTTAAGAATCATTTTCAATAATTATGCCATGTAAATCTATAGATCTGTGTGTCATCCATGTGAGTGTGCGTTCATTCCACTAGATTATTTGTTGGAAAAACAGGATACGGTTGGATAATCCCTAGGAAAGATGTCATATGATATGCAGAGACTTAGTCTCTCCCAGCACTTTCTAGTCCTTTCGTCTGCATATAAAAAAGTAAACTGGGATATTTCTGGAGTGCTTCATAATTCTGAGTAAGGTCATAGAGACCTCAAGCTGTGCTGGAAAGCAGTATCTTTGCCTTTCATCCAGTCACCCCTGAGAGAAAAGTCAGGCAATGCAAGCTGAATGGATGAGTCTAAATAGGAAGAACAGTGGACCTGCTTCAATTTGCTGGAGGCTGAGTTAGAATCTTCAATACTGTTTTATTAGAAAAGTATTTCTCATAAGCCCAACAGATACATTAAGGGACATCCAACTAAAATTTGAAGAGGGGACCTTCATCCACTTTGTGTTGCTGTAACAAAATACTTGAGCTAGGTACTTTATAAAGAAATGAGGTTTTCTGAGATCCTGGATTTGGAAATTAAAGAAAATAGAAAGAATATTCACTTCCAATAAGTTCCTTGCAGTAGACAGACAATGTTGTTTGGCTAAAACAAGGTAAGAGAAGATTAGGACCACTTAAGAAAATCCAATAGGCAATCTGCTTCTGTAGAACCAGAGTTTAATCTTTTCATGAAGACAGTCATGAACCTCTCACCCTAATATGCCTTACCTCCTAAATGCCTCAGGAGCTTTCAATTCCATTAAGTTTTACACCAGGTTTATAGCATATGAAATTCTGGAGAGACAAACCATAACCAATCCAAAACAAATTAAATCTGAGCACTCTAGAGGACAAAAGAGAAAAGGGAAACACAGTCTTTTCAACTAAATTAATGTTTGGCTCCTTAAGTCAGATAAGGTCCACATACCTACCAATTGTATCCTTATCTTTTTTTTTATTAAGATATATATTTTTGTTTGATTCTCTGGAGTCTAGATTTCTGGAAGATGTAAATAATTATCTTTTCCCAAAACACAGAAATAAAACCTTTAATTATAAATACAAAGAAATTTTTCTGTATGATATTTGGGTTCTCAGTATCTTAAAGTCTCTAAATAAGAAAGTCTCTATTTCTGATATTTTAGCTGTATTTGACCAAGGACCAGTAGGCATCTCTCACTGGCTTAATTGTATCCTTATCTTATATTAGCATGTAGGTACCAAAAAATGATTCAGTGTGAAAAAGAAAATTGGAACAGGTGTCACTATGCAGCCCAGGTTGACCTCGAAGTCACCAGGCTATCCCTAAACATAAAATGATCCATTTAACTCATTCTCCTGAGTACTAAGAGCCCATGCATGTACCACATATGGATTCCTAATTTAATAATTTAAAGAAACATATCTTTAAAAAGAAAGAAGTACAGAGAGAGGGAGGGAGAGACACAATAGAGAGAGGAGATGGAAAGAGATAAAAAGGCATGAGGTATCAGGATAATAAAGAAACAAAATCTAAAATTCTAGGAAAGCACCATTGTCACAAAATCTGAGTGTCACATACCTATGTAGTTACATTCAAAGTAGGAATCCTCAAAGGCTGGAATCCTCACTAAACCTGCCCTTCTATCATATATACTTCTAGTTTTCCTTGTTAGGTGGTATGTCATTAGAATTTATCCATCTAAAGGATAGACCACAATTAAATTGCCACACATAAAATCAACTTGCAAACATTGTCAGGTTTGCTCAACATTAACAGTGAACTACTGGGAAATGAATCCCACTTACAATAACTAAAACTCAAAGCAAAATATTCCAGAAAAAGGGAACTAAGCAGGTGAATGGGCTGTGCACGAAAAATCATAAAATGATGAATGGGGTTACGGGATACATAAATAAATGCAAAGAGACCCTGTGCTCATACATTAGAAGAACAGACATTATTAAGATGTCTGCACTCTGATAGCTGCCTACAGACTTAAGGTATACCTACCAAAATTCTAATGGCATTGTCCACATAGACAAAAATAATCACAAAGGTCCGTTTGAAATCACAAAATACCCCCAACTAGCTCACAGAGTTTTGAGCTAAAAGAAAAGATGGAGTGATCGCATGCCCTTCTTTTAATGTTTTATTACAAACCTATAGTGATCAAAACAGCCTAAGAAAGCATAAAAATAGACAAAGGGCAAAAAGACAGGGTAGAGAGCACAGAAATAAATCCATGCATTTATGGTCAATTGGCTTTCAGCAAAGGTAATGAGAATACATGGTTAGGAAAGGACAGTCTCATTAATAAACGGAAAGATTGGGTATTTAGATGCAGAGGAATAAAATAGACCCTCATCACATTCCAGATATAAAAAAAATTAAATTTCAAATGGATTAAAAGACCTGAAACTATAAAAATTGCTTGTGTTAGTTACTTGTCTATTGCTGTGAGGGGACATCATGACCAACACAGATTATAAAAGGATGCATTTCATTTGAGGCTTATGGCTTTAAAGAGTTAGTGTTCGTGATGGCAGAGCAAAAGCATGGTGGTAGGAACAGCTGAGAGATTCCATGGTGATCTGCAAGTTGAAGGCAGAGAGGGAGAGAGAGAGAGAGAGAGAGAGAGAGAGAGA
>NW_022196915.1:23472979-23501404 GCF_008632895.1 Mastomys coucha
GAGAGAGAGAGAGAGAGAGGAAATGTACTGGCAAGTATTTTAAAGTGTCAAAGCCATGACACACTTTATCCAATAAGGACACACCTCTTAATCTTTTCCAAATATTTCCAGGAACTGGAAATCAAGTATTCAAACATATGAGCCTGTGGAAGTCATCCTTTTCAAATCATCTCACTACTGGAGAAAGTATTAGAGAAAAATTATATTATTCTAAGTGATTATTTGGATATGAACCCAAAACTACTGGCAACAAAGGCAAAAACAAACAAATGGGATTGCTCGGCTGCAAAAGCTTCTGCATTGCAAACAGTGAGCAGAGTAAAAAGACAATCTATGGCTTAGGAGTGCCTCGGCACTTAGAGAGCTGAGGAAGCCTTGACTGCATGTGTAAAGAGAGGTAAATCCTGAGAGAATGTGTATTGTTTGGTGTGGGCATAGACACGCCAACAACCACCGCCTCGGACCCATGGGAGAGGCAAGGTCTTTCTCTGATCTGAATGCGAATCCTGACAGTGGGTGGGGAAACTAGATAAGTGCATCCTGAGACTGCTTGCCTACAGACACTTCCTGTCAAGCCCTTGCCCCTGTGCTGTGTATGACAAACATGCTGAGGTTCTAGCATACCACTACTTAGTTGGTGCTATTTCTTCAGAGCCAGCACAGCAAGGCTGACCCTTGGTTTTCAGCACATGTGTCTTTGTGTCTGTCCTTTCTTCATTCCTTCAGTGCCCCAGCCAGGTATTCAGAACCAAACTGTGATGGACATGACATGGGTAGATCACAGCTTAGCATTACTCCAAATGCATCTTCTTTCTAAGACTATAGCATCCTCAGACATCTTGGGAGGATACTGAGGAGGATTGTGTAAAGGAAAATTTATAATAGGGTTGGGTCTACCCCTCATCATCCATATCTCCCAATCTCAGAAACCACTTAGTGTGACTGCTTTGCTTCCACATTCCTCTAGCTGAGCTCACAATCTTCTGGCTCCAACAGGCAGATATACAAATCCTTGCAACTCATAGGAATTATGTCAGGAAGCTAGAAGTCATTTTTTTAAGTCCACCCCTAAACTAATCTCTGACAAAGGAGGATGGAAAACTGATAAGTTGGCTAACAGCTGAGTAAAATAAGGGTCCTACATCAAGTAAGAAGGAAAAATGACTTTGGGGTTCACAGCAAAGATCATATGTCACAGTCAACTAATCCATCTTCCCACCACCAACTCAAGGTGCCAATCTTACAGATACCTCTGCTTAAATGTCCAATTGGCCTTCAAAGACAGGAATCTTTCTCCCTTTCTGAAATAACCATTTTATATCTGACCATTTGCTTTATGAGATCAGTCCTTCTCTCATGTGAAATATATGGATACATGTCAGGCCACTTTGATGAGGCTGAGAATTGGGAACATGTGTGAAGGTAAGAACATATCATGGGGATGCTCCATCAACATCCTCAGATGCTCAAAGCGTATAATAATTAAGAGTTGTAACCTGGGGTTTGGGGAGATGGTTGAGATGAGAAGCAACTCCTATGCTTCTCATGAGGGCCTGATAATGGCAACACCCAAGCTCAGTGATATGCATCCATAATCCCAGCACTAAGCACATAGTTACAGGAAGATCCCTGGCCAGAGAACCGAGCCAAACCAATAAGATCCAAGTTCAGTGAGAGACCCCCATCTCAAACAATAAGGAGGAGCACAATTTAGGAAGATACCCAGTGCCACCCACGCGCGCGCGCACACACACGCACGCGCGCGCACACACACACACACACACACACACACGCGCGCGCGCGCGCGCGCGCGCACATGCATGTGTGCGCATGCAACATACTCAGCTGTTTCTTGGTAGAAGTGTTCCTTTGTCTCTAACAAAAACACATATCCTGGTGAGCAAAAGCTTTGTAAACACATGAGTCTAGATTTTCTTCTCTTGTCATAAAAACTGTTAACCTAGCCTTTGTGAAGGTCACCAGTCATTCCTAAAATCTTCTCAGAGCAAGGAAATATCAGATTTTCTATTATGGTCTGGGGCAGGCAGGAAAGACACACCAAATAAGGTGTCCTACAGCAGCTTTGAGTGCACAGAGTATAAACAGAATTCATTATCCTCACCACCGAAACCTGTTTAGATTCTTGTGTGTGAAATCTCAATTGGTAACAACATCCTCTGCCACCTACAAGCCAGGCCAAAAATGTTGATATACTTATTAAGTTCTCCATCTCTGCTTATCTGTCACTACTTAATTGTTCAATAAGTCCTTGCTAGACTGATTCAGCAATGTCAGTTCCCTGTCCCCATAACTACTAGTTGGTTCAGGGAGTCATCAGATCCTCATAGGCTATTGATATAACTTATGTTCTCTATTCCTTCTCTAGGCTGCCACAGCATGGCTGCTTTTACAATCCAATGCCATTCATCCTCCATAAACCTTGCTTTCTCTTTGCCTGCAAACCCTTGAGCTTTAGTTCTATTCACAAGATTGGTTTGTTTGCTTGCTTATTTATGTGTCCCACACTCTCCTCACACTTAGAATAATCTTCCTGCCTCAGCCTCATGAGCCTTGGAATTGCAAGGCTTCACTATCACACTTGGCTTCTATTAATCACTTTTTTTGAGACAGAGTCTCGTATATATCAAGCTTGACCCAACCTCACTATGTAACAAGTTACAAAAAATAATCTTGCACTTTTGATCCTAATGGCTCCCACTTATCCATTGTTGGCATTACAGGTACATGCTACCATGCCTGGTTTATACTATCTTTGGAATTAAACCCAGTGTTTCATGCATTATCTGCAATCAATCTACAACCTGAGCTACATCCCAGACCCATAAAATTCTTGATGTGTGATCTATCCACAGCCTACTACTTTGACCTCATTTCCCAGTGACCCCTCTCATGTCTCTTCATCATTTTCTCAAAATACTATTTTGCAACAAAAAAAAAAGATTGCTTTTCCTTTGATAGATACCCAAAGTAGAGTAACTGGATGGTAAGATAGTTCTATAATTATTATAAAACTGATTTATTGTCTCTGTCTGAAAACACATACCACTTCTTAATGTGCACAAGGATGTATGCTCAAGGGCCAAAATTAAATGTCATCTTCTTTTTACTATTATCATTGTATGAAAAAGTATTGAGTGCCTGCTATACAGGTTGGCCTCTGTGTTAAGTACTATATGTTATCTCAGTTAATATTCTCAGTGACTTCATAAATAAACAGGCAGGGAGTTGAGTCTAGAGAGGTTAACTGCCTCAGACTTAGACACCTGGATCCCAAATCCAGTTCTCATAGGCACCATAAAGCTCATTGCACGAAAACCCAAGGAGTCTCTCCTGCTGATATCTGGCATCTTTGCCACAAATGTTCCTTTCCATGTCAACACTTCTGCGGTGAGGAACAGCCAACTGCGAAAGTAACTGTTTAATCTTGCTTGGATACTGATTTCAAATCCAAACTGTTTATAAACCTGAGACAATGATGAAAAAATCTGAACACTTGGTACATATTTGATGAAACTGAAGAACTGTGAGTTACTGAAGTTATTTCTTGTTTTTTGTTTTTTAGGTTTTTGTCACTTAAAGGTATGCTAAACTATTCTGGGATCACATACTACAATATGCTTGAAAGGCCCATATTAAGGAAAAGATAAGAAACAGACTTTAGTACTGTTGCTAAATATTAAAAATGGAGACCATTAAGATGGCTGTCTTACTTAGGGTTTTATTGCTATGAATAGACATCATGACCAAGGAAACTCCATTTGTTTGTTTGTTTGTTTGATTGTTTGTTTGTTTTTTCAAGACGGGGTTTCTCTATGTAGCCCTGGTTGTCCTGGAACTCACTCTGTTGACCAGGCTGACCTCAAATTCAGAAATCCTCCTGCCTCTACCTCCAAAGTACTGGAACTAAAGGCGTGTGCCACCACTGCCTGGCATGACCAAGGAAACTCTTATAAAAATAAACATTTAATTCGGGCTGGCTTGCAATGTCAAAGGGTCAGTTCATTATCATCATGGTGGAAAGCAGGGCATTGTGCAGGGTGATTTGGTTCTGAAGGAGCTAAGATTTCTACATCTTGATTCAAAGGCAGCAGGGAGGGGGGGAGTCTGAGCACTAGGAGACCTCAAAGCTTGCCTGTACAGTGATGCCCTTCCTCCAACAAGGCCACACCTCCTCCAAGGCCACACCTATTATAGTGCAACTCCCTATGGTTAAGTATTTGAAGACCTGAATTTATGGGCGCCAAACCTGTTTAAACCACCACAATGGCTCAGTAGGTAAAGACTCTTGCCACCAAGCCTGAGGACCTAAATGCAAACCACATAAGTGGTGGAAGGAAAGAACCAACTCCTACAAGTTGCCCTCTGACCTCTACACATAGTCCATATGGCACATACACCACATCCCTCCCCATGACACACACAAACACGTGCACACACAACATAAAATATAAATATAAAAAGGGGCAATGTATTCACGGAGCTCATTCTATTATTTACTCTTAAATTGTATGTTACTGGAAGATTCTATACTAATAAAAATGGTCCATGCATTTCCTCAAAACAATGCGTTCATATGCTTGGATTTCTCCTCTGAAAGGAGAGGTCCACTCTGAGTCTTAACTTTGCCTCTGTTCTACCAGCATAGTAACTGACAAAGAAGAGGATGGTCAGTATTGTTGAATGATAATGGAGTAAGCATGGGGGACATTTTGAAAGGCAGAGGAACTGTTCTCTTTCCTCCTAACCACCCCTCTGCTGAGGCGCTACTTCACTGCCACAAACATGACGGACGTGCCTCTCTGGAGAGCTGAGAGCACCAGATGTGCCATCCTAGAGTCCTTCTTTCTCATCTTTTCCCACTCTGGGTGCCCCTTAGGTAACTTGAACTTGGTTGCTGTCCTTAGAGTGAAACGAACCAAGCAATCTCACAGAGAACATCTGGCTTCTCCTCTTCCCTCCTGCTGAGATGTCCTTGTCAGGTAGCCAGGACCTCCTTCTCTGGAGAGTGCCAAAATTCCCCAGGAGCTTTTGGCATTACTTGCACAGTGACAAGCCAGGCTGTGCTCAGTTTCCATGCAACATTCTCACCAATGACCAATCTGAAATGTGTAGCAGAGCCCTTTCTGCTCACAGAAGGTTGGGGAAAAGCAGATCAAGGTGAAGGCTTCTGGTGATTACAGAGGGAGTCTCTCCTTTAAACCATCAGACTCTGAGGAGCTCAATGCTCAAGCAAGGCTCCCAGGAGCCACCAAAGCAGGAGAAGGCAATTTTGTGCAAAGTTGAGAATATAAGCTAAGAAACACCCAAACCAAATCCTCCTCAATGCAGGAGAATACTTTCTCCTTCATGTCTCTCTCTCTATCTGAAAGAGATGAACATCAACATAAACACACCAGGAGCACAGTATGAACAGTGGAGGGTGTTATGAGAAGGGCACATGCTGGGAGACATCTCCAGATCCCTTCAGGAATGAAAAACCTATTTTCCCAATTGCTGGGATTGCTGCCCAAAAGCCCCTGGTTGTCATCTGCTTCAGGATGTTACCCAGCTGCAAATATCCCTACTCCTTGCACAGGTCATGACCTCTTGCCAGCGTGATCTATAGAGAGAATATCTTGTGTACTGTATGGATGAATCACCTATGGAGTAAAAAGCCTATGGCCTATGACTTGTAGAGAGGTGAGACATCCAAGAGAGAGAAAGGATACTGGGATAGAGCCAGGGGTAGATTTACCTGGAAGATGTGACAAGATGGATGCATGGTACCACAGCACAGGTAACCAGTCATGTGGCAGAATGTAGGCAAGAATAAATAGGATTGTTTAAGTTAAATCTAGCCAGAAAAAGAGACTACCGTATGGACAAGGTGTTTGTAAATATATTTTGCGTCTGAGTCTTATTTCAGGGAGCATGGGAATGGGAGGCAGAACCAAATCTAACATCAACAATAATCCACATCCAAAAGATGTCATGAAAGCTTAGCTCATGTTCTCTCTCTCTCTCTCTCTCTCTCTCTCTCTCTCTCTCTCTCTCTCTCTCTCTCTCTCTCTCTCTCTCTCTCTCTCTCTCCAAAAAAAAATGATGCACCTCTGAAAATTAGTCCCACATTCAGGACTACCAGTAGGAGCTGGAATCACAAACTGATCTCTCCTGGCCAAGTTCACTGTTTTCCTCCCTTATCTCCCTTCCTTAGGCTTTTTCTTCTATCCCCTTTCCTTTGTTGTAAGACTATCCACAGTAGGCATGGTTGTGGTAAAGTACGTGGAGCCACAGTAGAAGACAAGGACAGAGTGAAAAAGTTAGAAGCTCATTAAACTCATTCATCTGGAAGAGGGTGTCAGCACCTTCCAGGAAGAATCACAGGAGCAGCACTGGGGCTTTGGGCGTAAAAACAGGATGGAGGAAGGCCTTGTATTATGTCTCCACAGAGAAGAAAGGTAGGGCTGAGTACAAGCCCAGGATTGGTGGCTTTTTCAACAATTCTTATTAGCTTTGGAGCTACTAAAGTCTTTTTCTATCTTGCACCTGTCCCTAGGATGATTTACAATGAGATACATATTGGCTTGTAAATGAGTTAGAGAAGAACATGTTTGAGCCCATATACATGAGATTTGATTTCATATGAAAGTATCTCACAGGTAAACTCGTACCATCTTCAGGAGTTTGTTAGCTATCCCTGGGATGAGCAGTGTGGTCCTAGGGCTGTAAGACCACCTATGATAGAAGATCAAGAATTTTTAAACATGTAACTAATATAATTGGCCCTAAAACAAACCTGTGTCCAGGAAGCAAACTCTGGAGTCAATTAAAATATATTTTAAATGTCTTTCCTTTGTTTCTCATAATAGTTTCAAAGAACTCTTCCCCACTCTTCTAGTTTAAGACTCCCGTTCTCCGTGTCTCCTGTGTACTATGTCTATGGACTTTAAAGAGTCTGTATAACAGAGAGTTAGTAAGACTTAATCCTTACCTTCCAGAAGCTAAGGGCAGAAATGTACATATCTAAACATGCTTGATTGGTGCTGTGTGCCAACAGCAAAACTTTGGATTGAAGCAGATCTTTTCTCAAATACCACTCCTGACATGCACGAGCTGCGTAATTTTGGGCGATCCATTTAACCTTTCCATGTTTCAGTTTCCCTAACTGTAAAATGTCAATAATAACATCAGCTGAATGGTTGTCACAGAGATTAAATGAGATGTGTATATTTTTTAAAGGGAGCATATTACAGTGTTTTACCCAATAAGTGATGCCTATACATCCAAAACCACCAAAGTAGTCTTAAGGAAAAAATAGCATAGAGAAAGAGAGTTTAAATTTTATTCGGGAATATCAGAGAAATGTTTCTTAGAGGCAATGGATCCTCACTGGAGGATGAAAGACAAAGATGGGTTTGTTTAATGCAAGATTCAGTTAGAAACTGGACCTATAATCTTATTGGAGTTGCCATGGTGTACCTCCAGTCAATCTAGTATTAAGGTCTCATGACGGTTAAAAACATATGACCACAAAATATGTGGAAGGACATCCCAGTGTAGACATCTTCTAAAGCCTGAGAAGAATGCCTCTTTAGGAAAGAGCCTTGGACCAGCTAAGAATCCCACCAAGCTGGAGAGATCCTTGAGGATATAAACCAAGGAGGCAATTTAAGAACTGCCTCGTTCAGATGATCAGCATCAAGTCAAGGAAGCCCCCTCATCAGGCCTGAGGAAGCAAGTTCTCTCAGACAACAGCCCCTCTTCTGCCCCACAGACACCCTCTCTTTGCTTCCTCCATGCCTTGGCTTCCTTCCCACACTGCCTCCTCCTGACCACAAGGTAGTTTCAGCAGATGTAAGCATCATGATCCAGATACAGCATCATGAGACAGAAGGGAAGAGGTTTATTCCTACACCATCATTCCACCACATCTCACTGGTCAGAATTAGGCCTCCATGTCATGTCCATTACTGCTGGTGGTAACTTTCCATCTGGAAATATAATCTTTCTCATGTAACCATCTGTCCATGTTTGGCTGCCTCATTTTGTTTGTTTGTTTGGTTGGTTGGTTGGTTGGTTGGTTGGATGGTTGATTGGTTTTGTTACAGCTGTGTGACTTGCCTCTGTAAGAGTGGGATAAAAACTACCTGCATGGACAAGAAGAAATCCACTATCCCATGGTGGAGAGATAGTCCATCTTACCTGACAGAGAGATAGTAGAACCAAACCAGGAAGCTATGTGTCAGAAAGCCAGTGTAAAAGAAAGAAAGAAAGAAAGAGAGAGAAAAAGGAAGGAAGAGATAGGCAAACACAAACACAGAGAAAGAGAGAAAGAGAGAGAGAGAAGTAAAGGGGGAAATAGTCCATAAAAGATGAGACATATGATGAATTAACATTAATGTAAAACACAAAACTCTATGTGTGCAAGTCTCTGTGTGTTCATATATATGCACATGCATATGCATATGCATACATGTACCCGTGATAAATCTCAGAGTTAACTTGAAATATAAAATAAAAGAACTCTCTGGAGAAGAACTGTGCCTTCCAGTGGCTGGTATGGAAAGTCCTTAGAATGAGGACAGGAAGCTGAGGCTGGATTCAGGGAGTCAAAGGGGCTGTGAGAGTGCAAGGGTAGGCAGTGTTGATGAGACAAAGGTGGGTGAGAAAGAGACATATTTAGAGAGAGACTTGAAGTGACTTAATGATTGCACATGGAACTGGGGAAACAATAATAACTGGTGTTAATGGAAATCACTTAGAGAATGCCTGGTGCACTGGCAGAATACTGGTTCTGGGAATAAGGGACTTTAGGGCTACTCATTTAAACCTTACTAGTACTCCTTGAGATTGCTAATAGTTCTACCCCACTTTATAAATGAGGAAACCACATAGAGAGATGAAACAAAATGTTCGGGGACACAGCTAAGAGCCTGGGGAGATTGAACCTCGAGGGTGTGGCAACTGAGCTGAGCACTGCTGGAGAACTCGCCTTTGCAGGTTGGAGGGGAAGCAGGGACAGGGCTGTCATAAGCTCCCTCTGGCAATGTCCCAACACCGTGATTCTTATTTATTCATATATTCATTTATGTATTTATGCTTTGCATCCCAAATACTCTTAAAAATAATATGCCCCTGCATTACAGTGTCTGCAAAGCATGCAGTGCTGACTTCAAAATGAATTTGAAGCCTGATCCTTTCGAAGTCTGAGTCTGCCTAATCAAGAAACAAGATGTCCTTTGAGTGGTCCCAGTTCCGTTCTCCTTTTGAGTCCTCCACAGCAGCCCCTCTTTCACTGAACAAGTGTTCTGGGTTTCAGGCTTTAAGGCTTCTGTTGCTCTCTGTGGGTGGGGCTATTTCCCTTGGGTTCTGGCTGCATCTCAAGAGAGCCAAGCTGCTTCATTCCCAAGATCATGCAAGGATTTTTCCCCCGACTCCTACCCCATCCCTGCCACATTCAAGACCATATGGAACTCCTAGACCACCTGGTAGGTCTGACCCTAACTATATTAGAGTTCTACAGACCTCCCTCCCACACACTCCCCATTCCACACTTTCCATTCTGCCTTAAGCTAGAATGGCCTAACTAAGCTTGGTCAACTTGCAGATTCAAGAGGAAAATAAATGGTGTCTGTGTTTTTAGATACTGCACTGGAGAATTCCATTACACAGAAATAGATAAAACCAGAACTGAGACACAAGAAATCATCAAATACAATCAATTAGTGTACTGATATGGAATAATATTTATATGTGATCTACAAAAGGCATTTAACGGAATCAAATATTCAATCCGTATTAAGAATTCATAGTAAGAGAAGAGCCTTTCAATGGGGTCATGGGTTTCTGTCCATAAATATCAACCACTGGCCCTCACATCATTGGCCACCGTACATGTTCATTCCCACTAAGATCTGGGCAGGGGACAGGTGGAAAAGGGACTATGAAAGTTAAATCATAAGATTCTAGAAGCCTATGCCAATACACAAACAGAAAAAGTAGAACATTGTAAAGTAGATCAAGTTAATAATATTCACAGAGAATGTGACTCTATGATTTTCTTAAAAAATTAAAATATTATGGGAGAAGAACCAAGGTTATAAATTTCACACCAAAACATGCACTCTGTGGCCCCAACAAACCTTTGCATGTGATCTGTCATCTAGTCATAATCACTGAGCCTAAGGACCATTGTCTTAAACACCAAGTAAACCAAATAGAGTTGGGAACTACTGCTTTTAATAATTAGCTAAGGCTACCTAATAATGGGTCCAAGAACCAAACTGCCTGGGCTCTGGAACTAAACATCCTGCATTCACGTCCTAGCTCCCTGTTTATTGTCCTCCATAACCGTAGGCCTATTATTTAAATTTTATGCTTCACTTTCATCCAATGTTAGTAATCATGCATAATGTATATGTCTGTGATAACAACTAAGCAGCTTTATACTTGTGATGTTCTCAAAAAAGTGACCTGCAGATAATTCACAGTATTAATAGTTATTTGTACTGGTCAGTAGTCTCCAGAGAAACAAATCAACAGGAGATTCATAGGAAAAAAATTTATTCTTGGAAATTGCCTCATAAGGTTATGGAGGTTAAGAAAGCCAGTCAGCTGCAGTTTGCAAGGTAAGGAGACCTAGGCAAGCCAGAGGTGTGATTTTACACTACTCTAGAGGCCCAAGAACACTGCATCTGCTGGTGTAAATACTGGCCTGAAGATCTGAGATGACCCAGCTCAACAAAAATAGAATGAGTTCCTCCCTCCCTCTGCTTTTTGTTATAAAGAAGCCCTCAGTAGTTTGGATGGTATATACCCACACTGGGAGGAAAACCTGGACTAGTGAATTCACTGATTCTAATGCCAAACTCACCCAGATTACTCTCACAGACATCCAGAAGTGATGTTTCATTGCGATGTCCCGTGGCCACTCAAGTTGATCCACACAATTAGCCATCACAGCCACTGTTGTAAGAAGAAAGATCTCAGGATAGTATCTATCTCCATACGACTCAAGGGAGAACAAGTACTTGTTTTCTTTCAGTAACAGACACCATTGACATTGTAACTCACCTAAACAGCTGTGCCTGTACTTAATAAAAGTTTAAGTATATATTTTTGAGTTGGCTTTCTACCACTGTAACAAACATCTGAGAACAGTTGGTGTGTAAAGATTCGTTTGTCTTCTCTTTCATTTTGCTTTGTTTTGAGACATTGTCTCACTATATGACCTAAGGCTGGCCTCTAACTGTTCACTTCATGACCTGGAAGTAGCAAATCATTCATACATATAAAATGAAAGTAAACAAGTCTTTTTAGAAAGACCAAAACAGCCTAAAGTGATTAACAGTGAGCTGGTGAAGTAAATCACAGCATTTACATAAACAGAATATTTTATCTTTATATCCTTTTAAATGCTAATATATGGAAATATCTTTAATTTTGATTAAAATATTTCAAAATGGTAGCATAATACTGGATCCTATGTCAAAATATTAAAAGTATTTGATCTATATCTGTTTTAGCATATATATATATATATATGATATGTACATATATATATATATATATATATATGTATGTATGTATATGCTATGCAACACCTATGGAGTCCACCTTAAAAATAGGCAACAATTTTAAGCTGTTAGAAAAACCCGATTATCTAGAACAGAAGGACATAAAGCATTCTCTTTTCAGAGCATGTTATTTTGTTAGAGTTCATACCTTTGGCTTACATTATCTACGTGATAATGAGTATTTTTAAAGATGTGTGGGATCCAGATGAAACCACATAGTTCAATCTCATAGGTAAAAAATCAAAGAAATACAAAATTGCATGTGCAGGCTAGTAAGAGAAATGGCAAACATGTTTGTTTTAATTTAATTTGCTAGGTTTTAAAATTAACAGCGTGACCTCAGCACTCACAAAGTGGCTAAGAGTAGAGTATCTCAGCCACTGGTGGGAGTTAATCATTATGGCAGTGAATACAGAGCTGTGGATGAACAAACCCACTTCTAAAACCCTGTCTTAAGGAATGAATCATAGTTAGAACAAAGATTCATGCACACGTGTTAAATGATATAAAGTTTATTTGTGTGTGAATGTGTGTGTATGTGTATGTGTGTGAGTGTATTTATGTGTATGTTTATTTATGTGTGTGCATATAAATGGATAGTACGTTTTTTTTATTGTCCTAAGTTTTACAATATTATGTAAGAGCAACTCTCTTTGTCTTATCTGAACTAGAAAAACCCAACCATACCATGGACAACACAGCTATAGCTTCTATCAACCCTTGAGGATGTATAAGACCAGGCAGTCAGTTAAATGGATGACTCTTGTAAAATCCTTCTATTCAAAGAATCATCTCTCATGGAAGATACCTCAACAATATGGCTGTCTAAACAAGACCTAAACAAGTATAACATTGATAGACCTGCTAACTTGGAAGAGAGAACTCTTACAGGGCCCTATTCTGGGACAAAGAAGTATAGGCGAGAGCAGACGAAATATGGGGAGAGTCCCCTAACTGGTTATCTAATAGGATGTAAGCATCCCCATAAAATCATGGATATACATGTAACACTAAACTGAGTAGGGAGTGTGTGTGTGCATGTGTGTGTGTATGTGTGTGTGTGTATGTATGTTTGTGTGTGTGTGCAACACTTAACGAAAAAGATGTTATGTATTTTAGAGGGAAGAAGGAAGGACGCATGGAAGGGGTTGGGGGAGGAAATGGAAGGGGTAAACTGATAATTGCATTTTGATTTAAAACAAAATGAGTTTGTTTGTTTTTTAAGAAGTAGGCATTCAAGTTGTAATTTCCTTCCATTTTTGTGTTTCGGTCAGTAACCATACAGCCTAGTTTCATGCAGTACTTGGAATCAAACCCAGGATGTTGTGTGTGCCAAACAAGTGTTCTAACAACTGAGCCACATCCTTAGTTCAGCTGTTAGTATTTGTTTTCAGTAACGCCATTTAAATGTTTATCCTCTTGGTGCTCCCAATCTAAGATACAACCAAGAAAGAACTTGGAAACTCTGGAATTCCTAATTTTTAGAGTTCTCAACATACTAGTTCCCAAGAATCAATACAGTGTCACCAGAGTGTATCATATGCTTTTCCAATCTGATACTGGCAAAGGACTTATCCATGATAACTCTGCCATGTGACAGCATCTCCTCCACTGTTTCTGCCCCACTCCCATCTTCAGCAACCACCAATACTGTCAAGCTGGAAACCTGGAAATATAACCCTCTTGCCAGCAGTTCTTTGGTTGATCAGGCTACTGAGTGACATTCTTTGCAGATCTGGGAGGTAGAAAGAAGATGCAGCTACAGGCAGGCTCACCTATGTCTGCAGATGGCAGATCTTTGAACGTACCGGAGTCTTCTGTTGTATTCTAACAATGACTCATGTTGCTATGAGCTGTGGAGATCAGCAGTAGCAAAGCCCCTGGGAGTCTTGTAGCTTCTGACTACCTGGAAAGCTCTCCAAATGTTTCTAGTTTCCAGATTTCCAAGAGCTGCCAGCATATTGTCTGACCTTGGCTCTTGCCCAGCTCTGCACAGGTCCTACAAATTCCCATGTCTCTAAACTAACTCCATTTGTGATTAAAACACCTGGATGGATTGTGCTACTGACTAGTTCTCATATAGAATTATTTCCAATTCATAGAATTATTTCCAATTCATATCTATGCCTTCATAGCATGGCTCATCTCAAAAGAGAAGAGAGAAATTAATTGTCAGTGTCTGACATCTCAGAAATCCCATCTAAATGTTCTTTCTTCTTGACAGCCTATTATCTAAAACATAGCCAGTTAAGAGTACAGACACTCTGGCTTTCCTATTAGATTCTCAGCACAGTAGCTATTGACCACCCAAAAGACATTGCACATTCTGTGGGGGCATTTGTGGGTATTATTAGAGAATAAAAGGTATCATGGAGGCTAAGAGAACAGGAAAGCCCCACACAAAAAAGATCTCTCATTGAATTGTCCTTTGTGGCAAAGGCTGAGAAATATTACTTCAGTATAATTCATCAATCCCTGAAGATCATTAGATGGAAAGTTCAAGTTACCACATGATAAGAAAAGATAAAACTTTGTTATTAATTCTAAAAACATCCTTAGTCAAGACCTGTGACACAGATGAAGGATGTATGCAAAATAGAGAAAAGAGTGCCCTCTTCAAAATACTTTCAACCTAGAGAGACACTAGGAGGAAAGCTAATCAGAGAATCAAGATGAGAGGGAAAAGGCTAGGAATATCACTAAGATTACAAAGTAGGTAAAAGTGTTTATGCACAAGCATGAGGGCCTGAGTTTGATCTCCAGAACCCATATTTTTTTAAATTGAAAGTTGAGATGATGGTTCCTTGATTTAAATGTTTGGAATGCAAGCATGAAGACCTAAGTTCAAATCCCTAGAAAACATGTAAAAGCTACATGCAGTAGTGTGTATCTGTAATGCCAATGCTTTTATCAGTGAGATGGGAGGCACACACAGGAAAATCCCCTGCAGCTCCTTGACCAGCCAGCCTGTATCTAATAATAAACAACAAAAGGTTCTGGCACAAGCATGAGCAGACACTAAGTATTGTCCTCTGACCTTCACATGTAACCCCGTATTGAGCATGTGCACACAGATACACAGGCACCAAACATGGTAGCAAGTGCCTAGGCTGTAACTACAGCACAAGGGAGTCAAAGATAGCTCCCTCAGGGCTTACTTCCCAGTAAGCCTAGACTACTTGAGAATCTCTAGGATAGTAGGAGACCCTGTCTCAAAGAGCAATGTAGATGGCTCCTGAGAAATGATTTCTAGCTTACATGCACATGTGCACATGTATGTACACATACTTGCACACACATTCATCCATGTCAACATGCATGTACACACAAGAAAAGAGAGTACAAAAACGCTTAAACATAGAAATTAGGCACTTACACATACACACACACACACAAACACACACAAATAATGATCATGTTATAATTGTGTGATCAATCATGGATGCTTTTTCTTTTCTTCTTTATACTTCTCCATATTTTTCAAATTTTATATAATTGCCATATATTACCTCTATAATTCTACCCAAAAAAATCAATATGCATTATATTTTGAACAGACAGCGAGAATGAGCAACCTTTCAGAGACGATATTCTAGTCACATTGTTGCAACTACTTTACATCATCATTCAAATCCTCTTGGGAAGTACAGACAAACAGAAAAATTATGCAACACCCACCAACATGATTGTTCTGTTCTATAACTACCTATTCTCCCAGCAAGCTTTATTACAGGGATTCTCAGATGCCTCCCAGATGGTCAAGAGTGAGCTGTGATTTTCTCTCAGAGATATCAGTGTGCAGAAAGGACCCCACCAGGTCTTAAAAGGAAAAACTGATAAGAGGGCAAAGAAGAATTATGAAATAAGGAAAGGCTTCCTTCTCACCTATAAACCCCTAATGCACCCCTAGCCAGGCCATTCAGTTTGAGAATAAAAAAATAAATGTGGTCTCTGAATTATGTGATTCTACTAATAGCAACATTTTACTGAACAATTATATTTGTATTTGTGACTAAAGTCTAATTTAAGTCTGTAGGTTCCAAGGGTACAGCCTGTTACTAAAATGTAAATACCCATAAAATATTGATTTTGTTATTTTAAATATATGAATTATTTAAATACCATTGAGCAGTACCTAGAATTAGGACAGCTGATGCTCTCCTCTTCAGGGCATTTCCTCTCAGCCCTGACAAGGAAAAATCACTATAAGCAAAATTTCTGGCCATGAAATGTTTTCGTATCAGCACTACTGATGGAATATCAGACCATCTTGAAAATCCATACAGACAAGTGTCTTCTGTCATAGAGCACATTTGCAGGGGCTCCTAAAGACTGTTGTGCTCAAAGCACAGTATTAAGTTTCAGACAAACCCAGATCCAAGCTGATCAACCTCACCATTAGAGTGCTTGTGACTCTTCTGTGAGAGAAGAGAACATGTGCCATATCAGTAAAGATGATGTTTTATTTATAAACCCTTTCCTGATTCTAATTACAACAAAATTTAAGAATATATCTTTGCCGAGGGGAAAAAGGGTATGAAGAGATGATTATCAAGGATGAATAAACCTAGGCAAGGGTAAGGAATTCCTGAAACTGCTTACTGAAGACAGGAAGGGATATGGGATCCTGAGTGATATAAGCATTACGCATGGTTTGCATCTTGAATGTCCCGGAGGCTGTGTTTTGAGAGTTTGGTTCCCAGTCTGTGGTGCTACTGGGAGGTTGTGTAACCTTTAGGGATCTGGTAGGAAGTTAGGAAGTTAGATCATTAGAGCATGTTCTTGAGAGTGACATTAGGATGCCAGCCCATTCCTCTCTCCCCCACCACTCTATTCCTCATCCTTCAGAAGATGAACAGTCCTCCCCTTCACACTCTGCCATGCCACAGGACCAAGGCTGTGGGGTCAAGCAACTGTAGATGGAAACTTCTGCAATCAGGGGCCACGATGAACCTTTCCTCCTTCTATTTAATTGTCTCAGATATTTTGTCACAGTAATAGAATGCTGTCTAACAAAGACAAGTTATCCATCAGCAAATACAGAGAAGGTTTAGAGAGTGCTTAAGAGTGTTTACCTTCCTGGAGAAATAATGAGAAATACCCCAGAAGCTGGGATGAGTCTTAGAGCCCTGCCTTCCCTTTCCAGTGGAAATCTGTTAAAATCTGCACTGCTTGTTAATGACCAAGGCCTGCTACACTGTAAGTATTAAAGAAACACTTGTTGAATTCGTAAATGAATGAACAGGAGGAGGATTTTTAATGAGTTGGATTTTCTCTGTGGGGTGGACATAAAGTGCTACTCTTCTTTAAGGCCGTTCCACTGTCTTCATAATCATGGTTTTTACCACTGCTTACATGCCAACTCACTGACATGCTATAATTTACTTATTCAGTGCAACATAATTGTTTCTTCCACTTTTCTATCAGAGGCCCTGCTGTACTGAACATTGTTGGTATGCATTTTCTTGCACATACACTGACATATTGCTTTTGTTAAAGGGTGGCCCCTATTCTAAGTTGACTTAGCCACTAAGCTAGTAGGGAATCACAGTACAAACCAGACAGAAATCCCAACATTCAGCTTAAGCCCCACTTTCCACTGACGATCTCTATAAAAGCTAGGCAGGCCCATAAATTCATCATCTGATAAACCTTTCCGAAATGTATCCCAGGCAAAACTCTATGCTGTATCCTGAGAATACATAAATACCTCCAAGTACTTTATAAACCGACAGCAGGGCAAATATGTGAAGACATTATTTACACATTGTAAGATGGGTTCTATGGCACAGGTGTTGAGAACGCTTTTGATAATACATGACACCTGAAGATCCTTAGCATGGCAATAAAACAAAATGTCTGAAAATATTCATGCATGTACATACTCAGCCTTGGAGAGGAGATAGAGAAGTGAGGAACAGAACGGGAGGGTCAATGACTTCTAGGCAAGGAGAAAACCACACCCAACAGCATAGATGTGAAAACCAAGCACACTGATATAAAGAGCATTATGTCATAGGTATGGGGGGATCAGAAAACATAAAGGAATGCCCGAGAACATAAGCCAAAGACAGAACACACATGCTGAATACAAATTAGTGGGAATTTGAAAACACAGCCTAGACAAATTCTGCTGTAAGCCAAGCGCTAATACCAAGGTCAGATCAGATTCATGCAAAGACTATGGATGAGGACTGGAGAGATGGCTCAGCAGTTGAGAGAATTAGCTACTCTTTCTAAGGTCCTGAGTTCAATTCCCAGCACACACATGGTGGTTCACAACCATCTATAAGGGGATCTGATGCCCTCTTCCGGCACAAGGGTGTACATGCAGTGGATCACTCATATATAAAATAAATAAATAAAATAAACAAAAAAAGAAAAGCAAAGGACTCTGGAAGGTAAGGTAGGGGAGGAGATTGGGATTTCAAAGGTCTTAGTCACAGTAGCACCAAGGAGAAACAGACTACTTAACCCTTCTCAGAAGTGACACTCTAGAAATAGCCCAGGTTAGAATCACAAGATTCAGCCACAGCTAAAGAACTTCTCTTGGCATGTACGAGGCAGACTCTTCCTCTCACCTCTCATGTTCATTTCTAGAATGAGCCCTCCTATCTCTGGTTATCTGGATTCCTGGTTTCTTCCTCAAAATTTCACCTTCTGCAGATGGCTCTTTGACATTATCTAAATCATATTCCAAAAGAATCTGCTAACTTCTCCTTGGATTGTGACCCAGAGCATCTCAGCATGCTGCCCCTGTTAAAATCTTTTTATAGAGAGGTGGAGTCTACCAACTGGTGTCTTTATACTAGGTTGATCACGACTTTTATAGTTCTACGTGCTCAGTCTAAGAATGGTTTTAATCTGGGTTCTCCAGAGAAACCAATAAAAGCCAACACAATTTCTATACACATACACTCAGAGAGAAGAGGGTGGTGGGAGATGAGCTGACAAAAATGAGTAAGCCAAGACTTAAAAGCAACAAAACTGAAAACTGAGTACCCAGGAGAACACATTACATAGCTTGAGTCTGAGCTCAAAGGTTGAGAGTCAAGAGAAATGATGGTATTAATTCCAGTCTAAGATGAAAGCAGAAGCAGGAGCGGCCCTTTGTCCAGCTCAAACATAGTCAGGAAAATATAGAACTCTTTCTTGATTTTCCTTTATTTCCTTCATGTCTTTAGAGAGTTAGGTGACATTCAACCACATTAAGAAAGAGGATCTTCTTTACTTTATTTTAAAATATTCATCTTACTCAGAAATACCTTCACAGACACACCAAGAGATGCTTGGATAGATATCTGGGCTTTGGGGTCAAACAAAATGATCATTGAATTAACTACTATAAAAACTGTGAGGACCCCAGTCAGTTGTAGAGGTCCTGGAGGCACTGCCTTTTACAACTGTGCAGGGTATCTATGTACATGATATATAGCACTTTTGAATTGAGAAGAGTAGCAGTAGCAGAACATCATGTTTCAAAGACTTGGAATCTGACTGAAAATATAAAATACCTCATTGTGATGGTCATTTTTGAGTGGCATTGCAATGGAAATAAATATTTAGGCATCTGGTAATGTGTTAACACATTATTTATTTTTCTCAAGGCTTCAGTAAGCACTGAACTGATTATCTGTCTATGAAAAGACAATCAAGTGGTTTAGCAGTGCCAAATATGTCTATAAGCTATCTCCACAGGAGATGAGCTCCGGTGGACAGAGTGCAGAGGCTCTGCCTTCAGTGTGAATAGGCACTGTTCAATCAGCTAGAGGCCCAGATGGATTGAAAAGGTGGGAAATAATGAAATCTTGCTCTTCATAGTTTGTAGTCAGAATGCCCTATTTGTCCTTCCCTTGGGTGTTCCAAGGTCTGCATTTGATCCTGGAAGTCACACCAGCAAATCCACAGTCCTGCCTCCAGCTCTCCCACTTCAGTTTTAGTTTGAGACTTAACACCAACACCTTCTTTGGTTTCAAGGGCTTTAACATTGGACCCCATCATACTATTATCCCTTCCCTAAGGAATTCTTAAGCCTAAGGCTTTTAGACTTTGACTGAGGTACACCACTAGCTGCCCTGGCTCTGCAACCTTCAGTCTTGAAGTAAGCCATGCTATCAAGCTCCATAACTTTTCAGCTTTGCTTCAATGATCCCCTGCATTTGCAAATGTCCCATTATAGGTTTTCTTAGACTCTGTAAGGAAGTAAGCCAGTTTAATCTCAATCAATCTCTCATCCCCCCTCTAGAATACCCTGGTAAAAATCAATTATTTGGAATATTTAGATTAACTACATAATAATATATTAACACATTGATTTAAATAAAATACATCATTAAATTAATTTTACCTGTCTTCTTTTGATTTTCTTATGGGCTAACCAGGAGTCACAAATCAATGATGAAGCTCATATTTGGCTTCCCTGTAGAAATGAAGAAACTGATTATGAAAGGTGAGAATGACATCCAAAGTCCAGATAAAATGGTTACAATTTCAGGACACTTTTAATTTTAATAAATCAAGTGAGCTAATAGGGAGAATGAAGAACTAGCAAATGATTTATATTTTATATATCTTGTTGGATTACAAGGTCACTGGGGTCATCCCATGCAGGCCATTTGCATCTGCTTCATAAATTCAACTCACCTAGCTAGAATAACCTGTTCTCTGGCTCAGGATTGTGCTGGCAATGCTTCCTAAGGTCCGTCAGTGATGAGCATCTGGCTATGGAAAAAAACCAGTATGATAGCCTACCGTCTACATCCTCACTCCTTTGACCTAGATAAATTCCAGTCAGGAAGAACAAAAACTATGTCTGAAGCAACCCTGTTTGTCTTTAATCAAATATCCTCAAGTTTATGGGGGAGGTGTTGTTTTTCTTTGGGGACAGGGGTCTTTTTTGTTTTGTTTTGTTTTCAAGACAGTGTTTTTCTGTTTACCCTTGGCTGCTCTGGAACTTGATTCATAGACCAGGCTGGCATTGACCCCACAAATATCCTCTTGCCTCTGCCTCAAGTACTGGGACTAAAGGCATCTGCCATCACCAACCATCAAGTTTGTGTTTTTAATCAGATAAAATCCAAAGGTTGCAGGATTTGGGCCAGAGGCCCCACTTCTCCTATTACTGAACAAATAATTGTGCCTCCCTTATTTTGTTTACTTTTTCTAGGCACTGAGAGGTAACAGAATTAATTCCCCATACTGACAAAACTTCAAATCCATTTGTAAATACAGGTTTGATTCTTAAATGGCCCTTGAGAGGTGATATATAATTAAAAGCTCTTTCGATTTCAGTTAAGCAGAAGTCTCCAATAGTGGCTCAGATTGAGGTGCCACTTCGGAGATCTTAAGATCTTATAGGCACCTCTAAGTATCTACCTAGGTTCTTGTTTAAGGCACAAGCATGATGCAAGGTGCTGGGGCAGACTGCAGGGGGAAACAGCTCAGGGACTGAGAAGCTACACCAAACTGTGGAAAGGGAGGAACAAAAGCCACAGTAAGGCTTTCTAGATCATCTCAGCTGCCACATCACAGAGACACCACAGGCCTTCATAAGCTGACTTGTGGGGGTCCTAATACACTGTGATTCACAGATGATAAAGTCAGTCCTCAATAAACTGTTACTTATTTCTTTGCCACAACACTTTTATCATAAAAGAGTCTTTCCAGGACTCCTCAAGGACCCTAGTTCAACTGGCCATTCCCTGATAGACTTCAGTCCCTTTTCTTGCCATTTTTCTGTGGCTACTTGGGAAAAACATTTATGATGCAACTCTGCATCCATCATCACTTACGGAAAATTCCTTTCCTGAGATTTCTAGGGACTCTGTTTCTTTACTTCCATTCCCACTAGCCTCCAACCAATGTCCTGCTTTCCGAACTAGTCCTTGGGCAACTGTGAAAGATTATTAGAGAGAAATAAATGAAATCAACAAAATACCTGTAGGTGAGTCCTAGGAGGAGATGAATGATTGTCAAGAGATCCAAGGGAGCTAACAGAGAGGCAGAGGAGAGAGATGGCCCATTGCAAAGAAGTCAAGCTGGGAAGATGCTGCATACATACTGTGGTGGTTTGGATGTGAAATGTCCCCCATAAGCTCACATTTAAATTCCTGGTACCCAGTAAGTGGCACTGTTTGAGGAGGTCATGAAACGTTTAAGAGGTAGAAGTTTGCTAGAGAATATTGATCATACAAACATGCTTTGAGGGTTATAGCCTCAGGTCACTTCCTGTTCTCCTTGTCTGCTTCCTGGATGTACAGGAAAAGTGATTTCTGTCTATTTCCGGCCCATGCTGCCAAAACTTCTCCACTAGTATGGATACTATCTGGAACTGTAAGACCAAATAAGTACTTCTTTCCAAGGTGTTTTTGGTCATAGTAATTTATCACGGCAACAGAAAAGTAACTAATACAACACTACTGGGCAGATTAAGAATGTTAAGATATTAATGACTCATGAGTTCATTTTCCCCGTGAATATTTAAATTCTGCTTCAAAGGCGCAAGGACTATGGCATGAGAGAGAGAGCCCACGCCCGACACTAATAAATGATATTCTACTACGCTTGCAGACAAGAGCCTAGTGTGATTGTCACTGAGTCTTCACCCAACAACTGGCAGAAACAGATACAGAGACCCACAGCCAAACTGTAGGGGGAGCTTGGAGAATCCTATGGAAGTGGGGGAACAAAGATTGAAGGCACCAGATAGGTCAAGGATACCACAAGAAAACATATGGAATCAACTACTCTCGGCCCATATGTATTCACAGACACTGAACTGCCAGAGATCATAAATAGGACAGATTTAAGCTTTCTGTACGTATTTAACAGTTGTACAGGTCAGTCTTCCTGTGGAATTCCTAACAGTAGGAGTAGCATCTGTATCTAACTCTGTTGCCTACTTTTGGATCCCTTTCCCAAAATTGGGCTGCCTTTTCTAGACACAATAGGAGAAGAGGCCCCTTCTCTCTCTAATAGAATCATTGCAGATGGAAGGAATGGTGAAATGCATCCGATAGGCAGTTATATGTTCCCACATCCCTTGCAGCTGGGAGTACCCATAGGCCAAAGTTCTGGCCAGTGAGACACAACAGAAAGTCTGTTGGGGATATTTAGAAAAGTTCTACTTCCAGTTCATAACACTATTTCCTGCCCCATCATGACAGCCCTGACATGGAGAAGTGTGGCTTTTCTACCCAGCATAGGAAATGAATGTGAAAGTCAGAAGCCAAAAATGACAAGAAAAAAAGAGTTCTCAACGTATAGGTGTCACCACTGATCGGTTACCCCATGTACTCTCATCTCTGATATTTAATTTCATGAAAATAAATAAACCCTTTTCCTTCTTTAATCCATTCTTTCTCAGATTTTTACTACTTGCAACCTGACAAGTAGATGTCACCTAATGAAAGATAGAGAAACTCTAAAATATTCAAATTCTTAATTCCCAACTTCTTAAAACCTAGATTTGTATGATGTTAGTTGTTAGTCAATACAAGTGAAGTTCCTACCTTACAAATCCAAAACCTGCTAATGCGGCTGGGTTTGGCATCCCTGGAGACTTAGGTATGCCTGAGAAACTCACTGCAGAGATTTAACACAAATTTAAGAAATCAATAGGAAGATACAAGGGTTTGTATAAGATTTAGAATCATATTTAGAATGTGCTACAGAAATGTTCCATGTATAAAGTGACACTAAGAAAGATAAATCCTCAACCCCTCAGGAGAGCTGATGTGGCTGGCCTATAACTAAAAGATATTCATGGACATGAGGCTGTAAGGATTGCAGGTGCTGGTGTAGTCAGAGCCTGGGGCTTGTAAGTAAACCAATATGTGCACAGACATCCGTTGGCAGACAAGCCCAAATCAGTTACATGAAGAGATATGACTTTAAGGCGAACAATTGGTAACTGAAGGTAAAAAGAGAGTGCTAGGGTATTGCCAACATAGCAACCACAGCAACAACAGCTGTTGCTAGGGCAGGAGGAGCAATGAAAGAATTAGTGAATAAATATGTCAAGGAGTCTCTTAAGATTAACCTCAGGGTCTACCAACCACCGTCGAACCTCAGAGTCATAATACTGTTGCTGCGAAGAGGGACCACATCTGTCCAGGTCAGTGGTTCTCAACCTTCCTAATGCTGCAAACCTTTAATACACTTCCTCATGTTCTGCTGCCCTCCCCAACCATAAAAGTGTTTTCATTGTTACTTCATAACTGTAATTTTGCTACTGTTATGAATAGTAACATAAATATTTGTGTCTTCCCATGGTCTTAGGTGAACCCTGTGAAAGGGATGTTTGACCTCCACATGGGTCTCTACCCACAGGTTCAGGTGAAGCATTGCTGGGGAAGAAACATTTTCCCAGTGTCCCCTCAGGATTTGTCTTAGTCATTGTTCTACTGTTGTGAAGAGACACTGTGACCAAAGCAACTTTTATAAAAAGAAAAATTTCACTGGGGCTGGTTTACAGGTTCAAAGGTTCAATCCATTTCCATGGTGTGGATCATGGCAGCCACAGATAGTCCTGGTGCTGGAGAAGTAGCTGAGAGTTCTATATTGGGATCCATAGACAGCAGAAGAAGGAAGAGACATGGAGCTTGGAATGAGTTTCTGAAACCTCAGACCCCACTCCCAGTGACACATTTCCTCCAACAAGGAAGGCCACATCTCATCTAACAAGGCCACACCTCCCAATCCTTCTCAACTAGTGTGACTCTTAGATACTAAACCTTCAAATACATGAACTTATGGGGCCCATTCTTAGTCAAACCACCACAGTCTTCCATAAAGTGCCTCCTCACAACAAAGCATAAAATAACAGCAGGCAGAGCAACTGAGACCTGTGGAGTCTGTGATGGCTAATCTTGGCTGTCAACTGTCCACTGTCCTGTCACTGTGATACAGTGAATGTCAAAGCAATTTAAGGACAGAACAGTTTCTTTCAACTCACAGTTTAAGGGTATAATCTATCCTGGTGCCGAGCCATGGAAGCAAGAGTGGCTCTAGCTGTGGTACCAGGAGTGAGAGGCAGCTAGTCACAATATATATGCAGTCAGGAAGCAGAGAAAAACACTGGTGCCAGAACAAAGGACTTTACCCATGCATGCTGGAGAAGCCAGCAAAAGATGAATGGGGAAGTGGGGGAGGGGAGTTGGAAAGTTGGAGAAATGGCTCAGTGGATAAAAGCATTAGCTGCTCTTACATGGGTCCTAGGTTTGGTTCCCAGCACCCACATGATGGCTAACTGACATCTATGATATCAGTTCCAGGGAATCTGATGCCCTCTTCTGATCTCAGAGAGCACCAGGCATTCACATGGTGCACATACATACATGCAAGCAAAACACTTACATACACATACACACACACACACACACACACACACACACACACACACACAAATAAATAAATCCAAAAAGATGAATGAATAAAAAGAATATGTTACATATAACAAAAAATATTATTCAGAAATACAAGGAATGAAATTTTCAGAAATATGCAGGGACCTGTATACCATAGCATTAAGTGAAATGAGCCAGGATCAGAAAGACAAATGCTGTATGTTTTTCCTCCTGTATGGGGTTTAAAACATAGGAGATCAGAAGAACACTACTGGCTTTTACTGGAGAGTGGAGACAAAGCAGAAAGTAAGAAAGGTTGCTGAAGAAGTGGAGAGACACAGCCAGGTAGGAAGAATATGCTTCCACTATTATCATATAAAAGAGTGAGTGCAGTTAACGAGCTTGTAATGCAACAATTAAAGTAGCTAGATGACGGGATTTTGAGTGTACTCATCAAGGAATAAATGTTTGTGATGACAGAACCTAAATATCTTGAGTTTTTCACTACATGTGTACCAAAATATCACATTATACCCCCAAAAGACATATAATTATCCATCAATTAAAAATAAGTAAATAATCTTTCCTTTTTAAAGGCAACTTCAGTTTCACACCTCAGGAACAGAACTTAGACAGGCGAGATTTTAGCAGATGGAAGTGAGCTGGGCCTCTGCCAATGCTGGTTGGAGACTCGGCATGTACTGTCCTTTCAAGGAAGAAGATGGACCCCCAACAAAAACTCTGGAGGTAGTGAGTTCTTGCCACCTGGCATGTCACATGGTGAGCAGGAACTGACTCAAAAGACTGGGGTGGCCCACATTTGCTATGGTTATGACAGTCAGAAGGATGGATGGTTGCTTGTTCTGGTTCTCATTCCCGATCTCATTAGAGAATCTCAATGGCTTTGAATAGGATGTGTGTTAAGGGCCTGTTTCAGCTTATCAGGTCTCCTGATCCTGAAGAGTGTGATAAATGTTGGAATAAACTCAAGCAAGTTTCTGGAGGCTTCCCAGAGTGGTAGCATACACATCGAGTCAAAGGTGGCCACGGCTGGAATATGAGCAGCAGGAAACTGCGAGGGCTTTCTGAATGACAGAACACTTCTGAATTTCATATCACTTTGGTAGAAAATGAGGAAATAAAGGTGTGCCCTACTGTGGCCCCAGTGTGGCCCCAGCTGCACTGATGCTATTTCTAAATCTGGCTACCCCTAATATCAACATTCTTGCAATTGCAAGGGCCTTTGTGTCAAAGAAAGGAGAGGGAGGTGACAGAGAATGGGCATATGTCCTGCCCAGTGAGAGTCCATGGCCTCATTCAAGGAACATGAAAGACCATGTTCTGGGAGGCACGGACAGACAAGAGACCATGCAAGGGAGAAGAAAAGAACAAGTTACAAGGCAGTACAAAAGCCATACTTTTGCTTCACAGACCTAGGGAGGAAAAAATGAACCACATAAATGGGCTTGAAATTACTTTGGCCTGTATATACTGTATTCTTTTAACTACAACACTGCTTTGGGAATAAATCAAGGGACTGGTGACTCTGAAAATGTTATAAAAATAATCTAAAACTCTCCCTCAGAGATGTAGGGACAGGCAGAGAATTTCAGGGCTCTTTTCTATTTCTTTGGCCAGGCCAGCTCTTGGCTCAGTTGTCTACCTACTGTCATTCTCACAGGCTCAACTCTTTCCTTCTCCTTATAGGCCTTCCAAGTGGCTCTATGTTCCTTAGGGTTCCTTTCCTAGCTGACCTAAACACAAAGATTTCCAGGCTTCCCATTTAGACTAACCCAGGGCTTTTCTCAACTTAAGGGATTAATTATTCATATAGGCCTAGACACTTACTTTACCTGTTCGATAGTTCTAATTCACAAATCACACACACACACACACACACACACACACACACAGATGTTTGCACACTGGTGGACACACACACAAGCATATACACAAGAATGCTTACAAATACTCTCTTAGGTATAGATCTGTCAAACAACCAACAGAGAACATTCAAGGGGAAGGAGTAATGATTCGAGTACTTCCATTATGTCTCATGACTCTATGACTTCTCTGGTTCCTTAGCCTGGGAGGAGAGATACTGACCTTCAGTGCAAAGTCATCAATCTTCAGAAGACAGCATCTAGAGTTGTCAACCAAGAGATGACAGACAGGGTGATAATGCTTGAAAAACAAACTCCAATCTGTAATTCAAAGCACAGTTAATATCTAGCATAGTTAACCTTAGGCCTGATGTGCCAGTTATTAATTTACTGCCTTTTAGCTATAACATCCTAAGACATCTCAACATCTTTACTCCATCCAACACACCATCATTATATTTCTTGACCTTCTCACCTCCAGAAGCCAATGTCTCACCCTCACAACCAATTATTCTTCCAGATTTACTTCTGCACCCATCAATTGTTTGGCCTCAGATAGACACATGTCTCTGACAACCTTAATTATTCCCTAATCTACCAGCCTGCTGCTAGCCTCCAAATGCAGTCAGAATCGCACCATTAACTCCCTGAGAATTAATGAGATAGCCTGGTTTTGAATCCTGTCTCTAGCACATTCAACTTAAGACAATTTTTACTTTCCTGAGACATAGATTCCTCATCTTTTACATAAATCTCATAGTGAATCCCACATCCTAATCATTAAGAGTTTTGGGAAAAAAAGAAAGAAAGAAAGAAAAGCAAGGTATAAAAGGATCTTAAGCATTTGTTCGACGTTAACCATCATGATCACTTTCAAACTTATATTGATCCCTCAAAATCCATAGCATGATTTGGAGTTACAGCAATCCTGGAAATAGTGTCTTGTACACGGGCAATTAACACTCAAGAGCACTCTTGCTGGATCTTTGGCTCTGCGGGCCACACCTTGTCTATGGCTAGTTCCTTCCCTAATTCTTAATCCAAATCTTTCTAATTATCCCCTCACCAGCCTACAAACAGAAACCCTGAACATATCTAACATAAAATTGTGCCTCTTGCTTCATTGAAAACATGGAAACTAATCACACAGATCCTCTCCCCTTCTAAGTACAGTGACTTTCAAACGACTTACCACAGAATTGGCTCCTTCTGGCCAGAATCTTTCTGTTCAAGCCAAGAGTACCCATGTCCATCCATCGGTCCTCAGCATTTTTCAAGTCCTTCCTCCATCATTTGCACTTCCTATACTCTGACCAGGTATTTCTACCTAGCACAGTGATGGAATGGATGCTGGGATGTATATTCATTTTATAATTAGCTGTACTCTTTTTCTTTTCTATTCCATAAAATGCTTTCTCACTTGGCTATGCTCCCTCTGGGAATATTTCTTTCTTCTTCATGTCAGAACTTCTTTTTTTTTTTTTTGATTTAAGTTTTATTGCATTATGATGAGAAAAGTTACATGATTTTAATTTATCTTTATTTGTTAACATTTAAAAACATATTTTTTTTATTTCTTTATATGCGAATTTCTCCATTCCCAGTTTCCCCTCCAAAAAA